>NW_026126480.1:59820000-60420000 GCF_943737965.1 Phodopus roborovskii | reverse complement strand
CAGCATTTTTCTTGGTTGGACTCTGCTTTGTGAGAGACAAGCAGATATTCATGCGGCTCCTTTAAGAGAGGTTTCCTGACTCAGCATAAGTGGCAAAAAACTGCATGGCTTTAAAAAAGCACTGCTAACAATTCATTGGTATGTACGAGAGCTTGCAATGGCAGTGACCACATCTCCAAGCCAGCAGCATGATGGCAGCACAGACCAAGGCAATAAACAGAGCTCTCAGTGCTGGTGGTAAAAGTACCCGCTGCCACATTTGATAAACCACGACAAAAACAACAAAGACTTTCATTTTAGCAATGTTGTTGTTTAACAGATAAAGACTCATGGCCAGACAAAGATAAAGGTTTACAGTAAAGACAAATTCACATAAAAAAAAAAACAAAAACAAACAAACAAACAAAAAAACAAAACAAAAAACTACAGGTTTACAATGTGTTCTAATATATATGTAGGCTTCAGAGAAAAAAAGGAATAAAATGGTTTTAAATAGACAGAGAGGAACTGGGTGTAGTGGCACATGCCTTTAATCCCAGTACTCAGGAGACAGAGACAAGTGGATCTCTGTGATTTCAAATTTAACCTGGTATGCAGAGTAAATTCCAGGACAGATAAGAGTTATACAGACAAACCCTGTCTCAAAAAATAGAAAAAAATAAAAAATAAAAAAGCCAAAAATGAAAAAAATCTGGACACTGTATGGTATTATATTGTCTTTAAATTGTTTAACTGCTGAGGAAATAACAACTGTTAAAACAAATGCTACTGGATCAATCCAATTTATATATTTTAAAAATACTTTGACTCCAAAATTTAAGACTAAGGACAAGTTACTGGGGAAAAGGATTTCTATTTTTGTTTCCACAAAAAACAAAAAGCTGTGGATTCCTTCCAAATTAATGTGGTTTGATCAAGCCAGACCCCCAGAAACAGAGTCGCTGGTGATCCAACATTCAGAACAGCTTGAACAAGACAGCCTTGCCGACTACAGCCAAGATTTTGCATCTTCTTAGAATCCCCCATGACAGCGCCCCCTATCAGCAGGAAGTAGTTTGAAAAGAACGACACCCAAATTCCCAAATATTGTTTATAAATGTTTGTTTTCATTTAAATGTGGTTGGTTATAAATGGTTAATAATCACAACCAATATGTTTTCAAAGGTAAAAAGGGGATAATGGTATAGATATGAATACTTTGTTTTGGAATGGATTTTCATTTACTGATACAATTTAAGGTCAATTTTGTGATATGTCTATTTCTGCTCTTGTTTAGGTATTGTTTATATAGCTCATTTAGAAATGTAATGTAAAATTTAGTACAGATTATAGATATTTACCTATAATAGTCAAAATTTATAGTGTTAGTTAGGTTTTCTACATATATAGAGATGTATTTGAGATGGAT
Source organism: Phodopus roborovskii (assembly GCF_943737965.1). Classification (NCBI taxonomy): domain Eukaryota; kingdom Metazoa; phylum Chordata; class Mammalia; order Rodentia; family Cricetidae; genus Phodopus; species Phodopus roborovskii. The sequence continues at coordinate 60,418,592 of NW_026126480.1, read as the reverse complement.
AGGAATTCTTCAAACCTTTCAAAGACCTACAGAATATGACATTTAAAATGTTTTAGGGTTTTTCTTGACAGTGAGACATAAATGCTCCTGGCAACACCACCTGCACCAGAAAGGAAGATGGAAGATGGACATCGAAGAAACACGTTATGGAGTTTACTTCCAATATGGCAAGACTAGCCATTTGGAAAAGATACTGCTCTTCACTGGACTGTTTGACTTTATGCTTTATAAACTGGACATGCAGGACCCACAGAAAAGTGACTGCTGATTCAAGATGGACATTGCTACAGAGTTTCTGCTTCATGGAAGAGTCTGCCAGACAGTCTGCAGGACACAGAGAAAAGTGACTGACAAAGTGACAAACTGCCAATATAAGAAGACAGTTTAAAGTTTTCTGCTTTGCTTAAGAATTTGTCAGACACACTATGGCCTATGGGCTGAAGATGAAAGATTACAGAAGAACTTCAGGTAACTGATCAGGCAAGATGTATCTGTCATTTCTAGAGTTTATATATTTTCCTTCTGTGGTGTTTGAAGGAGTTGAAGACAGATAGTTATGGTTATAGTTTTCCTTAGGATTAAAGATAAGTTACTTAGACTTTAGACAAACAAAGATAAAACAGATGATGGAATATTTTCTTAAATCTTGCTAAATGTTAATGGACTAAATAGTGTTAACTGTGATTCTTATTTGATAACTGTTGTGTAATATATTTTGCTATGTTAAGGTTAAAACACTTCTTTTTATTTTAGACAGAAAAGAAGAGATGATGGGAGATGTCATTCTGGTAAATGAATAAAGCAATGTTGGCCAATAGGAAAGAAAGATAGGAGGGACTAGGAGACAAGGAGGAAGAGGAAGTAGGAGAGCCAAGATGGAGAGTCTGGAGAAGGCAGAACCGCTAGCCGCCTCTCGCTGGTAAGACCACGTGGAAATACATAGAAATGGGTTAATACTTAAGACAGAGCTAGTCGATAAGAAACAAGTAACTGGCCAACAGAATTATATTCAATACAAAGTCTCTCTGTATTAATTGGGGCTGGCACAGCTGTGAGACAAGACCAGGTGGCAAGAGGAAAAACCCTACTCCTTACAATTTCCCAACCCTTTACTCTGAGGAAATTCCTATCTTTGAAGTTAAGGTGAGTTTCTTGTATGCAGCAGAAGGAAGGATCTTATTTTCATATACATTCTGTTAGTCTGTGTCTTTTTTATAGATAAATTGAATCCATTGATATTAAGGGATATTAATGACCTGTGGAATATTGATCCCTGCTATGGTTTTTTTTTTTTTTTTTTGATGGTGTGTAGTGTTTCCTTTTATTTAGGATTTTCTGGACTAGGATTATCTATTTCCTGTGATTTCTTGGGTACCTTTATCCTCCTTGGGTTGGAGTTTTCCTTTCAGTTCTTTCTGTTGGGCTGGATTTGTGAATAGGTATTGTTTAAAGATATTTTTGTCATGGAATATCTTGTTTTCTCCATTGAAAGTTTTTATTGGATGCGGTAGTCTGTGTTGGCATCCAAGGTCTTTTAGAGTCTGCATAATGTCTTCCCAGGGCCTTCTGACTTTGCAAGTCTTCATTGAAAAATTGGGTCTAGTGATGGGTCTGCCTTTATAGGTAGGTTACTTGACCTTTTTCTTTTACAGCTCCCAATATTCTCTTTTTTATTCCGTATATTTTGTGTTTCATTTTATATTTTCATTTATTTTTTAATTTAAATTAGAAACAAGCTTGTTTTACATATCAATCCTAGTTTCTGTACCCTCCTGTCTCCCTCTGTTTCCCCCACCAGTCCCCACCCCATACCCTTTCTGCTCCCTAGGGAGGATGAGGCCTTCCAGGGGGAGTCTTCAAAGTCTTTCATATCATTTGGAGCAGGGACCAGGCCCTCCTCCATGTGTCTAGACTGAGGGAGTATCCCTCTATGTGGAATGGGCTACCAAAATCCATTCAAATACTAGGGATAAATACTGATCCACTACCAGAGGCCCCATAGACTTCCCAGTCCTCCAAACTCACACCACATTAAGGGAATCTGGTTTGGTCTTATGCAGGTTTCCTAGCTATCAGACTGGAGTCCATGAGCTCCCCCTTGTTCAGGTCATCAGATTCTAATGGTGTTTCTCCAGCCTGGCCTTCACCACCCTTTGCTCATCACTCGTCAATGTCTGAAACTGGATTCCAAGAGTTTGCCTCAGTGTTTAGCTGTGGGTGTCTGATTCTGCTGTGTTTTAATCATTATGTGGCAAAGGGACTTTTTAAATTTTTGTCCTATGTCTTTAGTATTATGTAAGCTTCTTGTATTTCCACAGGCATTTCCGTCTTTAGGTTGGAAAAGTTTTCTTCTATGATTTTGTTGAATATATTTTCTGTGCCTTTTAGCTAGTATTCTTTTCCTTATTCTATTCCTATTATTCCTAGGTTTGGTTTTTTTCTTGGTGTTCCATATTTCTTGCATATTTTATGTTATGACTTTGTTGGCTTTAATATTTTCTTTGATGGATGAATCTATTTCCTGCATTGTATCATTAACACCTGAGGTTCTCTTTTACAGCTCTTGCATTCTCTTGGTTATGCTTGCATCTATAGTTCCTACTTATTTACCAGATCTTCCATTTCCAGAATTCTCTCAGATTTTGTTTTCTTTATTGTCTCAATTTTTAAAGTCTTGGACTTGTTTGATTGTTTTTGCTTGGTTTTATTGTCTTTCTTTAAGGAATTTATTGAGTTCTTCCACTTTTTTGCTTGTCTTTTCCTCCATTTCTTTAAGGGAATTCTTCATTTCTTCCTTAAAGGCTTCTATCAACTTCTTAAAATTATTTTTTAAGGTCATTTTCTTCTGCTTCTTCTGTGCTGGGATATTCAGATCTTCCTGATGTAGTAGTTCTGGTGTTACCATATTGCTCTTTAGGTTGTTGAATTCTTGCACTGACATCTACAAATAGCTTCTTCCTGAGGGTGTAGGCAGTGTTTTTGCCTGTATATTTGATCTTCTATGTCCTCTCTCTCAGTCCTCTCATTCCTCTCTATGAAGTAGATGTGTATGTCCTAGTGAGCCAGAGAGGTTGCTATGGATAGGTAGGTTTTGGGGAGCAATAGAAGGGGTGTTGGGTTAGCCTGCCTGCAGGAATCTTTTCTGTTGACCTTCTAGTATGCCTGAGATGGGCTTTGGGAAGGGCTCCGGGATTTTTCCTGGGGCCTAGGGACTAGTGGTTGTTTGGTCCACATGGGAAGTTCGTCACCCACTTCTCTGTCCTCTCTATGCAGTAGATATCTGTCTTTCTGGTGGATTTTTTAGGTCATTTATGTATAAAATAATATTACTTGCAAATGAAGATACTTTGACTTCTTCCTTTCCTATTTGTCTCCTCTTTCTTATTACATATATATATATATATATATATATATATATATATTTTAAATATGATATTTGGATATGGTTAACTCCTTCACACTGATGCCTTCTGTAGTGTTCAGTTGGTAGTTAATAATTGTTTATTTTTAGTATTATCATGAGATCATTTTTCTTTCTCTATGTATCATAATTAGTATTGCTGGTTCTTCTGGCTATCAAGATTTCCATTGAGAAGCCAGGTATTATTCTAATGGGCCTGCTTTTATACATTACTTGGTCTTTTCTCTGTAACTCTTTTAATATACTTTTTTTGTTCTGTATGTTTAGATTTTTATGTATCGTGGGATTTCATTTCTTTTCTATTTGATGTTCTACATAATTCTTGTAACTTATTTAGGTTGGGAAACTTTTCTTCTATGATTCTGTTAAAATAGTTTTGTACCTTTGATATGGCTTTATTCTCCTTTTTCTATTGCTATTTTTTCATAGATTTAGTCATTACATAGTATCTCAAGTTCTCTGTACATTTTGAACTTAGATTATATTTTTTAGATTTAACAGTTTTTTTTTTGACTGAGGTAACCATTTCTTTCATCTTGTCTTTAATTCCTGAAATCTTCTATTCAGTGTCTTATAATCTATTGGTGAAGCCTAGTTCTGAGGATTTTGTTTGACTTCCTAAATTTTCTTTTCCAGAGGTATTTAAGTTCAGACTTTCTTCAGTTATTGTACTTCTATTTTCATATCATGAACTGATGGGAGAGGTCATTCTGTATGTTTCTCATACTGGCTAATAATAAAGCACTGTTGGCCAATAGGAAAGGAAGATAGGAGGGACTAGGAGACAAGGAGGAAATAGGAAGTAGTAAGGAGGAGTCAAGATGGAGGTCTGGAGAGCAGATGCCGCCGGCTCCCTGGTAAGAGAATACTAGATCAGCAGAAAGGGTTAATAATTAAGGCAGAGCTAGCCGATAAGACAAGTAACCAGGCCAACAGTATTGTATCAAATACAGAGTCTCTGCGTATTGTTTGGGGCTGGCGGCGTGGTGGCGGGAGGAAAAACCCATACTCGTTACAATGAACTGTTTACATAATTTCATTCAACTCTTTGTATTTTCTTGGTCTTAATTAAGGTATTTTTGTCATAACATATTTAAGGTCCTGGAACATGTCAATAATTGCTATTTTGATTCCATTGTCTTATGCTTCTGCTGTATTACATTTCTCAGGGACTACTATACTAAGCTTACTATGTTTTGGTGGAAACATTGTTTTGAATATTCACATTTGTGATTTTGTACATATAGAATTGTTATGTTGAGGTGTTTCTAGGTGTTGACCTCTAAAGTCTGTTTGTTGAATGCTTTTTTCTTTGATTACTACTGCACTTTCTGGATTTCAGGCAGTTATGGTGGCTGTGAATTTCCTAGTAGAGTTTGCTTCTGCTATTCAGTGGGTGACAGAAAAGAACATGGTTTAGGAGAAAGGTCAGAGAGGGCACGGGAAAGAGCTAGGTGAGTCCCTGGTGTTTGAGGTGTGGGTAGGGAGAGGAGTTCCTTAAGGCAGGCTGCAGTAGGAGAAACAGTCAGTCTAGAGAAAAAGGAATTAACATTCTAGGGGTGCCATGAGTTTGCACCAAGAAGTGGATTTTCCAGTCAATGGAAGTGGAGTGAGATAAGAGAATCCTCCAAGAATCCTCATATAGTACTAAGAGTCTGGACAGAGTGTTTTGAGAACATAAAATTTAATGAAGGTCTCCTATGTGAGGGTCAATTCAGTATACCACTGTGGATTCTTGGGACACAAAGAATTGAAGATAAACTAGGAGGGAAACCTATGAGGGCTGACTAAAAATGTAAGGAAATATTTTCCTAATTGCGACATGGATTTATATGTAGCCAAATCTTCATTTGTTTGACAGAGTGGCTATGAAATGCAAACAGAATCATTCTATATGTACAAGTTACATGTAGAATATACATTTCTTTGGAAGTTTAACAGTTTGGTGAAGGAGTTATAATTACTTTCAGAAAATATTTGTCTCTATGTTCACGATAATTGCAGTACCTATACAATGCCTAATGAGAACTCTTTATAAGTTATACAGTAGGATGAGAGAAAGCAGCAACTGCTGTGTCCTTCAGAACCTACACTTGGACTTTGTGGAGGCCTTCATAGAAGTAAACTTTCAATTTCACCTTAATGATATCACTATAACACGAATGAAGGAGTCAGAAATCCAGTGAGTTACTAATTGGCAAGACAGTTGAAAGTTTTCCTGACCTGAAAAAGTAAAAAGTCTCTGTAGAGATGAATGAAGAGGCCTGCATTACAATACTTCTTGACTTTTTCAGTGACATATGAGAAATAAAACAGAAAATTTCCAATTAGTCTAATTCACAGGGAATCAAATGAATACTTTGATATAGAAAGCATAGAAATGTTAAGAACAGCAAATACAAGATAGAAAATGCATTAAGGATTGTGGTCAGGTGATAAAACTCAAAATCCTGTGGGCCTTAGATTCTCCAAAGAATCAGAGTGAAGCAGGAGGTGATTGACTGACAGGATGAACTGAAAATTATAAATGGAGACAAAATAAAGCATTGCAGAATTTTGTGGATACAAAGTTGATCACATTTATCTATTTTCTTGCCTGGTGTCACTTGTTTACTTTTTCTCTAATTATTGGTACAACATCTGATTTCTATTAGGATAGTCTGGATAAACTTGACTAAAATAAGAGATCTTACTTAGTGTTGTATGCAGTGGGACATCTGGCATCTCCGAGTGACCTTTTTGAAAGCATCCTTCACATCCTTGTTTCGTAGACTGTAGATTAGAGGATTCAGCATGGGAATGATCACAGTGTAGAAAACAGACACAATTTTATCTTCTTCCAGGGATTTTCTTGAACCACTCCGTATATACATGAAGGTAAGGGTCCCAAATAAAAGAGACACAGCTGTGAGGTGGGAGGCACATGTTGAAAAAGTCTTGACTCTTCCACCTGAAGACTTCATTCTTAGGACAGCCTTGAGGATGAGCAGGTAGGAAATGAGTATGATCAAGGCATTGGCCAAAATTACAAAATTTCCAAAGAAGACAATGATGATCTCAGCATTTTTTGTGTCACTACAAGCCAGTTTCAGCAGGGGTGGGAGGTCACAAAAGAAGAAATTGATCTGATTATTTTCACAGAAGGAGAGGGAAAAGGTACATGTGGTACGCAGGATGGCCCCAGACACTCCACAGACATATGCTCCCACTATCAAACTCCAACATCTTCTAGGGCTCATAGCCACAGTGTAGTGAAGTGGGTTGCTAATGGCAACATAGCGATCATAGGCCATCACAGAGAGTAGGAAACACTCTGTACCAGCACAAACAGTGAAGAAGAAGAACTGGGTAGCACAGTGACCATAGGAGATGATTGTTTTGCCTGGAGCCAGTGTAGCCAGGATCTGAGGAGTGATGACTGATGTGTAGCAGGCATCCAACACAGAGAGATGGGTCAGGAAGAAATACATTGGTGTGTGAAGTTGGACATCTACCTGGATGAGAAGGACAATGCCAATGTTCCCGAGGATGGAGAAAAGATAGAAGCTAAGAAACACCAGAAAGAGGGGCATCTCCCATTTGGGGTGGTCAGTAAAGCCCATTAGAATGAATTTAGTTACTGTGGTGAGATTATCCTTGGCCATGGATTCAATGTTGACAGTTTGTTTATCAGAAGATATGAGTGAATTGTAAAGACACCAGAATTGAAGGATAGTCTTTTTCTTTGAGAAGGAAGTTAAGTTTGTAACCTCTAGGTATTTATAAAGCTTATTTTCAGAAGTACTGGATCTTAATTTTATAGAACAGATTTTTTTTTTCTTTAAAACTTCCCTTTCTGATCAACTTCTGTGGAAATTTGAATTTTTCTGTAAAGATAAGAGGCACATGTTTCTCAGGTTTGAAAAGGACCAAGACATCTATCTGTTCCTCTGTGTCAACACCTTCACAGCTAATAGATGATCATCAGGTTCACATATGAACTTCAAAACAACACATTACTTCTCTTTGGACATGGATTCTGTTAATTTTTTTATAATTTCTTAACTCACCTTAGTTTTAGCCCTCTGGACACTTGTAACAAATTAATAATATTCTCCAAAAGCTTCTCTGAAGTATGGAAATAGAGCCTGCTTTTTGTGTTGACTAATCGCTTATAGCAGTCATTCATAAATGTTTCTTATTATTTGACTACTCAGCAAGACAAAATGGTCTATTCAGACAGTACTAATTAAATATTTTTCATTTTGTCTCAGTCTTTATCACTCCATATCAGAAGGCTTCATCTTTAATATATTACTTCATTTTTTTTCAGTATTTGTTACAGCATAATTACAAACACATTCAAACTTGTAATCATCTGATCTTTAACTTCAGATTCTTGGTTAGGTTATCTAATTCCTTTCGGCCTCAATTCCTTTTGGTGGTAACTTACTTTGCATATAAAATAATTGGTTTTATTATCAAATACATATGTCATATATATGTACGTATATGTCATGGTATTTTCTTATTTTCATGTGCCCCCTACTCTTCCCTGTCCCAATTTCCATATTTTTATGTTCTCTTTGTCCATTCAAATCTTCAAATAGTCTCATTCTGTCCTTTCATGGCAGGCACACACTCTCTCTTAATTCTAGATTTTTCATATTCAAGAAAATATATTCGGTTTTTTACCACATTGCTTGCTCTTGTTCCTCCCACATCCTTCTAGATTTCTTCCTTCCTCATATAATCTCCTCTCCACACTCCCATTGTCTGTCTGTCTATCTGTCTATCTATCTATCTATCTATCTATCTATCTATCTATCTATCTATAGAGTTCTCTATTATATATTTATCTATCTAAATCTAAGCTACTGGGCCTGGACTTCTTGTCCCTAACATGAAAAAAAAAAAACTTTTATCATTAGGGTATTTAAAATACTAAAAAGTATTGTGCCTATAAATAGTAAAGAGCAGTTCCCTGAACAGATAGAGCTAAATAATATAAGCCTTTTGCTAGGATTATCAACTTTAGCTAGCATAATACATTCATTTCAATTTATGTATCTATTTCCCCCCTGCGAATACACACATATATCTTTATGTCAACAATTGACAAATCTGTGCTCTCACTAAACACAATAAATTCTTCCCACTTCTTTTATTTTATGCCCCTTTAAAAACTTCCTTATTTTACCCTATTTATTTAACAGTACTCACGATTGTAGGTAAATTTTTTGTACTTTGACTATGGGCTTGGTTTTAAATTTTTAAAGTAGTATTCCTGTTATATGATTGCATATATATACCTTCTGCCAAAGACAAAATTGTATAATTGGAGGTATAGAGGAGGACTTGTCAAAAAAGCTCTGTTGCTTCTAGAACAATCTTTCAAACATCAAGTAAAAAGTAATGTTCTCAAAGAGATTATATGTAGTTTTCTATTTGTTGAGTCATGGTAATTTTTGTATTCCTAAAATTTCCTGTTGCTATATGTCCCAGATTTGACTTGTATTGTCACATTATCTGCTCTTTGTTGGCCATTTTTCTACTCTATCCAGGACTGTCATGAAAGTACCTCATATTCAAATGGATACAGGGAGCTTTTTTAAGGAAACCAAAACATGCATTCCTTATTTCTTGAAAGACATTGTTATTATTAACCTTCTACTAGTAATGTTTTGTAGATTATTAGCAATAATTTTACTGGACAGCTGTATAGTTTTAGATTTTGATGGAAAATAAGAACCAGATATGTTAAATTATTTGTTCCCATTGCTCATGAAGAAGCTGTGATCTGTAGTCAAGACCTCTGCTTCCTATACCCTATTTTGTTTCCTTTGAACCATTTGATCGACCTCTTCATTCCACACAAACTACTTCAGGTTTGAGATTTCTAACTTGGAGCCCTTGAATACACAACCAAATCTATAATTATCAAAAATTATACAAATTAGATCATTAAACCTCTTGTAGGTCTGAGAGTAGCAGCAGGTCCTGAAGCTTTGATAGGGACCTCATTGTATTTTCCTGTTTCAACACAAGAGTGAATTCCAATGGGACCTGAGCTTGAAATGAGGCCTCACCAAGTCTGTACAACTCTAAGATAATGAAGGTCTTATTAATTATAGCATGTGAAGAACAAATGGTGTAGACTTTTAATGAAGACTCAGTGAAAGCTGTTCTTAAGTCCAGAGCCCATTTGAGCTCTGATCAGTAGTTTCTAAAGGAGGGAAACCTTATCATATCATGGCATGGCTTTCTAGAATATTTCCTCCACCCCTGTCCAGCACTCATAGCCAGAGATGAGCCAGTTTATTGTAAGACCCTCTTGGTATTGCTGAGGCTTCATAGTTGTGGTCTCTAGGTACAAACTCACTGATAAAATATTTAAAGTTGACTTTCCTTTTTTGGATTTCATTTTCCATTCCTTCATTGTAAAAAACAGTATATATAGATTCTATTATAATTAAAGGGATTTTATTTTTCACAAGCCATGATTTCTATGGTGAGGGATTCTGGCTCTTGAAAAGACTTTCTCAATATTTACAGTTCAAAGCATGCCCACTTGTCAGTTAATAGTTACTGAATTTATAAAGCACACAGGTCTTGTCTATAATGATTTATAGTCATTTAAACACTATTGTTGGACTTTTTATCCAAAATTAAATGCATTTTTTTTTTTGCTTCCTAATAACACTCATCTCTGATCAAGGCAGGCTTATCTTTAATGAATACTTTCCCTCCTTTGTCTCATATCCTGACTCCTGTCCTTATTCTGATAGGTATCCACTCTACTTTATTCAAGAGATATATCCCTCCACAAATATATTTTTTTACATTTACTTAGAAAATATATATTTAAAAGGTTAGTTTGGTTCTTATATTTATATATTCTACTGTATGATGTAATTTCCCTTTAAATTTCCAAATTAATATATTTTTTGTGAATTGTATGTATAGTTGAGGAAAACCTTAGTTGGCAATTCATAAGAGAATCTTTGAGTAAGCAATATAGTCTAGTATAAGTTTTCATTCCCATGAAATAATATTTCCTAAATGTCACTGAGTGACAAATAAGTACCCCACACAAAATCAAAACATAAAGCCTGATGGTTCAACATGTCAATCAGTCTTACCTATGTATCTCAAAGAAGACTTGAACTTTCTGGATGGAGTTATGTGATGACAAATTCTAATAACAAAGGACAAATTTACTGTATAGTTACCTTACCTAGTTTGTGTAGATATTACTTTGGAGCCAGTATCTTCACAGGATTTTCAGAGGTGAGGTAATTATGTTGTAAATACCTGGAATATAATCCATCTGAATTCATTGAGTTTGAATTTAAAGTAATAATTTTTTTGTTTAAGCATTTTATAGAAAGCAGATAAGTTGCACAGTTTTTCTTACTGGACAATGTGGCTGGTATATAAAATGCATTGGGAGATGGTTCTGTGAGGATAATGCAGTACAAACAATTTCCCTGGATCACAATTCAGCTCCAGGGACACCCCAAGACTCCTGGGAAAAGCCAATTCTGCAGAGAGAACACACTTCAAAGGAGGCAAGACTCATTATCTCCTCTTCTCTATGCATCTGAAAGTATGAAAGAAAACACTTTGATATTGTGTGGCTAATCCTAATCTGTTCACTCTCAGAACTCAATAGCAGATGCTATATAAAGTGAACTTGTTTTTTGTGACTGACATTCTGTTTGAAGTTAGTTAGGGATAATCGTGGCATTGTAACTCAGATCTGGGGAATTTTGGAGAAGGTCATTTTTTAAAAAATACTATAGGCTTCCTTAGTCCTGACATGGGTTTTAGACCCTGAAACTCACTTTCACTCTCTTCACAGAATTCCACAAGTAAGTGTAGTTATTGACTCTGAGGGCATAAGTCTGGGGTGTTGTCTGAACACACTTCACTTACTTCTGCAACTAGTGACTTATTAGTTCATTTTCCTTTAAGATCATTTCCAGAGTTTCCATGCTAACCTTCCTTTATTGCAGTTCATCTCCATCTCTGAAACTTACAGTCTCTTTGTAAGGACATTAAAATTGTAATTTCTTAGTTTCTTTGTGCAGTGGAGAGTGGTTGCCCAATGCAGACACTCATATTCGGTGTTAATGAGGACAATAATTACCAGTGGAGTGCTCAGCCACAAATGGGCCAGTCATATCACACCTTTCCCCAAAGCTTAGAATACACCTTTGAGAAGGAATGGGTACACTGCAAGAACCAAAGGTTAGGGAAGACTGTAATAAAACAGGGTTTCCTGGATATGACAGGGCCATTGCACTCATAAACTATCAGCAGCTACAATTGTCTGCACAAGATTAAGCCAGTCAACATTCCAACATGGAATGTGAAGGGGTTCATGAGTCTTATCTTACTTACTTGCTGGGAAGAAATACCATGGCTAAGGTAACATAATATAAAGAATTTAATTGGGGGGTTACTTGTAGTTTCTAAAAGTGTGAGTCCATGAGCATGATGGCAGAGAACATGGCAGGCCAACAGACATGACTCTGGAGTAGTAGGTAAGAACTTGTATCTGATCCCCAAGCAGGAGACAGAAAGGAGAGAATCTTGGCCTGGCATGGGCATTGAAACTCTCAAAGCCTACCCCTAGTGAAACACATCCTTAACAAAGTCATACTTCTAATTCTTACTAAGCAATCCACCATCTGAGGACCAAATATTCAAATATGTGAATATATGGGGCCATTCTCATTCAAAAACCCCACCCATAACTGAGGAATTCTGGGAGAAGGAGAGTCAGTTTTCTTATTTTATGAGTTATTGAGTATTTAAGAGATGACAAAAAGTTGATAGAATTAAGGTGAAAGTGAATCATGGAAGGGCTAGGGTGAGGAATTAGAGATTACCATGATCAAATTGCATTGCATGAAATTCTCAAAAATTAATAAAACAAATTTGACCTCGAATTCTACAATATTATAGTTGCTATTTTGTGGTTATCAGAACCTATTTATTGCATTTCTGAAGACTATTTCTTGCTTTCCATTAACAATTTGACTTCTACTTCAATAGACTAGTCCTCCATCTTATTTTCTTTTTATTTAGTCACTATCATTTGGTCACTGCTTTTCCAGCCAGAAGAAAAAAAAATCCAAAGAGGACATTAAGCATGTTTGCTTCTAAATAACAAAGTTTGAATAAACTCTGACTAAAAAAGCAGTAAGCCTTGTCCTTTCTTCCTTCCTTCCTTCCTTCCTTCCTTTCTTTCTTTGTCCCTTCCTTCCTTCCTTCCTTTCTTTCTTTGTCCCTTCCTTCCTTCCTTCTTTCCTTCCTTCCTTCCTTTCTTCCTTCCTTCCTTCCTTCCTTCCTTCCTTCCTTTGTAATTGCAGATTCCAGATGATAGAATGATTTAACAATGAAGGAAGGCAGCAATACACAAACAGTCTTGAACATCTAGGGAATTCCACATGGCATTGGACAATATTTGTTATTATTTCCTTTGAATTACTATGTGGTAAGACATTGTCTACTGATTCCAGTTTTTCATACACTAGGTACAAAGATGAGTGAGAGTTGACTTAGAGCACAGAAAAAGAGAAGAATATGAAATATTGAGGAGTTTTCACTTGATATCCCTTGAAAAATGTGTAAAAGTGAGTGATCCTGTAAATATGTATTGCTGTCCTGAATACTTTTATTCTAACTTGACATAAGATAGAATCCTTTTAGAAAAGAAACTCTGTAAAAGGCAAAGCTTCCAGTGGTGGAAGTGAGACACCAAACTAGTCACACAACCTTTAACTTAAGATCTGTCCTGCCTGCAAGATATGCTGGGATATTGGTAATGTAGAACTCATAGGAGTGGCCAATAAATGTGTGGTCCAACCTGAGGCCCACACTATAAGAGGGAACATGCCTGAAACTGACTCAATTTCAAGGAACCAGAGCCTGGGCAGTCTAGAGACCTAGATTAGAACCAAACACAACAGTCAAAATGACAATAAATGGGTTGCTTAAGATACTGTAGCATATTCATACTTCGGTGCCTAATTCAATTGTCATCAGAGAGGCAGCATCCAGTAACTATTAGTTACTGCTCCTATTAGGAGCATCTGCAGAAACCTACTGACTAACATTTGTTATAACTTGGGAAACCCCAAGGAAAAGGAGGAGGAAAAATATTAGGAACTAGAGAAGTTGAAAATTTTTAGTATTCAGGCATTTGTGCTGGCCTGCCCTTGGGGTTCTGACAGAATAAGCCCTCAGCTGCATCCACTAAGAGCACTTCCTATGAACATTCACTATGGTCCCTTTTAAAAGGGCACTGCCCAGCTCCTTCCTTCCCTCCTTCCTTCCTTCCTTCCTTTCTTCCTCCCTTCTTTCATGCCTTCCCTTCCTTCCCTTCTCCCTCCCTTCCTTATTCTTTCCTTCTGTTCCTTTCTCTCTGCTTCTCTGGCTATCTCTCTGTCTCCCCTCCCCCAGCCTCTTTTTTCTCTTCTGTCACTCCTGTTCCCAGAGGCCAGTCTCACTCTACCCTCCTCTTCTATCCCCTTTCCCTAATTTAAAAAAAATGAAACAACTACAACAAAAAATCTTCCATGTGAGTTTTGTCACATGGCATCTTTTTTGTGCTGCTTTTTAAATTACTACATTGGTTCCCTGATCAGAAAAAGCTTTTCTGGCATTTCCTGCTGACCATAGGCATTTTGAGGCATGTTGGGATTCTGGAACCCAGTCCACATAGGACAGCTTCACTTCTCCAGATCTCTAGGTCCCTCCATTCAAAACCAGCATGATTTGTGGGCTACTCCCCCTTCCTCACCTCTGATTATTTTCAGTAAGTACTTTCCTCTCAAGTGTGGTTTTATACCTTTTGGCCTCATGAAGCCCAGGTACCAGACAACCATGGATCTTTTCAACTCAGATCCCTTGTCCCTTCTCATTATGTGATAACCCACTGCACAGCCTGTGCCTGTCTTGCTTCTTGGATCCTGGATCCTCTAGTACCTTAACTGAGGAATCAATGGGGAGCTTGTTCCCTTCTTTTAATCATTGCTTTTAATCATTTAATACATTGGATCTCATTCTGCCTCATTCAGCCTACCAAAAATCTGCTTTCCAGCACTTTATAACTTGACATTTAATAGGACCTTTGAAGCATTCTGCCAGTGATCCTGATAGATGGAAGGGAGTATTACCCTTTTATTCTTCTGCATTCCCCCATCACCCAATAGATCTCTTACATTGACTCCATTGCATTCAGCATATTTCCTTAGTGGCAGAGCCCACTGAAAAGTACTCACTTCACACTGGAACCCTATCCACCTACCCCACCCTCAATAGATCCACTCTGTTCCACATGCAACAAATCTGTTTTCTTGTTTACTGGCAGCTTTTTAAATCACAAGAATACCATGAGAACATAGTGCACAGAATCACCTAAGCAAGGCTCACAGGGTCTTACTGAGACTGAGCTGACAACCATACAATCCATTTGGGTCTAAGGTAGGTCCTCTGAATATATGTTATGTTTGTGTGGATTAGTGGTCCTGTTGGACTGAAGAAAGTAGGAGTAGTGAACTTTCTTTGACTCTTTGGGCTTCTAGTGGGATCCTCTTCCCTCCTACTGGCTTGCCTCTTCCAGCTTTGATATGAGGGTTTATGCCTAGTCCTATTTTAACTTGTGCCATATTTGATTGATATCCCTGTGGAAATCTGGGAGAGAGGGGATATGGAGGAAGGAACTGGGAAGAGTGAAGGGAGGGGAAATTGTAGTTGTGATGTAATGCATGACAGAAGAATAAAAAAAAATAAAAAGAAAGAAAGAAAATATACCTCCGTAGGGCTCTCCTGTAAGTAAGTCTGTAGTTTATTTTCTTAATTACTGATTGATAACAGAATGCCTAAAAGACAATGATGGCTAACTTAAACTAATATATCAAGCAAAACTGTCTGCCATAAATGAACAAGAAAGAAAAATTGCCCAAAACCCAAGAGGAAGCTCTTTGCTCCAATAGAGATCACACCAGTGACCAGAACCCCAGGTAAAACCTCTGCGTATGAAATATCCTCCACTTCCTCAGAACACAATCACCAGAGACCAAATATTCTTTTACAGAAAACCCCGAATATTCCAACACAGCTGAAGCACAAGAAAACAAACTAAAGACCAACTTTATGAGGATAGAAGTCCTTAAATTAGAAATCAATAAATCCCTTCAACAAATCAATGAAAGGCAAACAATTAGAAGAAATGAATAAATCCCTTAAAGAAAGCCAAGAATAAAGGAACAGATAAAGGAAATAAATAAAGATACTTAAAACCTGAAAAAGGAAATAGAAGCAAAAAAACAAAACAAAACCCAAAACAATACAAACAAACAAACAAAAAAATGAGGGAATTCTGGAAATGAAAAATGATAAACTAAGCGGGAATTGAAGATGAAAGCATCACCAGCAGAATAAAAGATATAAAAGAGGAATCTCAGGCTTTGAAGATATGATAAAAGAAATTGATATATAGATCAAAGAAAATATTAAATCTAAAAATTCCTGACACAGAACATGCTGTGGAGTGGGGGGAAAATGGGATGGGAGGGGGGCAGTGTGCATGGGAGGGAGGGGGAACTGAGATCGAGATACAAAATAAAAAATTATATATATATATATATGTTTATATATACATATATGCATACATATATATGTATAAAACAAACAAACAAAAAGCATGCAGAAAACCTGAGACACTATGGGAAGACCAAATTTAAGAACTATAGGGATAGAAGAAGAGAAGAATCCTAGTCAAAATCA
This sequence comes from Phodopus roborovskii, assembly GCF_943737965.1. NCBI lineage: Eukaryota > Metazoa > Chordata > Mammalia > Rodentia > Cricetidae > Phodopus > Phodopus roborovskii. Next base: position 60,402,391 of record NW_026126480.1, on the reverse strand, counting down.
TAATAGAAAATTTTCCTAACCTAAAGTGGGACATGCTTATAAAGCAAAAGACGCTTTGGAATACCAAATAGATTGGATGACATCATAATAAAAATACTAAACATACACAACAAAGAAATAATAATAAAAGCTGCAAGGTTAAAAGACCAAGTATGGCCACCCCCCCCACCCGAACTCCCTGGGTTGGCCCCTGATCCTGCTCCTGTCCCCTGTCCCCATTGAGAGCACCCTTAGAGTTCTGATACACCCCCACCCATCCCCACCGCTAGCCTACCCCCTCTACCCTGTGCCCTACCCTACCCACAGTCCTGCTGCTCTGGCTGAACACTGGGACAGAGGGTGGAGCCAACAGTCCACCCTACTTTGGAGACTTCTCGGAGCAATGATGAACAAAGGAGACCTGACTATCCACTCGAGACCACCCATAATTTCCACCTGCTTGGCCGCTGACCCGCCTCCAGTCCTCTGCTGGAGTCCTGGGCCCCTCACAGAGATCCGCCTATCTCTGCAGGACCACTGTGAGTACCTGCTGGCATCATCTACTGGATACTCATCCTTGACCCCATCCTTGGGTCCCTATCTTCAGAGAAACCTCCTAGAGAGCTTGGACCAGACAGAGCTACAGATATTGAATCTCAGACCCATATAAGCCCACCGGGGAAGTACCATAGAGAGAGGGGGAGACCCCACCAACACCAACTGGAAGAAGCTATGGGAAGAAGGCAATACAAGAGAACACCTAACAAAGAAAGACAAGCAAGACACTACCAGAATCTAGGGAATCTACACCAACTAGAATGGAACACAACAACAAAGCAGAGGAAGCAGAAGGGAACAACTTAAAAATTACCATCATAAAAATGATAGAGGCCCTCAAAGAAGATGTGAGAAAATCCCTTAAAGAAATGGAGGAAAAAACAAACAAAAAAAGTGGAAGAAATAAACAAATTCCTTAAGGAAAGTAAAGAAAGTACAGAAAGCCAAGAAAAAACAATTAAGCAGGTAAAGTAAACAGTTCAAGACTTGAAAACTGAAATAGAGAAAATAAAGGCAACACAAACTGAAGGAATGCTGGAAATAGAAAAACTGGACAAAAAATCGGAAACTACAGACACAAGCATAACCAACAGAATTCAAGAGATGGAAGAGAGAATCTCAGGTGCAGAAGATAAACTAGAAGAAATAGATTCATCCACCAAAGAAAATCATAAATCCAACAAATCTTTAACACAAAACATCCAGGAAATGTGGGACACCATGAAAAGGCCAAACCTAAGAATAATAGGCATAGAAAAAGGTGAGGAAGCCCAGATCAAAGGTGCCAAATACGAATACATATTCAACAAAATCATTGAGGAAAACTTTCCAAATCTGAAGAAGGACATGCCCATTTAAGTACAAGAAGCATATCGAACCCCAAATAGGCTGGACCAAAGAAAAAAGACCCCTCGACATATAATAATCAAAACACCTAGCATACAGAATAAAGAAAGAATGTTAAGAGCAGCAAAGGAAAAAGGACAGGTAACATATAAAGGCAGAGCTATCAAAATTATACTTGACTTCTCCATGGAAACCCTCAAGGCCAGAAGGTCCTGGATAGATGTTCTAAAAAAAAAAAAAAACACGGCCGCCCGCGCCCCCCTATACCCCCCAAAACTCCTCACACGCGGCGCCCCCCCTTTCCCCTCTTTAAGGCCCACCACAGGGCTAATTCTGAAAACGCCTGATTTGGCATTAAAAATAGACATATAGACCAATGGAATGATTGAAAACCTTTTACCCCACCTGCCCGATTTTCGCAAAACAGCCTAGGCTACAATGGGGCAAGGACAGCATCTTCAACAAATGGTGCTGGCACAATTGGATGAGGGTGTGCAGAAGAATACAGATAGACCCATGTCTGTCGCCATGCACAAAACTCAAGTCCAAATGGATCAAAGATCTCAACATCAATCCAGCCACATTGAACCTCTTAGAAGAGAAAGTAGGAGGTACCCTTGAACAAATTGGTATAGGAGACTGCTTCCTGAACATAACTCCAGGGGCACAGACACTGAGAAAAACAATTAATAAATGGGACCTCTTCAAACTTAGAAGCTTCTGTAAGGCAAAGGACATAGTGGACAAGACCAAACGGCAGCCCACAGACTGGGAAAAGATTTTCATTAATCCTATATCTGACAAAGGGCTGATCTCCAAAATATACAAGGAACTCAAGAAACTAGTCAACAAAACACCAAATAACCCTATTAAAAAATGGGGTACAGAACTGAAGAAAGAATCCTCATTAGAGGAAATCAAAAAGGCTGAAATACACTTACGAAAATGCTCCACATCCTTAGCTATCAGGGAAATGCAAATCAAAACAACTTTGAGATACCATCTTACTCCTGCCAGAATAACTAAAATTAGAAACACCAATGATGACTCATGTTGGAGAGGGTGTGGAGAAAGGGGAACACTCCTCCACTGCTGGTGGGAGTGCAAACTCATACAGCCATTTTGGAGATCAGTATGATGGTTCCACAGGAAAATGGGAATTAGTTTACCACAGGACCCGGCAATCCCCCTCTTAGGCATATACCCAAAGGATTCACATCCATGCAACAAAGACATCTGTTCAACTATGTTCATAGCAGCACTATTTGTAATAGCAAGAACCTGGAAGCAACCTAGATGCCCCTCAATTGAAGAATGGTTAACAAAGATGTGGCACATCTACAAAATGGAATACTACTCTGCAGAAAAAAACCAATGGTAATTTTAAATTCGCAGGCAAGTGGATGGCACTTGAAGAAACCATCCTGAATGAGGTAACCCAGTCACAAAAAGAGGAACACAGTATGTACTCACTCATATATGGATTTTAGACCTAGATCAAAGGATCACCAGCCTATAATTCACAACACCAGAGGAACTAGGATACAAGGTGTATTCTAAGAGATTCATATAAAGTCCCTCACAGAACTGGGAAGGGACAAGTCCCCCAGGGCTCAGAGGAAGTGAGGGGGCAGCAAATGGAGAGAGAAGTAGGAGAAAATGAGGGGGAGGAAAGGAAAACATGTGCGACCAGGAAGATTTAGCCTGGTTAGGAATAAAAGACAGGAAAGAGAGAGGGAGAGAGAGAGAGAGAGAGAGAGAGAGAGAGAGAGAGAGAGAGAGAGAGAGAGAGAGAGAACATAAAAGAGGGAGCCAATATTGGTTTGAAGATAAAATTGAACACAAAGAAAGGTCTAGAGAACTACATGACTGCTTCCAACTAACAATTTGAGCTTCCGTGGAAAGGCTATCATAAATGCACTTCCAGGAGAGTGAGATCAACAACTAACTTACACATGGAGCCCTCAAATAATGCCTTTTGGAAACCGGATCAAACACCCATACATAAACACTGAGGCGAACTAGAACACAGATGCAGTTGGAGAGGACAAAACCAGGCGGCAGAAACACATACAGACAGCTTACCTGAACAAGGAGCAGATAATGGCCACTAGACTGATAGCTGGGAAGCCAGCATGGGACTGACTCAGGCCCCCCTGAATATGGGTCTCAGCCAGAAGGACTGAGCAGTGTAAGGGACCTCAGATATTGGAGCCAGGATGTATCCCTGGTGCACAAAAGGACTTTGCGAACACATCCCCCATGGAGGGATAACTGCCTTAATCTAGAGACAGGAGAGAAGCCCTAGTCCCTACTTCACCTGACCTGTCAGATCTACATGATCCCAACTGGATGGCATTCCCCTACATATGGAATTGGGGTGGGGGGATGGGAGGGGAGGGTGTTTAGAGTGCATGTGAGAGGGCAGAGAGGGTAAAAGGGAGGGGAGGGAGGGAGGGAGGGAGGGAGAGAGTGAGGGGGAACTGGGATCGACATGTAAAATAATAAATTAAATTAAAAAAAAATGCTTTGACTCCAAAATTTAAATTCAAGGACAAGTTACTGGGAAAAAGGATTTCTATTTTTGTTTCCACAGAAAATGAAAAGCTGTGGATTCCTTCTAGACTAATGTGGTTTGATCAAGCCAGACTGCCTGAAACAGAGTAGGAGGTGATCCTACATTCAAAACAGCTGGACAACACAGCCTTAAAGACTACAGCCAGAATTTCTGAATCATCTTCTAATCCCCCATATCAGCGCCCCTTACCAGCAGGAAGTAGTTTGGAATGAACAACGCCCAAATTCCCAAATATTGTCTATAAATATTTTTTTCATTTAAATGGACTTTGTTATATAAAATAAATTTAAAAAAATTAAAAAAAAAAAGGCCAAGTATGATATAATGGCAGACCTTTTAGAAGTACATTCAACTTCTCAATGAAGACACTAAGAGCCATGAGGGCCTACACAGATGTCATTTAGACTTAAAGTGACCATAGATGCTAGTTTAGAGTATTAGATTAAGAAAATCCTTTAATTACTACAGATGGAGAAACCAAGACATTATATGATGAAGTAAAATTTAAGCAATACCCACATATCCAGCCCTACTGGAGGTGCTAGAATGAAAACTCAAATACAAGAAAGTTAACTATACCCATGTAAGCACAGCAAATATATAATATCATACCAGCTAAACCAAAAAAAGGGAAACACACACACACACACACATGCACACACACACACACACATGCACATACGCATGCACGCACGCACGCACAATACCACCACCACCATCAAAATTACAGTGATTAATAATCATTGGTCCTTTATTTCTCCTAATATCAATTAATTCAATTCCCCAATAAAAAGACAAAGGTATGTGAAAAGCAGTATCCATACTTCTGTTGCATAGATGATCCACACATCAGATTAAGGGATGCCAACAGATTTTCTAAGCAAATGGACTTAAAAAACAAGTCAGTGCATCCATTCTAATATCTAAGAAAATAGACTTCAAACCAAAATTAATTAAAACAGATGGGGCAGGGGACTTCATAGTCATCAAAGGGAAAATCTGCCCAGATTATCTTTCATCGACTGACACTGATGCCCCAATTCAGGGGTAACCACTTTGGAAAGGAAACAGAACTAAAGCTTAAATCATACATCAACCCTCACAGACTGATAGTGGGACACCTAAGTGCCTCACTTTCACTGATGAATAGATCATCCTGCCAAAAACTAAACAAAGAAATGTTGGAGGTGACAGATATTTAAAGCAAATGGACCTAACATATTTACAGAATATTTCATCCAAACACAAAAGAACATCCCTTCTTCTGAATGCTTCATGGAACATCCCTGAAATTGGCCACCTCCATAGTCTCAAATCAAGTCTTAAGAGATGAAAGGAATTTGAAATAATGCCTGGAATCCTATCAGACCACCATGGATCAAAGCTGTATTTCAACAACAATAAAATATATAGAAAGCTAAACAAACAAACAAGCAAACAAAGAACCTCATGGAAACTTAATAACTCTCTACTGAATGACTACTGGGTCAAGACTGAAATAAAGAATTTTAAAACTTTATAGAATTTAATGAAAATGAATCCACAACACCCGTGAAACACAATGAAATCATTGCTAAATGGAAAGGTCATAGCACTAACTGCCTACTTAAAGAAATTGAAGATATCACATACTGACAACAATACACCTAAAAGCTCTAAAACAAAGAGAAGCAAGCAAATTCAAAAGGAATGGATTTCAGGAAATAATAAAACTGAGGACTGAAATCAATAAAATAAAACCCAAGAGAAAAACACAATGAATCAATGAGACAAAGAGTATTTTTTTAAAGAAAACAAACAAGAGAGATAAACACTTATCCAAACCAAATAAAAGTTAGAGAGAGAATATCCAAATTAAGAAAATAAAAAAAGGAAGACATAACAAAAGACATCAAAGAAATCCAAATAATCATTGGGTAATACTTTAAATTCCAGTATGCTACAAAATTGGAAAATCTATAAGAAATGGATAATTTCCCTTGCAGATACAACTTACCAGAGTTAAATAAAGATCTGATAAGTAAGCAAATATACCTATAACACCTATAGAAATAGAAAAAGTCAGTAAAGTTTCCTGACCAAAAGAAGCCGAGGGCCAGACAGTTTTAGCATAGAATTTTATAGGACTTTCAAAGCAGAGTTAATGCCACTAAATAGAAACAGAATGAATATTGCTAAATTCAATTTGTGAGTCCTTATTCACTCTGATACCCAAACCACACAAAAATTCAATAAAGAAAGAGAAGTGCAAAAACAATTTTCCTCGTGAATATAGAGTAAAAATACTCAATACAATACTTGCAAACCAAATTGAAGAACAGACTATCAAGTTTAATCTACTCTGATTAAGTGGGCTTCATCACAGAGTTGCAGGGATGATTCAATATATGAAAATTAACCAATGTAATTCACCTTATAAACAAACTGGAAAAAAAAAACTCCACAAGATCATGTCATTAGATGTTGAAAATTCTTTGACAAAGTGCAATACCCTTCATGATAAAAGTTTTAGAGAGATTAGGGATAAAAGTGACATAGCTAATAGTCAACATCAAATTAACTGGAGGGAAAGTCAATGCAATTCCACTAAAATATGGAAAAAGAAAAGGCTGTCCACCCTCTATTCAATATAGTACTTGACATTTTAGGTGGAGCTATAGAATAACTGAACGATATCAAGGAAATAAAAATTGGAATGGAGGAAGTCAAATTTACTTTTATTTGTAGATGATAGGACACAATATATAATGCCAGGGAACTCCTACAGTTGAAAACCATCTTTAGTGATGTGGCTGGATATAAGATTAACTCACAAAAAATCAGTATCTCTTCTATATACAAAAGACAAATGGGCTGAAAAAATCAGGGAAATAACATCCCTCACAATAGTCACAAGTAATATAAAATATATTGGGGTAACTCTAACCAAGCAAATTAAAGACTTATATGGCAAAACTTCAAGTCTGATAAAAGAAATTGAAGAGGATATCAGAAGATAGAAAGATCTTCTGGATCAGCAGGATTAACATAGTAAAAGTGGTCATCTTACCAAAAGCAATCTACAAATCCAATGCAATTATTATCTAATTTCCAATGCAATTCTTTTCAGACATTCAAATGGCAATACTTAATTTCTTAGGGAAAAACAATCCTTAGCTTAAACAATCCTGTACAATATTCCTGGAGGTATTACCATCTCTCTTTTCAAGCAGTATTAGAAAGCTATAGTAATGAAAGCAGCTGGCACTGGCATAAGATCAGATAGGTGGATCAATGAAATCTAATGGAAGACACAGATAAAAATCCACACACTCACCACTCATGGACATCTTATTTTTGATAAAGCAGCCAGAAATGCACAATAGAAAAAAAAAAAAGCAAACATCTTCAACAAATGATACTGGCCTATCTGGATGTCAGCATGAAGAATACAGTACATCCGTATCTATCATCCTGCACAAAACTTAAGTCTAAGTGGAAGTGGATCAAAGACTTTGATATAAAACCTGACACACTGAATCTAATAGAAGATAAAGTGGGTATTGGCTTGAGCACATTGGCACAAGAGACAATTCCCTGAACAATGGTGTAGGCACAAAGATCAATAATCCATAAATGTGCCTCATTAAACTGAAAAGCTTCATTAAGGCAAAGGACATCATTAAATGGCAGACTAAAGATTGGGAAAAGATTATCACCTGCTCTACATCAGAGGACTAATACATAAAAAGTTATAAAATAGTCAAGAAAGTAGACTTCAGTAAACCAAATAATCCAATTTAAAAATCGAGTATAGATCTAAACAGAGAATTCTCAACAAAGGAGTATCAAATGGCTGAGAAACTCTTATAGAAATGTTCAACATACATAGCCACAAGGGAAATGTAAATAAAAATGACTTTGAGATTCCATCTTGTATACCTGTCAGAAAGGCTAAGATCAATAAAACAAGTGACAGCTCCAGTGGGCCAGGATGTGGAGGTTGTTGGTGTGAGTGCAAACATATATAATCACTATGTAAATCAATATGGTTGTTCCTCAGAAAATTGGGAATCAATCTACCTCAAGATCCAGCTATACCTATAGGATTTGGGCATATATCTATAGGATGCTTCATCCTACCACAAGTACATTCAGTCAACTATCTTTACAAGAGCTTTATTCATAATAGCCAAAAACTGGAAACAATCTAGATGTCCCTCAATTGAAGAATGTATAAAGACAATGTGGTATGTTTTCACACAATGGAGTATTACTCAACTGTTTAAAAAACTACACAGGCAAATGGATGGAACTAAAAAAGTCATCCTAAGTAAGATAACCCAGGCCAAGAAAAGCAAATATGGAATATATTCACTTACAAGAGGACATTACCTGTTAAATAAAGGATAATCATACTACTTCTACAACCCCGGTAAGGCTAAAAGTTAAAAGGAGGACTCAATGGCAGAACAAATAGATCTCCCTGGGAAGGCAAAATTGAATAAATTTTGCTGGTGGATTTAGAGTAGATGGGGATCGGAACAGGAGGGATCATATGGGGAGGATAGAGTGATGACTTCAATTAGGGGACATTTGGGGAGCAATGTGGAATGAAAACTAGTATAGTAGAAACTCCCTGGAAACTATGAGAATGACCCTAGCAAAGACTCCCCTAAATGAGGGATACATCTCATATAATTAGGCAAGGCTTTCAATAGTGGCACTGGAAACACCAAAGTAGCTACAAAATTTTCAACTTACAATCTATGCTTGCTGTTAAGATGTGCTGGGGTAATATTGGCACAGAACTTGCAGAAGTGACCCACCAGTGACTGATCCAACCTGAAGCCACTCCATGAGTGGAAGCCCATGCCTGATATCACATGGATGGCCAGGAAGTAGATCCTGGACAGTCCAGAAACCTAGGATAGAACCAAACATGCCAAGCAAAACATTAATTAAAGTTTTATTAATGATATTTTGCTATTCTCATATATTGGTGCCTAACCTAATTGTCATCAGAGAAGTGTTATCCACAGCTGATTAGAATGGATGCAGAGACCCATAAACTTTAGGTGGATGCAGGGGAGCCCTGAAGAAGAGATGGAAGAAGTATTGTAGGATCCAGGGGGTGGAGGAACCCCCAAGAACACACCCACAGAATTAACTCTTAAGGTCTCTTAAGGGATCATAGAAACTGAAGAGAAAATCATAGACCCTCTGTGGATCTGAGCTAGTTCCTCTGCACATGTTATGGTTGTTTGGCTGGGTATTATTGTGGGACTCCTAACATTAGAGTGGGGGTATCTCTGACTCTGCCCACTCTTGGGACCATTTTCCTACTACTGGTTTTTCTCATCCAGGCTTGATATAGTGGTTTTCTCTAGTCTTATTATAACTTGTTGTGCCATGTTTAGTTGATATCCCTGGGAGACCTGCTCTTTTTTTTTTGGTGGGGGGATCAGGGGAGGGGTGGATCTGGGGGAGACAAGAGGTGTGTGGGAGGAATTGGGAAGAGTAAAGAGAGAAGAAACTGCAGTTGGGTGTAATATAGGAGAGAAGAAAATAAACAAATTTAAAAAAGAAAAACTTTTCACAACATAAACAGCCTACAAATTTTGTATACTACAATTCTTCAATACTTGAAGAAAGTGAAATGAACATCATTTCAAGCTTAAAAGAGGAATGGGTATAACAGAAATTCTGTGGAAAGAAACTCTGTATCTGACAGAGTATTAATTGGGGTTGGGTGGAGAATTTAAAGAGGAAGAAGAATGGGAGGGGAACTGGGGTTGGAATGTAAAATAAAAATTTAAAATTTAAAATAAAAAGAAAAATATTTACCATATGGCCCTGCCAGACACAGGCCTCAGAGATCCATGAGCTGGAACCAACATAAATGACTTCTCCTAGAGAACTATTTACATGGTACCAGAAGATGCTGTGAAAGATTCCAAAGGAATGAACCATCCAGAAGTCATACCAAGCTATGCCATTTGTTTCAAAAGATTACATTATCAACACTTGGCGTATTACATAATTATTGTTGTTCTTTTTATAACATTTGTATAGATTTTAGGGAAGAGCTCTATCTCAGATTAAGTTCCTTTTAAAACCATCTGGGTCAGGGCTTGGGGATGATTGTCTGCATGAGGGAGTCTTCACAAAGTAAATTTGCAAGCAAGAAAATGAAACAGCAAACAAGTAAGCAAGGTTTCTCTTCATGTGGAGTCCAGTGTTGTAGAGAAGACAGATCATATTTCTACAGAGGAAGCTGGTGAATTTCCTTTGAGACAACAGATTATGAAATCAGATCTTCATAAATATTCAAAAATGAAACACATCCTTAGAAGTCATAGCTTGGAAGCCTGTGGGAAGCCATCCTAAAGAAAGAAGAGGTTTTCCTTTAGGGAGATTTGCATCACTGTTGGTAGGTGTTAGACTTATCTAAAGAGGAGATAGGGAAATCATTCTTCATCACATGTAAGAATGAGAAATAAATCTCTATCAATGAATATTTCAGTTTACTCATATTTCAACTCCTGATTTTATATATATATATATATATATATATATATATATTTAATTTCAACATTCAACATGTATATATATATATATCCCTGGAATGCCTCAAGGGACTCAGTCAATGTTTTACTCCACATATGCTTAATTTACAATTTTAGGACACACAGTATTTGGGTATTTTCATATAGCCTATATGTATGTTCTCCTGTATAATGTAAAGAAAGCATCATGAGAAATCATGTTTTATATAATGTTAATAACATATAAGATGTCATATAGCACTTTTCAGAAATAACGACAAGAAACTACTATACTGTTTTTATTCTTTACAAATGTAAATCTTCTCAAACACTTTCTGTCCCAAGTTTGTTGAATCCATGAATATGGGTCCTGTAAATATGAAGGCTATCTCTATGTGCTAATATATAGTTATATATCTATAGTGATTGTTTGTCTCTAAAATATATAGAAACTAAAACAACAACTATATATTATGATGTTTTATATATAACACTCACAGAATTGCCCTAGTTGTTTTCCATTGTAGAGACAAATATTACTACCAAACAATTTGGAAAGGGCTTATTTCATCTTATTTCATCATGAGGGGGAAAAGGCAGGGAGAAACATGCAGGCAGGAAAAGTAACAGGGACCATGATGTGACCTTTACTGACTTGCTCCCTAACCTTTGCTAAGATAGGGTTTTTATAAAGCCCAGGGTCCATGTCCTAGTAATGATAGAACCTCCAATGAGATGGGCCCTTATACTTCAGTTAGCAATCAAGAAAGTGCCTCATATGTTCAATTTTATCTTCAAATCAATATTGGCTCCCTCTTTTATGTTCTCTCTCTCTCTCTCTCTCTCTCTCTCTCTCTCTCTCTCTCTCTCTCTCTCTCCCTCTCCCTCTCCTCTCCCTCTCTCTCTCTTTCCTGTCTTCTATTCCTAACCAGGCTAAATCTTCCTGGTCGCACATGTTTTCCTTTCCTCCCCCTCATTTTCTCCTACTTCTCTCTCCATTCGCTGCCCTCTCACTTCCCCTGAGCTCTGGGGGACTTGTCCCTTCCCAGTTCTGTGAGGGACTTTATATGAATCTCTTAGAATACACCTTGTATCCTAGTTCCTCTGGTGGTGTGAATTATAGGCTGGTGATCCTTTGATCTAGGTCTAAAATCCATATATGAGTGAGTACATACTGTGTTCCTCTTTTTGTGACTGGATTACCCCATTCAGGATGGTTTCTTCAAGTGCCATTCACTTGCCTGCGAATTTCAAGATACCATTATTTTTTTCTGCAGAGTAGTATTCCATTGTGTAGATGTGCCACATCTTCGTTAACCATTCTCCAATTGAGAACATCAATAAAGGCCAGTCTGCTCAAACAATTTCTCAACTGAGACTCCTTCAGATAACTCTGGTCTACATCAAACAGAGAGGTGATACTAGGAAATATTGTTTAGTAACTTTTTAAGAGATTCCTCCTCTACACAAGAGCTTGGAAGATCCCCATGTTTCAAAAGAGTTGGAGGAGTCTCTTGTTACTGAAGGCACTAAGATTTGAGCATATTCAAATGTAGATGTTACTACAAATGGCAGTTTATCAGCTGAACATTAGGCTTGTAAGGTAGTTCTTCCCTTTCCTATGATTACTTGGATGTTTAAGATACAAAACCTTAGAGTACAGAGTCACATAGCTCAATATTTTTGAGCTGCCCAATGACAGATCCTGCTACTTCCTATTGGACCATCTTAGTCCTCTAGGAGAACCATTGAGAAATGATAAACTCATTTAAATTCACAGTGTAGCAGGAGGATTTCAACCCATGGAATCTACTGTCAAAGTAAATGAGTTAAAGACATGTATTTTTGCCTTCTTCCTTTACACTTTTTAGAGTAGGGTTGTGATTTAACTTTTTCCTTTATATTGTGAATATCATGTAAGTTTCTCATATTAAATAAATTTCACTACTTTGAACAAAATGATATCAGGAAGTTATAGTATAGTAGCGACAGGCAGCAAGCCCTTGTCCCATGGTTACAATCTAAGATGTTCTTTTTTGAAAAATAATTCTTTCATGGGAATGTGTGAGTTGCTTGCATGCATGTATGTACACCATATACGTGTAGTACCCTTGTAGGCCAAAAAATAGTACCAGATTTCCCAGAACAATGTGGGTTCTGGATCTTCTAAAAGAATAGCTAATTCTCTAAAATGCTGTACAGATCTTGACACCTTCACATCTTCATTTTACTCTGAGTAAATGTATTATCACTCTATCTTTCACATTATTTATTGTAGACTATGATAGTGGTAGGATCTGGATTTTGAGATTTCTTTTGTCAAAACTTGCTGGCTCAAGTATAAATTAAATTAATATGGTATGCCAGTACTGCATCTATATATTTAATATATAGCCATTTAAAATTAGTTGAATAAATAAGTAAGCAGTTTGCTGGGATTTTCCATAGTCAAGTTATTTTGTTTGTGTCTTATATATGAGATTGGCCAGGGTAAGTCATTTCATATTGCTGATAAGTTCTCAGAAAGCAAAACACAGAAGAATCTCTTCTCCAGGATGAGACTGAATCATGGTTGTGGGGCTTTTTGATAGGATAAAGGGTGAGTGGAGAAGTATTAAGAATGATAATGTAAGGGATAGTTTCTGAAGGTGTGTTTCCTCTGAGAGTGAGAGAATCCTAATTAGAAGCTTAGGGCCTGATTAGAAACTCCTCTCAATGGTAATCTCTTAGCCTCAGTCTTCTAATTGCCTTGCTGTGCTGAACAACCCAGGCCAAGATAGGGCAGAGGTCCCACACCTATTAGCTGGTTCTCCTGCTATCCAGGGGCTTCAGATGCCAGAGATGCTTATTTTTCCAGCCCCCCAAAGTCCCAGTTAGACACCCTATTCTTCCCACACTTCTATAGTCTCCTGTATTTGGGGAGGACCTTTGGCCTTGTTAAAGGTGAGTGTGGCTATAGTTGTTGAGAGAGAGAGAGGGAAGAGAGAGAGAGAGAGAGAGAGAGAGAGAGAGAGAGAGAGAGAGAGAGAGAGAGAGAGAGAGAAAGTAGTCAAATGTACTCCTGAGTCTTGCTTTACTTGCATCTAAAACAGGGCTTTCTTTTTGTTTCTTTGCAAAGCAGTGTCAAAACTAAGCATAATCTTCTTGTGTCTTGCAGGTATGCCTGGAACTTAGCATCTTTGGATCTCATCTGTAGCTGATAAGTATTTTCATATATGCTTTTGGTTATTCTTTAACATGTCATGAAGATGGAACACTGACATTAAAATATTCCTTTGTGTTTCAAGATTCTCATGCACACCAGTGTGAACAGAAGATGGGGCAGGGTAATTAGGATATGGGTAAGGAATAGGGAGAGATAATGGAGTTCAGCACCTGTGCAGATGTATGCTACTACCTCAGAGTATATTATAGGGTTGCAAAAGAGGAAGAGCCACAGGATCTCAAAATTTTACATTTTCCTGCCACCTGTTGTAGGACAGACACATCTCTGTGTCACATGGTGATTAGTCTCTTAAGTCTGGTACATTTCTAGCATTTATTTCTTCCTAGCTTTCATGACTCATTTACACATCAGTTGACATATTTGTGTCTTTCTTCCTCCTAAAATGGACTGTATGAGGATCAGGTGATGTAACAGGTGTACTGTGTTCTAAAATAAGGGGATTTGGATAACTTATATTTTGGGGAATGGAGGGCTTTCCTCTGTGTACTACAGAAGTTTGCCTGAACATTAGATACATTTTTCTCATTTCATCCTCACAGGATCCCCATGGGTTGTCTAGTATTAGGGCTATACTATACATCACAAGGCTGCTAATCAGGGAATTGAAGAGACTGGTTGGGATTTGAGAAAGTGTAATAGACCTTCAAAGAATTGCTCCCTGACACCTTGCTGCTCTTGCTTCTGTTATTTCTAGTGAAAATCTACTGTCTGAAAGGTCTTTTTTTAATTCAACTAGAAATGACAATTTTTTCCTATCCAAGTTTCTGAGGGAAACAATTAACTATGTCACTGTGTTATATGTGGGCAAATGTGTGTGTGTGTGTGTGTGTGTGTGTGTGTGTGTGTGAGTGTGTGTGTGTGTGTGTGTGTGTGCACGTGTGCACGTCTGTTCAGGTGTTCATGCATGTACATGCATTTGTAGGTGGGGACTATAGATTGGTGGAGGGTGTCTTCTTAAGTTACTCTCCATCTTAATTGTTTTAGATAAAGTTTTTTCTTGAATCTAGTAGAGTTCATCATGCTAGATCGGCTTGCTAGCAAGTCCCAGATTTCTTCTGCCCCAACTTTTAGTCCTCTGATTACAGGCATGTGCAGTTGCACTTGACTTTTTATGTGGCTCCTGGGGATCTAAATCTGTGTCTTAATGATTTGAGGGGAGCACTTTACCCATTGTGACATCTTCTTAAACCTGCATCTCTTGAATAGAAACTATTTTCATCTGTAGCTTAATCCATTTCAGATTGATGTAGAGAATTGTCATATTTCTCACCATTTAAGACCTGAGGACCTATATATTCATCAACACACTAAGAGGAATCTCATACTCTGTTGTCCTTCACATTTAGCTCAGCCCAGGCAAATGATGTCAATTTGGTCATAAGAACAGGGGGAGCATGACAATCATCTGTATCACTTGTTTTATTTATTTTCTAGTATTTATGCTGTCAGCTATAGAATAAATAGATACAACCCCTACACATTTCATTGCATAATGCCAGCTGACATTGCTGGCTACATAACTTCAGGCATATCATACAATTTTTGTATATTACAATTTAAAAATAATTTTAAGTCTATCATAGAGTATCTAAGTGGGGTGTCTAAATATTCTTCAGATCCATGGAATATCTCATTGTAAGTGCTAATCTGAAGCTGATCTCAGGACATACAGATAAACTCTTGCAAGTATTTTTTTTAAATTTTATTTTATAATTATCTTTCTAGGTATTTTATTTGTTTCACAGTATTCTCTTGGTTTGAAACCCACACCTTTCTCAGCTCTAGGATCACAGACTCACAGTTTAATGGGTTTTCTAATTTCTGAAGTACCTGTTAGTTTCCTGAAGGTTAGCAAAGGTTTAGCAGAAAGCAATGATAATCACAGATAGTATACATCCTGAACTCCTTCTTTTCTAACTTTGGAACAAGTGGAATAATATATCATAGGCATGTGCACTTTTGGGTGATAAAGAAGAAACTGTAAGGGCTTGTGAGGAGGCTTAAGGGATAAAGCACCTACTGTACAAATGTGAGGACAAGCGCTTAAGGTGAACAGGCATAGTGGCCAGTGGCAATCTCAGAACTCTGGAGGCAGAGATGGGGTCCTGATGGCAAGGTGACTAGCTGGACTAGCTATATTAGATAATCTCTGAGTTCAGTGAGAGACCCCATCTCAATAAATAAGGTAGAGGGTGACTATTGAAGAAATTGAAGAATTTGTTTTTTTTTTTTTTTCATAGACCTGCACCCCTTCATGCATGTCCACAAATATACATGTAATTATAATACATATACATACAAAATATGAGGCTGTGAGCCTTAGAAAAGCATGATTAATGTTCAGAGAATAATAACCCAGTTACAGAGATCTTCTTACGGAGGCCTAGAAGTGAAATATTTATTTATTTGGAGAACAATTAACAGAGGGCTGTGGATGGGAAATATGTGACCTTGCTTTGGATGATGGAGAGTGATAAGCTTAAATGGCATTAAGAATCACTTTTTTTTCTGTTGCCTCCTTTCTAACAGGAAATTCCATGTATGGGGTTGTCAAAAAGAACACTGATGTTCCAGTATTCTGTTTGTTCACTCTCAGTAGTCATGTTAACCCAGAGTTCCAGGACAGAGTATTCCTCTACATCCCCACACAGGCATGGCTCTATTTTCTACATGGAGATTTTGTTTTCCTCAACCTATGTACTTAGGAAGGTAATTAGTTACTCTGTCTAGAAATACAAACAATTCTGGAGCAGTTTAAGAACTTACACAGTGCAGTCCATGTCAAGATGGTAGTGTTTACAATATTTTGCAGCTCCTCTGATGTTCAGTAGTCACAGTGAGAGACAATTTTTTCAAACCTTTTTCAGCCCATTGCAAAATGGACATGAGGATGAACATACTCACAACATACTCAAGTATGTATAAATTATGAGCCCCTTTCTGTAGTATCCTTTAAAATGCATTTATTTTACTTTTAAGTGTGTGTGTGTGTGTGTGTGTGTGTAATACCAACAGAGGACAAAAGAGGAAGTCATATCCTTGGAGCTAGAGTTACTGGCAATTGTTAACTGCCTGCCCTGGACACTGAGAATAGAACTCAGGTCCTCTACAAGAGCAATGCATCCTCTTCATCACAATGCCACCTCTTTGCCCACACTGATTTTCTTCACGGTATATCCTGATATCCTCTATCTCTAAGAGTAAGGCCATGTAATTGTAATTTTGATTTAAATTGCATTTTACTTATCTGTGTATTTGGGATGAAGGGAGGTTATGTATCACTGCACAACTTGTAAGATTTTTTTCTCTCCTTTCACCATGAAGGATGTTGGGGATTGAACTCCAGTTATCAGTCATGGCAGAAAACATCTTTACCTGTTACGGCATCTTGCTGGTTCTTGATTGAAATATTCAGAAGTTGATTGAGGCAGCAAGACATAGAGATATCCCCAAGATTTTTTACTCTTTTCCTTGAATACTTGCATTTCTACCATATGCATAGATCTATGAGATTTGTTTGAATCACTCTTTGTAAGTTATCTTTACAGAACTCATTGGGCAAAAAGTCTTCTGGAAATATTTGTATTAATCTGATACTGATAGAGCTACTTATTATGATTATTCTGTCATCTAACCAACAGACAGTGACAATTTATTTTATATTTATTGATTCATAAATACATTTTCCAAAGATATTTAAATAGGTTATAAAATGCACAATGTGCAGCAAGACAATATAAATTAAAACGGAGGAATGAGTTTTGGCAAATATCTGTGGGCAGGTATTAAAACCAGGGCATTGATATTCACATGACTTTTGTCTTGTGGTTGTCCTGGAACAGATAGTCTCAGGTGGCAGAAGATTTTGGACTAAGGGTTTATACTCTGTGAAATGAAGAAGTTTTCTTTGATGATAGACCTAATATTCTCTTTGGAGATAGAAATGCAAAGAAAGGTGATGTTAAAGGAGGGAAAATATATGCAGTGTTTTCAATTCAGAATTAAAGACACCTGCTGGAAATTTAGAGTTTAATTAACACTACTTCCCTCCTTACTCAAGTATGAGACGTTAATGTATGCATAGTCACTAGAAGAATATTGTGCATAGAAAGCACATACTGCATGGCAACACTCAGTATTAGTCTTGTGAACAACTAACAGTGGATGGATGTGTGATCCTGGGGGCTGATGGTGTGTTACTCAAAATCATGCGTAGTGGCCAGCTTATGTCAAGTTATTTCATCACTACAAATCCATGTTTCTCTGTAGGTAGTAAAGTTTAATGTGCTGGAAGTAAATGAGGAATTTTATATAAAATATTTGAGACAGTATTTACCCCAACAAGTAATGTGTTAATGTAAGCCATTATTATTTTCAATGGATAAAATGATAGTAAATTTGATGATAGAGTTGGCATTTATTTGGGATTTTAGAATTTGAGTGTTTATCTTTCTCTTAAATTGCTTAACAGTACAGATAGTTTTATAGATTTTAAAAAAAGATAGCAGATAGGCATGATGGCAGGCATCTGGAATCCCATCATTGTGAAAAGAGACAGGAGAATCAGGAGTTCAAGATCAGCTTGGTTACACAGTGAATTTGAGAACAGCCTGGGATCGATGTATAGCTAGGTCATTTCTCCCTCACAATGAGGAATTTAGAAACAGAAGAAAATTGGATTGGTTGTTTCAA
The DNA here is from genome assembly GCF_943737965.1 of Phodopus roborovskii. NCBI lineage: Eukaryota > Metazoa > Chordata > Mammalia > Rodentia > Cricetidae > Phodopus > Phodopus roborovskii. Next base: position 60,383,985 of record NW_026126480.1, on the reverse strand, counting down.
AGATATCTTCTTTCTCAAGCAAATGGGGTTTCCTTTACATATAAGCCATCACCCTGTCCCTTGTAAATGATATTGGAAAATATCCTTCTTCACTTTAGTTCTTAAGTACCTGCACATTGCAGCTGCCATACTGAAGACAAAGATATTCTCTTTGTAATATATACATTGTGTAGGTGTGGTTCTGTTAAAAGTGACAGCTCCATGTGTATATGGATGTTGCCTGCTTTCTTCCAAGCAACTAAAAGAAGCCTAGTGTGTGATGAATTCTCAGTAAAATTTCACTGAATTAATAAGCAAATACAAATTATTTTCCCCTTGGTTAAGATGATTTACACAGACCATCTTTTAAATTTAATATTAAAAAATGATCTATCTGTGTTTTGTATATGTGCATATATGTATAGTTGTTCTTTAAGAGTATAAGAACTTATCATAACTCTTGAAGCAGGAGTTCCATGCATCTTTGAGTTGCTTGACAAGTATGCTTGGCACAGAACTGGGGTCTTCTGCCAGAAGAGTATGTGCTTCTAACTGCTAATGCTTCTTTCTAGCCTCTTCACAAATTCCCTAGAAGAGAGCAAACCATTTTTTGGAAAAATATTGAAATAAGAGTTTTTCCTTAAGAATATAAAAAGCAAACAAAAGATTTATATTATAAAGAACCCCAGATGTGGACACTTACCATTATTCAACTATTAAGTCAGCTTTTGCCAGATATCAATCAAAGTTTTATGTTATTATTGTCTAAATCCATTTGAGGTTTTTTTTTTTTTAATTTAGATTTTATTTCACTTACACAAAGCAGACAAGTAGACAACGTACGAAGTCCACATTACAGCATTTCAGAATTCCTAATGATGAGTATAGAAAGGCAGAGCAGGAATGTCCTGATACCTAGTAACAGCCTCTTCTGTGTCAGAATTCTAATCTTTAGGTTCCATCTCTGTCTCTCAATGAGCTTTCATGATCTGAAATGGCTTGATTCATGTATCTCCCTGGTGGATAATGATCTGGCATTAAAAAGGTGGGGCAAGTCATTGGTTATAAAATAATTTGGAAAATGGTATGACGTTTGGCAGGACAGAGTAAAGACTAGCCAGGCAAAGTGCAAATTAACACACACAGAAATCCCATAAAAACATAAAATTGGAAAACATTTTGCATAAGCAAAAGACTTGTTAATATAAAATGCCAGGTAAATTTTTATAATTTAAAAAAAAAACTCTGAAAATGCCTTTGAGTTAATTTTGTATTGGTCATTGACCTCTGCCCATGGGAGCTGCCTTTAGTAATATTTGTTTACCCAGTGAAACACTTTTGGACAAAACTATTTTTTTATTTAAATTAGAAACAATCTTTTGTTACATGTCAATCCCAATTGTATCTTCCTCCATACTGCCATAACCCCCACTGACACCCCCATCTCATCCCCCACCCACTCCCCAGGGAGGGTGAAGCCTTCCATGAGAGATCATCAAAGTCTCTCACATCATTTGGGGCAGGGGGTTAGCCCCCCTTTCCCCGGTGTATCTAGGCTGAGAGAGTATGACCATCCATGGGGAATGGTCTCCCAAACCCCATTCCTGCACTAGGGATAAATAATGGTTCCACTACCAGAGGTCCCAAAGATTGCCTTTTAACTGACACCCACATTAAGGGGTCCTGGTCCTGTCTTATGCTAGTTCACAAACTGTCAGACTGGGGTCTGGGAGCTACCACATGCTCAGGTCAGCTGTCTCTGTGACCCACCCCAGAATGATCTCTACCCCTTTTCTCATCATTCCTCTTCCTATATAACTGGATTCCAGGAGTTTGGCTCACTGCTTAGCTGTGAATCTCCTGTTTCCATCAGCTACTGGATGAAGGCTCTAGGATGAAATTTAAGGTAGTCATAAATCTCATAATAGGGGAAGGGCATTTAATGCATCATCTCCACTATTGCTTAGATTCTTAGATGAGGTCATCCTTGTAAATCTCTGGACATTTCCCTAGTACCAGATTTCTCTGTTAAGGTATCTCTTATCTTGCTCTCCTCTATTCTTCCTGGACTCAATCTTCCCAATGCCTCATGCCTCCTCCCCTTCTCCTCTCCTCATTCTGCTACCTCCCCTGTACTCCCAATTTGTTCAGGAACTCTTGTCTTGTTTCCCTTCTCCAGGGCATCATGTATGTCTTTCTTAGAATCCTCCTTTTCCCCTAGCTTCTCTGTAGGTGTGAATTATAGGCTAGTAATCCATTGCTCTATTTCTAGTATCCATATGTGAGAACATACAATGTTTGTCTTTCTGTGGCTGGGTTAGCTCACTCAGGATGGATTATTCTAGTTCCATCCATTTTCCAGTGAATTTCAAGATTCCATGGATTTTTCTGGCTGAGTAGTATTCCATTGTGTAAATGTACCACATTTTCTTTATTCATTCTTCAGTTGAGAGGCATCTTCCAGGTTGCTTCCAGGTTCTGACTATCACAAATAATGCTGCTATGAGCATAGTTTAACAGATGTTCTTGATGTATGAATATGCATCCTTTGCGTATAAGTCTGAGTAGAATTGCTAGGTCTTGAGGTATACTGATTCACACTTTCCTTAGAAACTATCATACAAAAATTTCCAAAGTGGCTGTAAAGTTTGCACTCCCATGAGCAATGGAGGAGTGTTCCACTTCCTCCACACCCTCTCCAGCATAAAAAATGGTGGTGGTTTTAATTATGTATTTATTTATGTATTTATTTATTTATTTATTTGCCATTCTGACTGGTATAAGATGATATCTCAGAGTTGTTTTGATTTGCATTTCTCTGATAGCTAAGGCTGTTGACCAATTTCTTAAGTGTTGTTCAGCCATTTTAGATTCCTCTATTGAAAATTCTCTATTTAGTACTGTACCCCACCTTTTCACTGGATTTGGTGGTGTTTTTTTTTCAAAAGAACAAATTTATTTATTATTTATATTTTTAATGAAAACAAACATTATAGACAATATTTGGGAATTTTGGCATTGTTCTTTCCAAACTGCTTCCTGCTGATAGGGGAAGCAGTCATGGGGATCCCAAGAAGACACTGATATCTTGCCTGTATTCTGCAAAGCTGCTATGTCCCAACTGTATTGAATGTTGGACCACCTGCAACTCTGTTTCAGGGGGTCTGACATGATCAAACTACATTAGTCTGGAAGGAATCCACAGCTTTTCATTTTCTGTGGAAACAAAAATAGAAATCCTTTTCCCCAGTAACTTGTCCTTAGACTTAAATTTTGGAATAAAAGCATTTTTAAAATATATAAGTTGGATTGATCCAGCAGCATTTGTTTTAACAGTTGTTGTCAAACGATACAAAAACAATATAATACCATACAGTACCCAGATTCTCTCCATCTTTTTTTTTTTACTGATTGATATTTAAACTTTTTAATATGAAAATATCTTTGTCATATTAATTTTAATTGACATACTTTGTTTTCCTTTTTTATTTAATTTATTATTTTACATGTCGATCGCAATTCCCTTTCCCTCCCTCCCTTTTACCCTTTCTGCCCTCTCACATGCACCCTAACCACCCTCCCCTCCTATGCAATTCCATATGTAGGGCAATGCCATCCAGTTGGGATCATGTAGATCTGACAGGTCAGGTGAAGTAGGGACTAGGGCATCTCTCCTGTCTCTAGATTAAGGCAGTTATCCCTCCATGGGGGATGTGTTCACATGGTCCTTTTGTGCACCAGGGATACTTCCTGGTGTCTGACCCTTAGAATCCTCAGTCCTTCTGGCTGAAACCCATATTCAGGGGGGCCTGAGTCAGTCATATGCTGGCTTCCCAGCTATCAGTCTGGGGGCCCGTTAGCTCCTCCTTGTTCAGGTAAGCTGTCTCTATGTGCTTCTGCAGCCTGGTCTTGTCCTCTCCATCTGCATCTGGGTCCTAGTTCAACTCAGTGTTTATATATGGGTGCTTGGATAAGTTAGTTGTTGATCTCACTATCCAGGAAGGACATTTATGGTAGCCTTTCCATGGAAGCTCAAATTGTTAGTTGGCAGCAGTCTTGTAATTCTCTAGACATTTCTTTGTGTTCAATTTTATAAACCAATATTGACTCCCTCTTTTATGTCCTCTCTCTCTCTCTTCCTGTCTCTCTCTCTCCTGTCTTCTACTCCTAACCGGGCTCAATCTTCCTTGTCACACTCGTTTGCCTTTCCTCCCCCTCGTTTTCTCCTACTTCTATCTCCATTCGCTGCCCCCCCACTTCCCCTGTGCTCTGGGGGACTTGCACCTTCCCGGTTCTGTGAGAGACTTTATATGAATCACTTAGAATACACCTTTTACCCTAATTCCTCTGGTGATGTGAATTATAGGCTGGTGATCCTTTGATCTAAGTCTAAAATCCATATATGAGCGAGTACATATTATGTTCCTCTTTTTGTGACTGGGTTACCTCATTCAGGATGGTTTCTTCAAGTGCCATCCACTTGCCTGTGAATTTCAAGAAACCATTATTTTTTTTTTTTTAGTTTTGCAGAGTAGTATTCCATTGTGTAGATGTGCCACATCTTCATTATCCATTCTTAAATTGAGGGGCATCAAGGTTGCTTCCAGGTTCTTGCTATTACAAATAGTGCTGCTATGAACATAGTTGAACAGATGTCTTTGTTGCATGGATGTGGATCATTTGGGTATATGCCTAAGAGGGGGATTGCTGGGTCCTGTGGTAAATTAATTCCCATTTTCCTGAGGAACCATCATACTGATCTCCAAAATGGCTGTATGAGTTTGCACTCCCACAAGCAGTGGAGGAGTGTTCTCCTTTCTCCACATCCTCTTCAGCATGAGTCACCATTGGTGTTTCTAATTTTAGCCATTCTGGCAGGAGTAAGATGGTATCTCAAAGTTGTTTTAATTTGCATTTCCCTGATAGCTAAGGATGTGGAGCACTTTCTTAAGTGTCTTTTAGCCTTTTTGATTTTCTCTATTGAGAATTCTTTCTTCAGTTCTGTACCCCATTTTTTAATAAGGTTATTTGGTGTTTTGTTGCCTAGTTTTCTTGAGTTCTTTGTATATTTTGGAGATCAACCCTTTGTTGGATATAGGATTGGTGAAAATCTTTTTCCAGTCTCTGTGCTGCTGTTTGGTCTTGTCCACTGTGTTGTTTGCCTTACAGAAGTGGCTAATTGTTGCTCTCAGTGTCTGTGCCCCTGGAGTTATGTTCAGGAAGCAGTCTCCTATAACAATTTGTTCAAGGGTACCTTCTACTTTCTCTTTTAAGAGGTTCAATGTGGCTGGACTGATGTTGAGGTCTTTGATCCATTTGAACTTGAGTTTTGTGCATGGCAACAGACATGGGTCTATCTGCAGTCTTCTACACACCCTCATCCAATTGTGCCAGCACCATTTGTTGAAGATGCTGTCCTCGCTCCCTTGTATAATTTTAGCTGTTTTATCAAAAATCAGGTGTTCATAGGTGTGTGGGTTAATATCAGGATTTTCAATTCAATTCCATTGGTCTACCTGTCTATTTTTATGCCAATACCAGGCTGTTTTCAGAACTATATCTCTGTAGTAGAGCTTAAAGTCAGGAATAGTGATGCCTCCTGAAGTTCTTTTATTGTATAGGGTTGTTTTTGCTATCCTGGGTCTTTTATTTTTCCATATAAAGTTGATTATTATCCTTTCAAGTTCCGTGAATAATTGTGGTGTGATTTTAATGGGGATTGCATTGAATCTGTAGATTGCTTTTGGCCAGATTGCCATTTTTACTATGTTTATCCTACCTAACCAAGAGCATGGGAGATCTTTCCATTTTCTGGTATCTTCTTTCATTTCTTTCTTTAGAGCCACAAAGTTCTTATTATATAGAACTACATAGTTCTTATTATATAGGTCTTTTACTTGTTTGGTAAGCGTTACACCAAGATACTTGTGGCTATTGTAAAGGGTCATGTTTCTCTGATTTCTCTCTCTGTCTCTTTGTTGTTTAAAAAAAGTAGGGCAACTGATTTTTTTTTAGTTTATCTTGTATCCTGCTAGTTTGCTGAAGGTGTTTATCAGCTGTAGGAGTTCCCTGGTAGAGTTTATTGGGTTGCTTTTGTAAACTATCATATCGTCTGCAAATAGAGACAATTTGACTTCTACCTTTCCTATTTCGATCCCCTTGATCTCCTTTTGTTGTCTTATAGCTTTAGCTTGAACTTCCAGTACGATATTGAAGAGATATGGAGTGGGCAGCCTTGTCTTGTCCCTGATTTTAGAGGATTGTCTTAAGTTTCTCTCCATGTGTGTTTCTTGTATGAAGCAGAAAGAAGGATTCTGTCTTCAGGTCCATTCTGTTAACCTTTGTTGTGTCTTTTTATAGATGAGTTAAGACCATTGATATAGAGCGTTATTAATGACCATTATTGTTGATTGGATTTTGTTTTTGATGATGATACTGTGTGTGTTTTCCTTTTTTTTTTTTTTTTTTTTTTTTTTTGCCAATGTAGTTGACTTCTTTGAGTAGAATTTTTCCTTCCAGTACTTTCTGTAAGGCTGGATTTATGGATATGCATTGTTTAAATCTGATTTTGTCATGGAATACCATGTTTTCTCCATGTTTAGTGATTGAAAGGTTTACTGAGTATGGTATTCTGGGCTGGCATCAGTGGTCTCTTATTGTTTGTATAACATCGATCCATGACTTTCTTGTTTTCAGAGTTTCCATTAAGATGTCAGGTGTAATTCTGATAGGTCTGCCTTATTATGTTACTTGCACTTTTCCCCTTGAAGCTCTTAATATTCTTTCTTTATTCTGTAGGTTTGGTGTTTTGATTATTATGCAGTGAGGGGACTTTATATATATTGGTCTAGTCTATTTGGTGTTCTGTAAGCTTCTTGTACTTTCATAGACATGTCCTTCTTTAGGCTAGGAAAGTTTTCTTCTATGGTTTTGTTGAATATGTTTTTTGTATTTTTCAGCTAGGATTCTTTGCTTTATTTGGGGGTTTGGTCTTTTCAGGGTGTCCCATATTTCCTGTAAATTTTGTGATAAGGATTTGTTGGACTTAAGATTTTCTTTGGTCAATGATTCTCTTCCTCTAGTATATCTCTAACACCTTAGATTCTCTCTGTCATCTCTTGTATTCTATTGGTTATCCTTGCATCTGTAGTTTCTGATCATTTACCAAGATTTTCTGTTTTTATCATTCCCCCAGCTTGTGTTTTCTTTATTGTCTCCATTTCAGTTTTCTGGTCTTGAACACTTTGAAATGTTTTCTTCATCTCTTTGATTGTTTTTTCTTGGCTTTCTTTGCTTTCTTTAATACATTTGTTGATTTATTGCAATTTTTGGTTTGGCTTTTCCTCCATTTCTTCCAGTTTTTGTTTGTTTTTTTCTTCAATTTCTTTAAGAGATTTTTCTCATTTCCTTTTTGAGGATGTCTATCATCTTCATAAAGTTGTTTTTAAGGTCATTCTCTTCTGCTTTATCTGTATTGGGTTTTCAGGTCTTGCTGGGGTAGACTCTGGTGGTGTCATATTTGTGCTTCTTTTGTTGAATGTGTTCTCATATTGTTGCCTTACAATCCCTTCTTCCAGTGGGTACGGGTGGGGTCTCTCCCTCTCCTGTTGGGTACGGGTCCAATGGTCTCTTCTGGTGGGTGCACATGGGTCCAAGGCTCTCTCCCAGTGTGTGTAGGTAGGTCCAAGACTCCAATGGTAGCAGATGCTGAATGGTTCTGTCTGCCTATTGGTATCTCTTAGAGATTCTGTGGCTGGACATATCTAGGGAAAGTTGGGCAGGAAAAAGCCCAGCATCCATCCTTCTAGTGGGTATGGTCCAAAACTGGGATGGCCTCAGATGCTGGATACTTTGTTCTGCCTCCAGGTCTCTCCAAGGTATTTAGTGGCTGGACAGGTCTCGCAGCTGTCTGTCAGGGCCAAAACTAATTTTCTTTTGTGATATGTTATTAATTCAAGAGAATGCTTCTAGGTTACAAATGGGGACTTGTGACTACTTTTCCTCTTAGTGCTGGGACCCATGTGGCTTATAGTTGTGCAGGCCCTGTGAGTGTTGCCATCATTGTGTGAATTCATATTTGTTTCAGTTCTGCTGTGTCTAGAAGTCCTTGTTTCCTTGTTGTTTTCCATTCTCACTGGCTCTTACAATCCTTCTTTGATCTCTGATGGGACTGATTTGATGAAACATCCCATTTCAGACTGAGTGTTGTAAAATCTCTCTCTATAAACTCTCCAGTTGTAAGTCTCTGTATTTGTTACCTCTACTGCAGGGAGGATTTTCTCTGATGGTGACTGAGTAAGACACTGATCTGTGGTATAGTAAAATGTTGACAGTGGTCATTTTATTATTATGTTCCTTTAGCACAACAGCAGTATTTTGTTTTCCTCTAGGTCCATACCATGTCTGATCTTTGTGTTTTGACCAGTGTCAGTCCTAAATTCCATTTCAAGTAGTAGGTCTTAAATCCAATAAGTCAGTGTTTGGTTACTCCCACAAATTTTGTGCCCCTATTGCACCAATATATCTTATAGGTAAGACACCATTATAGATCAAAGGGTTTGTAGCTGGGTTGATGATGAACTTCATATATGGTAGAAAGGAGAGCATCCTCCAGTAATATGAATACTAGTCAGAAGGGGTTAAGGCTCTTGGTAGGCATCAGCTAGACTTCTCTGTGTTCAATGCATTGTGTAGGTGTTGTCTTCAGCAATATGAACTTACCATCAATTTATGGAGAACAACCAATTGCACTGGCAAAAACCTGGGATGTTTAAAGATTTCCATGAGACCCCCCTATCCATTTATTCCTTCTGTTTCAGGCTCTGACCTCAGTTCATCCATTACTGTAGCAAAGAAGAAGAGGTATCCCATGGAGCTGGAGAAGAGATTAGCTAACCATAAAGATCATAGGGGATTCATATCGAGTTTATAAAAATTCCTAAAATTAAACATTCAAAACTGTCATTCAATCAACCAAATAGCAATAACAGAATAGGCAATTCTCAATAGATATGTGAAAAAATGTTCAAAATTATTAACCACTACAGAAATACAAATTAAAACTAAATTCAGATTCTATCTTACCTTAAAAAATGGCTATCTTTAGGAAAATAAATGGCAGTGAGCTTGATGGCATTGGTCTACATTGTTATTATTCTGGAGAGTGAGGAAAGAGGATCACAATGCAAGGCCTTCTTTATTTACAAAGTGAGCTCAATGTAAGTTATTTCTTTTTTTTTTTTAATGTGACAATGACTGTTAGGGTATAGTTCAGTGGAAGAAAACTTGCTTAGCATTCTTGTGGCCCTAAGTTGAGTTCTCACTAAAAAAATAAACACAAAACAAAACAAAATCCATCAACAACAAAAAGCACCTAAAATATTTCTGGTGATGATCTGAGGAAAAAGAAACTTTTATACTGTTGATTGAAATGTAAACTGGCCCACTCACTATAGAAACCATCACAACAGCTCATCGAAACACTAACATTAGAACTGTCTGACCAAATTATACTATTTCTAGGTGTGTCTCCAAAAAGATTCACAACAGTGTGCCACAGAGACACGTACACACCCATGTTTATTGCTGCAATAATCACAATAACCAAAACATGGAACCAGCCTAGATGTCCGTCAACAGATGAGTAAATATAAAAAATATGGTAGATATACACAATGATGTGTTAAATACCTATAAAGAACAATATCATGCCATTTTGGGGAGTACTTGTTGAAGGTTATGTTTAGAAAGATTAATTAACTTGTTCAAAGTCTGAAGGGATTTTCAACCTATACTACTATCTTATCAGTGTTTCTGAGAAACATTTTTCTGTCTGAACATGAAGTCAATATATAGTCTTAATACAGGAACTGCAGAAGTTTGGAAGTTCCTGAGAAACTGAGTGCTAATCCTCAATTTGCCTGTTTCCTAATTAAGAAGCCATGTGGGATTGCTTAGTCACTTTATCTCTTTGTGATTCTTCTGTCAAAAGTGTGATTAACATAGCATTATGTGCTTCACATCAGTTATTGACCAAGTGAAACCAAGCTCATAAAAATAATGAAGTGTTTTCCAAAAAAGCTTATTAAGGAGAGCCAAGTAGGTTGTAGTTACCATAGTTATTTTTCAGTGTTATCTTCTTATTAACTTATTTTATTTCCCCAGGTGACCTTCACTTTATGGCAGAGAATGTCACCAGGGTGACAGAATTTATTCTGATGGGGTTCCAGCTTCAGGCAGACTTGCAGCTAGGTCTCTTCTTCATATTTCTAGCTTTTTATGTCATCACAATGGGAGGAAACCTGGGCATGATTCTGCTAATTCAGAGTGATCCTCGGCTCCACACACCCATGTACTTCTTCCTCAGCCATCTGTCCTTCCTGGATATTTGCTACTCATCTGTTATTGTGCCTCAGCTGCTGGAGACCTTGGGGTCTCATAAGATGGTCATCACTTATGAGCACTGTGCCATCCAGTTCTTCTTTTTCACCTTATATGCTAGTACTGAGTGCTTCCTTTTGGCTGTGATGGCCTATGACCGCTATGTGGCTGTGTGTAATCCCCTCCTCTATGCCATGGCCATGACACCACAGACTCGCCTAGGGTTGGTTGCTGCAGCATACTCTGGTGCAATGGTAAATACTGTGGTCCGGACTGGGTGTACTTTTTCCATTTCCTTTTGTAAATCTAACCAGGTTGACTTCTTCTTTTGTGACCTCCCACCCCTGCTGAAGCTTGCCTGTAGTGAGACCAAGTCACGAGAACAGGTGATCTTTCTTTTTGCTTTCCTGGTTATCACGACTAGTATTTCAGTGATTCTTATATCCTACCTTTTCATTATTTGGGCTATTCTGAAAATTCGTACAGCAGGGGCCAAAGCCAAGACCTTCTCCACTTGTGCATCTCACATGATTGCAGTGGCTCTTTTTTTTGGAACACTCATATTCATGTACTTGAAAAGTAACATGGGTAAATCACTCTGGGAAGACAAGATTGTGTCTGTGTTCTATACTGTGGTGATACCTATGCTGAATCCTATGATCTATAGCCTGAGGAACAAGGAGGTGAAAGAGGCTCTTAAAAAAGCTTTCAAAAGAATGAAGATTTCCCAAGGAGAGTAAGACTTAAGCTTCATAAGTCCAGAAGTTCCTAACAGTCTTTGGTCCTTTGTTTTGTCTTCTTAATTTTATGACTCTGCTCTCATAGTTGCTTTGATATATCGTAGCAGAAAATTAAAGTTTGGCTTCCAGAACTTATTATCTCTATGACTTTGAGCAAGAAATTCTTCGTATCATTTTATCAAACGTAATTTGTTTATTGAGGTTTTAGAGATGGCTCGGTAGTTGATAATGTATCTTATTCATACAGAGGAGTCAAATTCAGTTCCAAGTACTAACTGTTACCTTTACCCTTCAGCTACAGATTCACAGGATCTTCTGGCCTGCATGAGTCCTCCCCCCTCTCTCCCTTCCTCCCTCTTTCCCTCTCTGTCTCCCTCTCTCAAACACACATACATACATGATTACATAATTAAAAATACTATTTTTATGAAGGAAAATTTCTTGTTTGTAATGATTGAAAGTCAGGAAATGTTTAACCCAGATTAAGACAGACGGAATCAATCTCAAATTGATTTATAACTGTAAATATGTTATAACATAAGATTTATTTTTATATCTGTTCTGGATATTGTTGAGTGTTTTAATCAACTACTTCACTGTTTCATATAAAACTCATCTTTTAACTTAGGGTGATTACAAAGAACACCATGTTTCTTATGTGGTGAAGATATCAACACTGGACAAAGAAACAATTTAGGGATTTTTCATGGAGGAATAGAAGTACCTAAATGAAAGAAGGAAAACAAGATGGAAAGGATTTATGATTCAGGATCACTCAGCTAGAATATGTTAACTTAAGTGCATAAAGTCAACATGCTGCAGAATAAAGGAAAGAACAAATGAGTTATATTAATTATTGGAAACATTTTGATCTTGATGTATAGTGGTACTGAATCTATAATATTATGCTAGTTTTTGATAAGCAAGGTTTAGAAGTTCTACTTTTTCTCATCATTATTCATGGACAGATGCTTCAATTAATCCAGGTTACTGTTTATTCTCTAATGATGGACACCACTATTTTCTTGCATCTCCTCTAAGACATTTATTTTATTGTCAGAAAACAGGGACATACAAATCTATCACCTCTAAATGACCTCCATTATATGCTAAAAATCTTACTTGGGAATATCTCATAGAGACTTCATAATCTTGTTCATCATATCATTAAATATATAGAGACTACTGTATAGCAGAGAAAATATTTGTTTGGAACATGATAATAAAGTGCATGATAAAATACATATGCATTATCCTGTATGGAATTTGAAACATGGGACACAGTCATATACTATACATATATCCATTATATAGATAATTAACTTCTAAAGTTTTGGAAAGTGGAAATGAAAAAAAAATTAACAAAACAAGAATCATGGGTCATTGTTAATTGGTGAAATAAGGCTTTAACATAGTCTGGTGTGGCTAAAAAAAGCATTCTCAAAGAACTAACATGTAGACAGAAACCTAAATAATTAAGTATGCTCTTTTTCTGAGAAGAAGAGACTATATCAGACTGAAATAACTGTGAATACAAAGTTCTGTGAAATCATATGAACTGAAGAGAAGACAGATTGAGGGAATCTTTATTTTCCTTGATTTTCAAATCGTATTTTTCATTATGTTTTTATTTTTATCAAGTTGCAATTTAGTCTCTTATTAGACACTAGAAGGTTTATGGCAACTGATCTTGGTGATATCTGGAGAAATAATTGCAATAAATCAGTTTACTCTTTCAATAAAATGCTACTAATATAATCCATTGTTCTGTTCAGTATTATATCTTTTTAAAAAAAATTTAAATTCACTTTTATTTAAATTTAAAACAATCTTATTTTACATAACAATCCCAGTTTCCTCTCTCTCTCTCCTGCCTTCACATGCCACCCACCAAACCCCTGTCCCAGCCCCCATCAACTCCCCAGGGAGGGCAATGCCTCCTATGAGGGATCATCAAAGTCTGACACAGATTGAGAATACCCTAGTGTGAAATGCAAGTGGTGGATTCAGGAGAAACTAGGGTGCAGAGCTAGTTTGCAGGATAAGAAATGATGTTAGTTCTGAATTGAAAACAAAAACAAAACATCCTTTTCCTGTAGTTGGTTGGGTTGGAAAGGAGGCCAGTTGGGATGGAAACATAAAAGCACAGACTCAATTGTGTAAGAAACAACTGGCATATTCTAGTGCACGGTGGTATATTTCTGTGAGATACAATATTATGCTTCTCAAATTCATTCTAGGAGAGAGAAAACTAGGAGGTGAATGAATATTATATGGGATTAGGACTGGTACATAAACAAAATGCAAGGTTGAAAAAATATAACTTGGTGGTATCTGCTTTTATGTTCGTGTACAATAATTTACAAAAGGTCTAATCCTTCGCTGCTCTAAAGGCTATGTCAGTTATCCAAATAGTTATTTTCTTTAATTAATCTCATGGTGTATGCCTGGCTGTGATAATGAGCTTAAGAAATCTTTCATTACAGGGAAATTTTAGATACAAACACACATAGAAAAAATTAGACTAAGGTTTTCTTTCTTGGTGGTAGTGGGAATTATTTATCTCACTTTCCTACCAATTTCTACTTTGCAGGTCAAATCTAACTCGCCTATAGATGAGTCATTTTGTGTAATTAATGTATGCTTATTAAAATGTCTAAAACAGACAAACAAATGATTTTTTTCCAAGTATTGGGTACATGCACAATTGCTTCTGGAATACACAAGGCGCAGTAAAATGAGTTTTAGTGATTGCAGGCATTGCTTTACTTTAAACATTATAATTTTATTTTATGTATATGAGTGTTTTGCCATATATATATGGATGTCATGCACATGTAGTTACCAAAGAGGCCAGAAAAAGAACACAGGATTCCTTGCAACTAGAGTTGTAGATTGTTGTGAGCTGTTGTGTGGATACTAGGAATTGAGTCCTGCTCCTCTATAAGAACAAGTGCTCTTAACTCCTGAGTCATCTGTTTAGTCGCAAGAGTCTAACTCATCATGCACAAAGCATTGGCATTTATTGTTTTGTCAGTGACTCATATCAATAAATGAATGGAACTATTGACTAGCTGATCATGAAGGTCTGTGATAAGATTCCCTTATCTTGTGTAAAGAAAACATTCTTTTTTTTTTAAATGCCATCTTTGAAATAAAATACTTTTTCTCATGATTTTATTTTATCACTGGCCTCAAACTCAAGGTTTTTCTTCCTCAGCCTCCCAGGTCCTGAACTTGAAGTCACATGCTACCACATAGTCTCACACATAATATTTTAGAAGTAGAAAATGGTCAATGGTTTTGCAATGGCTTTCTTTTTTCTTTTCAATTTCTAATCTGTTTATTTTAGAAATTTGACTCAAATGATAAAATTTTGACTATAATATTTTCCCTCAAATATACCCACATATGACATTGCAAAAATGAAGAAAGTAGACCTTCAAACTGATTTTTAAAGCTGGCAATAACAAGAGGCTATATTCTGATATCATCACAGTGACTGTGACTAAATGTAAAAGGTTAGAAAAATAACAAACCAGTCTAAACCTCAGCATAGGTGGAAGAGTGGCTTATGTACTACCACCTTAGCTGACAACTACACATTCTGCAATAGATGAACCTATAGCCTTGTACAAACAGGATAAACCAAGTAAAACCATCAAATTTAAAACTAAAAGGAAAGAACATGAAGTCAGGAGGAAGATGTAACAGGGGGCATAGGGAGAACATTGTAAGGGAAGGAATAAGGGATGAATTTAGGCAAAACATTAATATCTGTATCAAATTCTCAAATACTAAAAATACAAAAATAAAATAATCAACGAAAAAACAGCACTAATACTTTAACTGTAAAATTTTGCACATTCACTTGCTGTGTGTGTGTATATATTTGTGAAATATATATATATATATATATATATATATATATATATATATATATATATATAGGCATAGATACTAGCCAAATTAACTAGGTTCTCATTAGTTGATGGGAAATGAAAGCATGTAACCCACATAATTCTTGGTCCTATGCCCTTGAAAGAAGTATGTGTTTGCAGATTTTCTTTTGTTTGTGGAGTATGAGATGAATAGTTAGGCATTGGGACCTGAGGCTGGGGAAGCAGCTGTATTTTCTCCTCTGTGACAGAGACCAGGTGCCTTGTTAAGAATTCACATAGGTAATAGACGCCTTTCCTCAGAGACCGTTTTAACCATTGTATGGGGATCTCAGAGTTTTATAAGCAAAATGTGTTTCCCCTCTTAAATATGTTAGAATTGGAAGTGCATAAGAAAAGGCTGTTCCAACCTCTGCTGACTGAGTCTAATGCCTAATTGAACTATGCTTGGGATGAAGAATGATCCTGGCTAGATTCAGTAGATTCTGGAAACAAAAAAAAATCTTTGGTATGGCATATGGCAAGAAGGATCTCAAGAATTATCGTAGGAAGAATCTGTTAAAATATTATTATGTTCATGTTGATTAATATGGTGCAAATGAGTGTGTGTGTGTGTGTGTGTGTGTGTGTGTGTGTGTGTGTGTGTGTGTGAATCTAAAGGAAAGAAAAGACACTGAGGAGCTAAGACTTCCTCAGCCTCATAAATAAAATTGTAGGAAGCAAATAGGAATCAAAAAATCTTTTGCAGCCAAGGGCAGTAGTGCCCCCGTCATATCATTAGGATACTTCTTTGCCAGGTAGATAGAATGAAATGACCTTGTTTAAACTTAGGATAAGTAGTGGATAAAGAGAAAAGAGGATCATTGGGATAAACACCAAACTTGAATTCAGATGATCAAACTGAACTGTTTCTCTTAATTGATATTCAACCTGGTGACCAGAATCAATTCCCTATATCATTCATTCTAGTACCTTGGTCTAGCACTGGCCTAGGTACCAATATTTATGCTGTAATATTTTTTAACATCTTCCCTGTCCTGCTGCACTGGAATTTAGCCATACTATAATCTATTCATCATTTGAGTTTTTTGACTTAAAGGTGGACATTTCCTAAGTAAGAGCTATTAGAAGAAATCTAGGAATCATGTAAAATCGGTTACAAGGTAAGCATTTTCTAGTATATGTAGAGCTGACAATTATATCATTTCCTAGCTGTGTTGTCTTGGGCCTGATGCTTAAGTATTGTCTTGGTCTCCTCATCCACAGAAAGAAGAAAGTTCATTTATAACACCATAAAGATTAAATGAATTAATGAATAGGTCATGAAATGTAGTCTACCAATGTTTTTTTTATTATTATTATTGAAAATATAGTTCTGGTAGAAACCTGTTTTTGTAAAAAAAAAAAGACATCTCCTTTCTGTTAAGTAGCACATTAAAGATCATAGATAGAATTATAAAACCTACAAAGAACTTATAATAGTCACTGGTACTGAAGTCTCATATTTAGAGCATGTTCTGACTTTGTAACTTGAGTACTGCCACTGTACTGTTCTCTCCTCAAGGCGGTCTCACATCTTATTTACTAACTTCATTCTGTAAAATATGTTAAGCCCTTACTGAGTGATGAACTCCCAGGGGATATTTACTGTCTGTAGAAGTAATGATGAAGAGAGACTTCCTATAAAACCTGTGATGTGTAAGTATTGGGGATGACCCTGGGCACAGAAAAGGTAAAATGTCCTAGGCAGAAGTAATGTTCTGCTTGAAGCAAGGAGACATCATTGAATGCAGGAGTATTAAGGCTGTCAATAATTTCAGTACATCTGTGGAAATTATGGCAGAATGGGGTGTCTCTTTGTGTGCCAGGACTGGGAAGTAAGGTGTTACTTACGGAAATAAGTAGAAATATCATTGAGAAAACCAACATATTGAGGATGCTAAGTAATTCTTGCTCTTAACAGGGTTCCATGACTAGATTTATTTCAAAAGGGAGAGACATGATCAAATTAAAGTCTTAGAAATAACAAGATTTTAATTGATATTAATTAAAAACAGTGGCAAAAAAGTTACTTTGACTCAGAAGTGAGGGAGAACAGTTAGTTCCATGGCTGTTGATTTAAACTAGAGAAGAGATGAAGAGGGCTAGAAGTAGGGGAGAAGTTTTACCATCAAGGAGAAAGGGCAAACTCCTGAGATGGTCAGCTGCATGGTAAGAAAAGGACCACAAATCTCTATATGGCTGTACTAGATTTGCAGGGCTCACACAGCTACTTAGCAATGCAAGTGGGATTACTCAGTCTCTTGTTGGGCACACATTTGTAGTTTGTATGTGTTTTATTTTCCCCTCAATATCCTAGGATGACTATAATAGAACTCCCTTTAAGGAAGGAATTAAGACCTGTCATAGTCATGTTTAAAGTCCCTCCACATGTTCAAAATTAAACACCGTACTTGCAAGTGCATCCTATGTGAAGCATCCTGACCTGACTTGCTTCTAATGCTCTCTCAGGTATGACTGGCTCCATGGCAGAGGTGAACTTCACTTTGGTGACGGAGTTCCTCCTCATAGCATTCACTGAACACCCAGAACGAGCGCTTCCTCTGTTCCACCTGTTCTTATTTATCTATCTCTTCACATTGCTGGGGAACTCAGGCATGATTGTTTTGATTCGCATGGATCGCCGGCTCCATACCCCCATGTACTTCCTTCTAAGCCATCTCTCTTTCATGGACATCTGCTACTCTTCTGTCACTGTTCCTCAGACAATGGCCGTGTTATTGGAGCATGGGGCAGTTTTAAACTATGCACGCTGCGTTGCTCAGTTTTTCCTGTTTACTTTCTTTGGCTCCATCGATTGCTACCTCTTGGCCCTCATGGCTTATGACCGCTATGTGGCAGTCTGTCAACCTCTGCTTTATGTCACCATCATGACACAAAAAGCCCTTCTAAGTTTTGTGGCTGGGTCTTATGTTGCTGGCCTCCTCAGTGCTCTGGTGCGGACCATCTCAGCATTTTCCCTTTCATTTTGTGGAAACAATGAAATCAACTTCATATTCTGTGACCTTCCTCCTCTGTTAAAGCTGACCTGTGGGGAGAGCTACACACAGGAATTGGTGATCATTGTGTTTGCCATTTTTGTTATCCCTGCCTGCATGGTGGTAATCGTGGTTTCCTATCTGTTCATTATTGTGGCCATTCTGAGGATCCCTTCAGCAGGAGGCCGGGCAAAGACCTTCTCAACCTGTGCCTCCCACCTCACTGCTGTATCACTCTTCTTTGGCACCCTCATCTTCATGTACCTGAGAGATAACTCCGGCCAGGCTTCAGAGAAGGATCGGGTAGTGTCTGTGTTCTACACAACAGTAATCCCCATGCTGAATCCTCTCATCTACAGCCTGAGGAACAAGGAAGTGAAAGAAGCACTAGGGAAAGTTCTTAATAGACTCAAGACTTCCTAACCTTTCTCTATATTGGAAAACTATTTTTCTAAAGCCAACACTTTAGGACTTCTTTATTTATACTATTCCCAACATTTAAATGTGGATATCATGGTCCATGACTTATAAGAAGTAAAAATGTTTAGATCCAGGGATAAGCAAGAACAAATGCAAAGGTCAGCCAGGGAAGATATTTGAGTGTGGACCATGGCTCTCAGGAAATGTGCAATTAAATGGGGAAGGTCTCACTGGTTTGTGATGATAGAACAAAACTGCAGTTTTTGCAGTTTTCAATAAAAAGGAAATGTTGAAAAATCTTTTAATAAACACCTTATATTCAATAGATTCTGTTAATATTAATATTTTGTTATATTTACACCATTAAATAAATATGATAAATCCATTAAAATACCCATTCATCTATTTTTCCATCAACCTGTGCTATCTTTTATTCACATCAACATAAGTTGCATGAAATAACATTAAAACAATATCATTATGTCTTTCAAAACCATGTTTTCATTTGAGATTCAAAATTTAGAATATATTTATTGTTTAGTTTAATTTTTATATAAAAACATTTTGATTTATATAAAAACATTTTGGTTGATCAATGTTACTTTCAGATTTGTTGTTGTTGGGGCTATTTTATGTGTGTTTCCCTTTTGGGGGGTTGGTTATGTGGGATTATTTATTGCCTATGTTTTTGTGGGTATAGCTAACTTCCTTGGATTGGAGTTTTCCTTCCAGTACTTCCTGCAGGGATGGAATTGTGAATATACATTGTTTGGATATGGTTTTGCCATGTAATATCTTTTTTTTATCCTTTTATAGTGACTGAACGCTTTTCTGGGTATAGTAGTTTGGGCTGGCACCCATTGTCTCTTAGTGTCTGTAGAACATGTATATTATCAGGACTTCCTTGAGAAGTTTCCCTTGAGAAGTCTGGTATAATTCTGATACATCAGCCTTTATATGTTACTTGGCCTTTTCCCTTTTAAGCTCTTCATATTATTTGTTTATTCTGTATGTTTGGTGTTTTGATTATTATGTGGTGGGGGGGACTTTTTTATTCAGTCTATGCGATGTTCTGTAAATGTCTTATATTTCAATTGGCATGTCCTTCTTTAGGTTGGGAAATTTTTCTTCTATGATTTTGTTGGATATGTTTTCAGTGCCTTTGAGCTGGGCTTCTTTATTTTCTTCTATACTTATCATGCTTAGGTTTGGTCTTTTCATGGTAACCCAGATTTCATCGATATTTTATGTTAATTATTTGTTTGATTTAACATTTTCTTAAGTCAATGAATCCATTTCTCTAATGTATCTTCAACACCTGGGATCCTTTCTTCCACTGCTTGTATTCTGTTGTTTGTGCTTGCATCTGTAGTTCCTGATTTTACCTTTCCAGAATCCCCTCAGTTTGTGTTTTCTTTATTTCCTGTAGTTCAGTTTTCAAGTCTTGAACTGTTAGAACTGTTTCCTTCACCTGTTTGATTTTTTTTTTTCTGTTTTCCTTGCTTTGTTTCAGGGATTTGTTGATTTCTTTCCATTTTAATTTTTGGTTGTCTTTTCCTCCATTTCTTTCATTTTTTTCATTGTCTTTTCCTTCATTTCTTTAGGGGAGTTTTCCATTTCTTCCTTAAAGGCCTCTATCATCTTCATAAAGTTATTTTAAGGTTGTTTTCTTCTGTTTCATCTGTATTGAGATATTCAGATCTTGCTAGTGTAGAACCTCTAGTTTCTGATGGTGCCATATTACTCTTTATGTTGTTGAATATGTTCTTGTTTTGTTTTATATGACAGGGTTTCTCCATAGCTTTGGAGCCTGTCCTAGAACATGCTCTGTAGATCTGGCTGGCCTCAAACTCACAGAGATCCACCCTCCTCTGCCTCCTGAGTGCTGGGATTAAAGTCATGAGCACTACTGCCCAGCTTGAATGTGTTCTTATCCTGTCATTTTCCCATCACTTCCTCTAGTGGATGCAGGTGGAACCTGTGATTCAGGGGTCTCTCTTCCTCCAATTGATTCTAGGTGCATTTTTCAGCTGATGGATAATTTTGATTATGGGGAGGCTGCCTCCAGGTCTCTGGGGTTTTGCTGCCCGGGCATGGGGAATTCTAAGTACCCCAGGCCATTAGGACTTAGGTATTAGGGGCCTCCATAGGGTATGGGGTTGGATGACCCAAGCACTCACTTCTCCCTGTGGGGGCAGAGCCAAGGCTCCAATGGTGGCAGTTGCACTGTTGGATGGTTTTGGGTTGGTGGGCTGTCCCCAGGTCTCTGGGGCTTTTTGGGCAGGGGTGGGGAGCAAAACAGGCTCCAGGCTATTCAGTATATTCTTTTCTAAATAGAAACAGAGGATGAGATTAAGGGGGGGGGGGGGGAGTTTACAGGAGATGGGGGAAGGAGTGAGAGGAGAGGAGGGAGCGAAAATATTGATGGGATATAAAATAAATATACAAATAAATTTTAACCATTAAAAAAAAGTTCCTGTGAAAGGAAAAAAAACAAACAGCAACAACAAAAAACAAAAACAAAAACCAAACAAACAAAAAGCTAATAATTTATTCTATTGTTTTGTTCCTGGATATACTTTAACTGCTTTTTAAGTCACTAGATA
Organism: Phodopus roborovskii; assembly: GCF_943737965.1. Lineage (NCBI taxonomy): Eukaryota > Metazoa > Chordata > Mammalia > Rodentia > Cricetidae > Phodopus > Phodopus roborovskii. The sequence goes on along the minus strand of NW_026126480.1, from coordinate 60,362,923 downwards.
AACTTCAAACTTCTCCCCCCAAAGTGTTAACCAGTTCTACCCTCAGAAGTTGAATAAATATTTCTTCCTTGAAAGATGTAAGGCACCACCTCCACGGTACACTTGTTTCTTGTGCACACTTTGATATGTTTTCCATGTTTGTTATTTGATCTAGAGATATATCTCCAATTCTTCCAAAAATACATTTTATTTTAACTTCACACTAAGCTTTCATCTTCACACATATCTCCCTATTTTTATTTTCCCAAGTTTCTTGGTTGTGTCTACCCATTTTTCTTTTTTTTTTTTTTTTTTTTTCTCTCACACTGTTTCCTGTTGGAATAATTTACTCCTAATAGAATGCCATTTTTGGAACAATTCTTCATACAAAGTTGATGAAAATAATAAACTTTATAGTTATTGGTACATATTTTGACATCTTAGCATTTTTTGTAGATATTTTTATTCTTACTTCAATATTAATACATCTGCCATACTTGATACTGAAACTTTCTAAGTTCAAATGATTAAAATCAAATAATCAAATAAATACCTCATAGTTACATCATTTCTTGGAGAATTTACCCCATTAATTATTTTCTAGACATGCCTATGAAGTCACATCCAATCTTTTAAAGATGGTGTGTAGTCAGTGAATAATTGACATGACCTATAAAAAGCCTAATTCCTTCTTTTTTAATTTATTTTATAAAACAAAGTCCATTTAAATGAAAACAAACATTTATACACAATATTTGGGAATTTGGGCGTTGTTCTTTCCAAACTACTTCCTGCTGGGAAGGGGCGCTGTCATGGGGGATTCGAAGAAGATTCAGAAATCCTGGCTATAGTCTGTAAGGCTGCTTTGTCCAGCTGTTTTGAATGTAGGATCACCTCGTACTCTGTTTCAGGTGGTCTGGCTTGATCAAACCACATTAGTCTGGAAGGAATCCACATCTTTTCATTTTCTGTGGAAACAAAAATAGAAATCCTTTTCCCCAGTAACTTGTCCTTCAACTTAAATTTTGGAGTCAAAGCATTTTTTTAAATTTAATTTATTATTTTACATGTCGATCCCAGTTCCCTCTCCCTCACTCCTTTCCTCCCTCCCTTCTTTCCTCCCTCCCTCCCTCCTTTCCTCCCTTTTACCCTCTCTGCCCTCTCAATAACAAGTTGAGCAGAACATAAGTTAATTCAATGACAAAAAGTTTATTCCCTGCAGGAGTTGCTATTGAGCTGTAAGACTGAGGATGTTTAGGGTTTATATGATCCCAAAAGGTTTGCTTTTATCCTCTACGCTGAGTAGGATAACTGAGATAATGAGTGTCTTCCAGGGTGCATTCTCTCTGAAGAGCTTGACTTTTCCCAGAAGCCCCAAAGGCATCTCTGAAGCTGATTTGTGATCAAGGGAAACCTTTCCATTTTATTGCTCTCACAGCTATATAGATGATTCTGCCAAGTAATTTTCACATAACTATTGTTCTGGAAACCCTGGGAAGATACCGGCTCTGAAATAAGTGGCACACAAACTAGCAAAGATGAACTGGGGAGAAGATTTAACCTTGGCCATTGGAAACTGTCATCTCATGAAACCTTGTTTATCCTAGGAATATAATAGTTAAGACTGAGGTTTTTTTTTTTTTTTTTTTTTTTTTTTTTTTCAACCTTTGGCGGAGACTTTAAAAATCCTAGTTTTATAAAAAATGGGACTGATATTAGACTGTACAGTTTAGACCCAAGATTTCCCTCTAAATTATTATATGCTATATTCACTCAGTAGGGGGAACCAACCTTGTACATTTGAGCGCTGATTTCTACTAAGAAGGAATTTTTGAGGCTGCCAATCATCTCACTGACTAGCCATGGAAACTTATGTAACTATCTGAGTCCAGTCTCCTCAAGTGAAAAATAACTCATAGGATCATAGGAGTGCGTCAGGTAATGTATGCAGAATGTGTCATATTGTGATTAGTCCAGAACAGGTGTCCATCAAACAACCACCAGTATTTGGGAAAGATGGCTTAAATAAGTTCAACTGCAGTGTAGGGCTCAAAGTTGAATCTAAAAAGCTTTTCTTTTTAGTTGTGGCATGTCTAGAAAAATAACTGTGTACCCAAAGCTCAGTTTCTCCATATCTAAGGTACATTTGATTGTTTTTACTTCATAATGTTATTGGGAATGAATTGGGAATAACACTTTCAAAATGCTCAGCATGTGTTTGAAGCAAAGTAAGAATACAATGCATATGCAGAATAATTTTAAGACATTAATTCCAGAAGTGATAAATTTAGCTCTGTTGAGCTTTAATGTCACCAAAAATGTTCATCCATTGGAAGAAAAAGAAGAAAGTGTAAGGTTTAGCTACCACTATTCTCTGGGACATTATTTTAGTTAAGATACTTCTCTTTTCCTAGGAATTCCTCAGATACCTCATCATCTTCTGTTCTTTATGCTATAATCATAATATATTACAGGTAATATTGTCAACCCACACATGTACCCACCACATAGGGCGTTTTTATTCTTTCTGTCCCCTTTCTGCAATCATTCCTGAACCTTGGGAGTAAAGGGTGTGTGTCACATATCACTGATTTATGGTTGTATATTCTTAAGTTTCTTATTATTTTTACATTAACCAATTTTAGATCTCCATGTCCACCACTTCCTACTAGAAAAAAAGCAACTATCAGCAATTGGTAGATACTGGAAGAGGGAAAAATCAGTTTTTAGACAATGCTCCACTGAAGGTTGCACATTCAAAAATATATATATATGCAGCACAAAGTAGACTAAATGTGCTAAAAAACAAAAGAAAAAAGAGGATACAAAGCTGGGTGGGTAGGTAAACCGGTGTGGTCTAGGATGAGTTGGCGTATGAGGTTGAATATGATCAAAATACATTTCACAAAACTCTCAAATAACTAACAAAAAGTTTTCATTGGCCAAAGAATTTTTATTTCTCTTTTGTCAGCAGTTTTGAGTTTAAGAAGACTGTCACCTTTTTCTACTGTGGCCACAATCCAAAATGGTGGCTTCCCAAACTCCTCTTTAAATAATATCACACAAAATGTGAACATACTAGCTGGGCTCTGGAAACTTTCCTTCTGTAAAATATCATGAAAATTGTCCCTAGAGGAAATGATCAAATCCAAACAACTTCAAAAATGTCAGATCTAAGTTGTTGAAAAATGCATTCATATATGCTTCTTTTTAAAGCAATTTCCCAAAGACACAAGAAAAACAGGGCAAAAAAAGTCTATGTCAACTCATAATCAAGAAAGAGGGCGAAATTACAAAACACAATTACTGCTAATGTCCAAAACAAACCTTAATTATTGTTTCCTTAGTGATCTTCAAGAAGTATATGTATGTGTTTAAGTTTTGGACAGGGGTGTGCATACAGTTCTGTTTATGAAGACAGAAATGGAATGTGATCAAAAGAGTACAGTGTTTGACATTGTTAAAATACAGAGCAATGAAGAAGTTCCATAGCATCTCTTGGCTTCACTGTGATTGCTATGCTAAGTAGGAAAGGTAATATGATTCAGGTTTAGAGAGATAAAGACAGAGAGATAGATAAAGAGAAAGAGAGACAGACAGACACAGTTTATTATGGCTGGCACTATCTGCACCTGCACTCAATGTGCTGCCTCTTAGCCACTTCTCGGGTCCTTTGACTAGCAAATTTATCACAAGAAATCCACAAACCAGTCATGAGACAAAAAATGTAATTAAGCAGTTTAAGAACTATATTATGAGAAAAAGTTAAAAATAAGCCAAGTTCTTTCATTGTTTTAAAGAAAGAAGCTTCTAATTAACTACAAGGAAAAATTTCCACATTGTGAATATGAACATGTGGGAAAATACAGTGAAACAAAAATTTCATGTTGTTACAACAAAGAAAATTCTTGTTTGAACATGATTTCCTAATGACTTCGGAAATATGAGTGTAGATTCAAGGAATGTGAGTTAGTAAATTCCAATCTGAAGTGGATGATGATGCGGTGTCAAAATACTTGACAAGTGATTCAAGAGGAACAGTAAAGGACAAGGGAATCAAGATTCTTGGATGGGACCCTGGTTCAACCTCAAGTGACTTACGAAGAATTTTTATATCTGGATTCAATATTATATCCACAACTAAGCCTGATTTCACCCTCCCTGTTATTTACTGTCAATTGTCTATAAAATATTCAAAACAGAATGTTCTAGAACAGTAGAAAAATCTTTGAAAACTTCTGTACATATCCAGTCAAAGTCAGCCTGAATGCACTTTCAGTCACAGAATAGTCAGCAACAAGCATGTGTTGTGATATGGCTCAGAACCAGGTTGATTGGAAACAAGATATTTTATGAAATGCAAACCTTGCCATGACAGTACATAGAAAATTAAATGTAATCTATTTAAGTAACCAATACAGTTCAAAGAAAGAGAACTCATTATATTCAGATTTGAAGACTGTCTCTAGAAGCATCAGAAGTATAATGGCAAGTCTTCCTCAATATCTACAATTACACTATTATAATTTTAATTATAGTATATCTGCACAAATAAGAAAGAAATACCTCTCATTATTCATTACCAACCTATAGACAAGATATAGAAGATTTAGTTGAAGTGGTAAGTAGTGTTACATGATGAGGTAAAAGAGTGAAAGTTGTGAAAATGGAGTAGAAAGTAATAAGGGATTAAAGAAAAATATTGTTATTTAGTAAGAGTACAAATTTTCTCACTAAATAGTGAAACAATTATATGCATATAGATATAAACTACATATTGCAAAACATGTATTATTTAGTGATATATAAAGAACAATATAGTAAAATAATTATATGAAGGAAACACATTATTATCAGAGCCAGAAATCAGTATATACTATCTAAAATTGATGACTGCAATGACAAAAATAATAATTGTCAGCATTGTTTAGTTCTTTCTTTATGATGAGCACTGCTCTACTCTTCTTCCATGACTAAATTATTTAACATTGATATTACCCCCAATGATATAGACATGCATTTTCTTATTGTGCAGGTCTCCTAATTGACTCCCATATTTAGGGGTTCTGGGTGTGTCCTATTCTGGTTTCCTAGCTATCAATCTAGGGTCCATGAGCTTCCCTTTGTTCAGTTTAGTTGTTTCTGTGGGTTTTGCCAGGCTGGTCTTGGCCCCTTTGTTCATCATTTCTCCCTGTCTGCAACTGGATTCAAGGAGTTCTGCTCAGTGTTTAGATGTGGGTGTCTGCTTCTGCTTCTATTAGCTACTGACTAAAGGTTCTAGGATGACATATAAGGTAGTCATCAATCTCTATTAGAGAAGGGCATTTAAGGTGGCCTCTTCACTATTGCTTAGATTGTTAGTTAGGGTCATACTTGTAGATCTCTCTGGACACCTTAGTGCCAGATTTCTCTTTCAACCTATAATGCCTCCCTCTATTATAGTATCTATTTTCACTCCTTGTTTCTTCCTAGAACTCAATCTTCCTGCTCCCTCATGTTCTCCCCCTCCTACCTTCCCTCCCCTTCTATTTCTACTAACTTCCTCTTTCCCCTGCCCATGCTCCCAATTTGCCCAGGAGATCTTGTTCCTTTCCCCTTCTCTGGGCAATCATGTATTGTAGGCTGGTGATACTTTACCCTATGTCTAAAATCCATATATGAGTGAGTATATACCATGTTTGTCTTATTGTGCCTGGGTTAACCTCACTCCGGATGGTTTCTTCAAGTTACATCCATTTCCTGCGGATTTCAAGATTCCATTGCATTTTGTTTGTTTGCTTTTGTTTTTTCAACTAACTAGTATTCTACTATGTAAGTGTACCACATTTTCTTTATCCATTCTTCAGTTGAGGGGCATCTAGGTTGTTTCCAGGTCTTGGCTATTACAAATAATACTGCTATGAACATAGCTGAACAGATGTTCTTGGTGCATGAATGTGCATCTTTTAGGTATATGCCTAAGAGTGGAATTGTTGATTCTTTTGGAAGACTGATTCCCATTTTCCTGAGGAATGACCATACTGATTTCCAAAGTGGTTTGCACTCTCACCAGCAGTGGAGTAGTGTGCCTCTTTCTCCACATCCTTTACAGCATAAACTATCACTAGTTTTTTTTATTTTAGCCATTCAGACAGGAGTAGTAACATGGTATTTCAGAGTTGTTTTTACTTGCATTTCCCTGATGGCTAAGGATGTTGAGAACTACCGTAAGTTTCTTTAAGCAATTTTAGACTCCTCTATAGAGAATTCTTTATTTCATTCTTTTAAAATAATTTTTAAAATTATTTTTAAAATAATTTTTAATTTAAACTTGAAACAAATTTGTTTTATATGTCAATCCCAGTGCCTTCACCCTCCCACCCTCCCCTCTCTGCCTCCAACACCTATCCCATCCCTTTTGCTCCTCAGGGAGGGTGAGGACTACCATGGGGAGTCTTCAAAGTCTATCACATCATTTGAATCAGGGCCTAGTCCCTCCCCCATGTGTGTAGGCTGAGGGAGTATCCCTCTATGTGGGATGGGCTCCCAAATTCCAGAAGGTGAGTTAGGAGAAAGAGAAGCAGAGAAGAGGAGGAGGGAAAAGGTGAGCATGAGGGAGGTGTATCCCACTTTTTAGTTGGATTATTTAGTGTTTTGGTGACTAGTTACTTGAGTTCTTTGTATATTTTGGAGATCAGCCCTCTGTCAGATGTAGGGTTGGTGAAGATCATTTCCAAGTCTGTGGGCTGTTGTTTTGTCTTCTTGACTGTGTCCTTTGCTTTACAGAAGCCTCTCAGTTTCAGGGGTCCCATTTATTAATTGTTGACTCAGAGTTTGTGGTACTAGTGTTATGTTCAGGAAGTGGTCTCCTGTACCAATTTGTTCAAGGGTACCTCCCACTTTCTCTTCTAAGAGGCTCATATATTTTGTTATTGAATTAGCAGCTTTGAATTATCAAGTTTCAGCCTGAATTGCATGGTGGGGAATGTGGTGTTAAGATAACAGACAAAGGTTCTGGGGAAGCAATATAGGGTGATGGAGTCAGGGGTCTTTAAAATGGACAGTTATCCTTCTGCATATGAAGTTAATGGGGGGAGTTTTCATATCTGATTTCAGTTTCTCTTCCATAAATAATGTGTCAGTAGTATCTGTCTAGTGATATTATTGACAGTAGCTATAAAATATTTAAGTATTAGTGACTTTGAAGGTATATGGGTTTCTGTGAAGAAACTTTCAAAGATTATTTGGATGTTAGGAACTTTCATGAAGAGATAGAATGCATATAGAAAATGGTCAGTAGCATGCATATTGGGTGATGATGTGACTCAGATCAGTGACATATGAAGAAAATAAATTGTAGGAAATGTAAAATTTGTCTTGAAAAAAACTGATAAAGAATAAGAAAAGAACATTACTTTCACTTGATATTAGAAATCTTTTCCCTGAATCGACAGAATTCTTTATTTCATGGTACATATATAATTGTAATAGAAGAACACTATTTACCATTTCCATAATCACCAACAAGCAAACCACAGAACTAGTGAGAAGAACAAGTACTTTTATAGGAATGGATGAAAGACATAATTTCTTTTAAGAGAAATGCAGAAATCATTTTATTTTTGTGGGAAGACAAAAATAATTATTGTGTCAAAGTTGCCTATGTATGTGAATCTGTCCTCCTGCAATCTGTAATACATTGTTAATGAAATGCAGAGATAAATATAGAGAATTTATATGAGTGAATTTATATGAATGAAATATAGTGTCTTTCAGAAAATGAACCAATAGGTCATATGTAAATTTATAATAATGTTAACAATAATAATAAATTATTATATTTAGGTTTTTTTTGAACTGGAAGTTATATATCTTACATATATTAAATTACTTAGTACTAGCAGGATAGCGTTGGTGTGTGCTTTTAATCCCAGCACTTTAGAGGCAGAGAAAGACAGATCTCTCTCAGTTTGAGACCAGCCTAATCTACACAGCTAGTTTTAGGACAGCTAAGACTACACATAGAAACTCTTTCTCAAAACAACAACAACAATAACAAATATAAAAACAAAACACTTAACATTCACAAAATCCTATAATATAGTCATACTTTTTCCATAATATATGTAAGAAGTTGAGGCAAAGGGAGCACATTACTTTATCAAAGCCACATAATGAAGAGAAGAATGAAAATACATTATGTTGAATTTGAAAGCCACTGAACTAAATACTGAAAGACTAAAGTTCAGAGAAAAATATGTTGACCATTTAAGAATTATTTATTTATTTATTTATTTATTTGTCTCTGTCTCTTCCTCTCTCATTCTCGCTCTCTCTCTCTCTGTCTCTCTCTCTCTCTCTGTCTCTCTGAAGAAGGACATACCTATTAAAGTACAAGAAGCATATGGAACATCAAATAGACAGGGCCAAAAAAAAAAAAACCCACATAATAATCAAAACACCTAACATACAGAATAAAGAAAGAATATTAAGAGCAGCAAAAGAAAAAGGCCAGGTAATATATAAAGGCAGACCTATCAAAATTACACCTGACTTCTCCATGGAAACTCTCAAGGCCAGAAGGTCCTGGATAGATGTTCTATAAATATTAAGAGTCCATGTATGCCAGCCCAGGCTACTATACCCAGCAAAACTCTCAATCACTATAGACAGAGAAAATAAGCTATTCAATGACAAAGTCAGATTTTCACAATATGTATCTACAAAGTCAGCCCTACAAAAAGTTCTACAAGAAAAGTCCAACCCAAGGAAGTTAACTATGCTCAAAAAGGAATAGGCAATAGATAATCCCACTTCACCAGAAACCAAGGGCAAAGCAGGACAAATATATTCACAATAACACTACCTTCAACAAATCTAAAACAAACAAGCATTAACAATCAATGGTCCTTACTCTCCCTCAACATTAAGCATCTTAACTCACTTATAAAAAAACACAGCCTAACAGAATGGATGTGAAGACAGAATCCATCCTTGTGCTGCATACAAGAAACACATCTAAGCTTCAAAGGTATACACTACCTCAGGGTAAAGACTGGGAAAATATCTTCCAATCAAATGGACCAAAGAAGCAAGAAGGTGTGGCTATCCTAATATCTAAATAGTTAGGCTTCAAACCAAAAATAATCAAAGATATGAAGATGGTAATTTTGTATTCATTGCAGGAAAAATCCATCAGCACAAAGTCTCAATTCTGAACATCCATGCCCCAATACAAAGGCACCCACATTCGTAAAAGAAACACTACTAAAACTCTAAGCTCACATAAACCCTCACACACTTAACAGTGGGAGACTTCAACACCCTACTCTCACCACTAGACCAGACCATCAGTCAGAAACATAACAAACAAACAAAAGAACTAACAGAAGTTATGTCTCAATTGGGTTTAACAGACTTCAATAGAACATCCTACCCAAACAGAAAAGAATATACCTTCTTCTCTACTCCACATGGAAACTTCTCTAAAACTGACCACATTCTAGGCAACATAACAAACCTCAACAGATATAAAAAAAATTGGAATAATCCCCTGTATCTTTATCAGACAACCATGCTTTAAAATGGGAATTCAACAACAAAACAAGTTGCAGAAACCATACAAACTCATGGAAACTGAACAACGTGCAATTTTACCATACCTGGGTCAAAGAAGAAATAAAGAAAGAAATTAAGGACTTCCTGAAATTCAACAGAATGAGGACAAAACATACACGAAATTACGGAACACCTGGAAAGCAGTGTTATGAGGGAAGTTCATTCTCCTAAGTGCCCATATGTAGAAAACAGAGGATAGACACTTTAGAGAATTAACAGCACAACTGAAAGCCTTAGAACAAGAAGAAGCAAACTCCCCCTGGAGGAGTAGACACAAGGAAATAATCAATTTGAGGGCTGAAATCAACAAAATAGAAACCAGGAAAACAATACAAAAAAAGCAATGCAACAAGGACTTGGTTTTTTGAGAAAATCAACATGATAGAAAAACTTTTATCCAAACTAACACAAAAGCAGAGAAAGAACATGCGAATTAACAAAATCAGAAATGAAAAAAGGGACATAACAATGGACACAGAGGAAATCCAGACAATTTTCAGGTCATACTTTGAAATCCTGTACTCCACAAAATTAAAAAATTCAAAGGAAATGGCCAAATTTCTGGATAAATATCACTTACCAAAATTAAATCAAGGACAAACAACTTAAATAGACCTATAATCCACAATAAATAGAAGCAGTCATCGATCGCCTTCCAATCAAAAAAAAAAAAAAAAAAAAAAAAGATGAGGGCCAGAAGGCTTCAGTGCAGAATTCTACCAGATATTCAAGGAAGGGCTAATGCCAATACTCTTCAAATTGTTCCACACAATAGAAACAGAAGGTTTATTACCAAACTCTTTTACGAGGCCACAATCGCCTTGGTACCCAAGCCACACAAAGACACAACTAAGAAAGAATACTACAGACAAATATCCTTGATGAACATTGATGCAAAAATACTCAACAAAATACTGACAAACTTAATCCAAGAATGCAACAGAGAAATCATCCACCATGACCAAGTAGGCTTTATCCCTGGGATGCAGGGATGGATTAACATATGAAAATCTATCAAGGAGATCTACAATATAGACAAACTAAAAAAGAAAAACCATATGATCATCTCCCAAGATGCAGAAAAAGCCTTTGACTAAATTCAACACCCTTTCATGATAAAAGTGTTGGAGAGATCAGGGATAACAGGGGCATACCTAAACATAATAAGAGCAATATACATTAAACCAACAGCCAACATCAAACTGAATGGAGAGAAACTTAAGCCAATTCCTCTAAAATCAGGAACAAGACAAGGCTGCCCTCTCTCCATATCTCTGATATTATCCCACACAACTACGAACAACTGATGTTTGACAAAACAGCTAAATGTATGCAATGGGGAGAGGAAAGCATCTTCAACAATAACTTATGCTGGAGAGGATGTGGAGAAAGGTGTACACTTCTCCACTGCTGGGGACTTGTACAGCATTTTTGGAGATTAGTATGGCATTTTATCAGGAAAACGGAAATCAGTTTACCACACGACCCAGCAATTCCTCTCTTAGGCATATACATAAATGATCCACATGTATGCAACAAAGACATATGCTCAACTATGTTTATAGCAGCATTATTTGTAATAGCAAGAGTCTGGAATCAACCTAGATTCCCCTTAACTGAAGAATGGATAGAGAAGATGTGGCACATTTACACAATGAAACACTACTCTACAGAAAAAAGAAAAAAAAATGGAGGAATAGAAAATAGAGAAGATGGAAAAGAGAGAGAGGAAAGGAGGGAGAGAGAGACAGAGAGAGAGAGAGAGAGAGAGAGAGAGAAAGAGAGAGAATAAAAGAGGAAGCCATTATAGGTTGAAGAAAAAACAACCTAAAGAAATGTCCAGAGACCTACAAGACTGACTCCAATTAACAATTTGAGCAACAGTGGAGAGGCTACCATAAATGCCCTTTCCTGATAATGAGATCAATGACTACCTTATCCACCATGATGGAGCCCTCATTTAGTACCTGTTGGAAACAGAAGCAAACACCCACTACTAAACACTGAGCCGAATTAGAACCCAGATTCAGAGAGTGAGGAGAAGACCATGCTGCAGAAACACATAGAGACAGGGGACCTGAACAAGGAGGAGCCAAGGGACCCCCCAGACTGATAGAGGGGTTCCAGCATGGGAGTGACTCAGAACCCCTGAACATGGATCTCAGCTATAAGGCCTGAGCAGTCAAAGGGACCTCAGACAGAGGAACCAGGATGTATTCCTGGTGCATAAAAGGACCTTGCAGGCACATCACCTATGGAGGGATAACCTACTAGTGACAGGAGAGAAGTCCTAGTCCCTACTTCAAGTGACTTGACAGATTTAGATGACTCCTACTGGCTGGCATCAACCTACATCTGGAGTGGTGACGGGGGGAGAGGGATGGGAGGGGTGCATGTGAGGGGGGGAGAGAGGGAAAGAGGGAGTTGAGGAAGGAGTTAGAGGGAACTGCGTTTGATATGTAAAATAAAAAATTAAATTTAAAAAACCTGACAACTTACAAAATATGTTTTCATTGAATGCATTATTTTAAAAGCAACATTGTTTTGTATTTAATACACTATAATTCTCACAATGAATTCCATATGTTTTAAATAGAGTTTTGTTTTAAAATCCTGTTTGAAAATGAATAGCTTTTCTTAAAGTGTGGCTAGTATATATTCCCTGTCAATTGTTTCTGGTTAAACATTAAGCAAATTGCTGTATATTCCAAACGAGTTATGGAAATTTTCTGCAGAATGATAAAGTCAATATTGGTTGTTTGAGAATAAAACCTGCATGTTTCTTTCTTAGAATTTTTGGAATACAAGGCTCATTTGAAATAAATGTATTAAATACAAAACAATGTCGCTTTTAGACTATTACAAGAATTCCAAAATGCAGACTTACAGGACACCCAGGGCTACACAAAAAAAAAATTATTTTATGTCTATGGGTATTTTTTTGTATGTGTGTATATCATATGTATGTTTAGTGCCTGTTAAGGATGGGAGAGAGCATTAGAGCCATACAACTGGAGTTATAGATGATTCTGAGTTACCATATGGATTGAATTGAATTCAGTTCCTGCAGAGGATTAACATATTGTTTTTAACTCCTGAGTCACCTCTACAATATCTATTCTTACTACTAATATACCTGTGTTTGGAGGAAGTATGTACCTCAGTGTGCAAATGGAAGTCAGGAAACAACTATATGGATGTTCCTTTCATTTACCTTTATATGAGTGTTTTAGATTGACTTGGCTTACAAGGCTTTCATGGCAAAAACATTTACACACATAATCATCTTATTGGCTTCAATGTGCCTATTTATAAAGTATGATATGATGTTTTGTATGTAATACATTGTAGAATGATTCAATGTCCCTAACTGGATAGGTGAAGTTCATTGAATTTATTAAATTCTTTTCCCTGAAAGCAGGGCTTCAACCACCTGAATACCTGATTACCTGGGACCTAGGGGTAGTTGAGCAAATGAGAATAGTCAATACTGCTTATGAAGCAGAGCTTTAGGGACTCAGCTTTGGGATCCACTCCATGACTCTAGAGACAGTCTTCTTATAATTCTACAGGGAACCATCTGGAAGGATGTTATTTGTACAAATTATAACCCAAAACCATTCCCAGTAGAAGTAGTTGCTTGTGAGGAGAAAGTAACAATGTGACTTAAAAGTGAATCATATATAATCATAATCATATTTAAAGTCATAATAAAACAAAAGATGCTGTGTTTTTATTAAATTAACTACTGCTTTGCTGTTTGGCATTTGGACAGTTTCTGAGCCTCTTTAAATCTGTAGTGTCTAATGGGCATTACTCTCCAGGAATACCAGGCTACTAAAAAAATGGAAGGTCTACACATAAATGCTTTGGTGAATGTGAGGGTTAACTCTGAAGTGTTTCTTAATTATAGGACTTTATACATGCAGTTATAGAGTATGATTTTCTATGTAAAGACCAATTAGCAAAAAATTGTCTTTAAGTGTATGGGGACATTAAAGTCATATTCCTGAAACATCTGCCTCAGACATCTGAGAACATGCATGAGCCTTCTGTCAGTTACTCTCAAACTTTGCTTCATATTGTAGTCGTTGGTGAATTAAAACAAAATTTGCTGGTATATGGCTCCTATACATAGACATTCTGATTTAATTATTACACACTCTGGATTTTAACAGCTCCCAGAGAGATTCTTACAGACAGTATAGTTTAAGTAGAGCTATTATAGAGTCTCCTTGTATTGTCCATGTTCAGGAGAGGCCCAATCAAACCAGTAAAGAACTTTTCAGGTCATTGTTATGATGTTTCCTATCTTCACATTTATAAATTTATTTATAAGAAGGATTCAGTCTTTGGAATTTGGAACATTTAGCTTGTGGCACCACACACAGGGGTTAAAGCAGGACTAGACTGCCAGAGAAACCTTTTCAGGAATTGCCTTCAGATATATTTTTGGAGATTACTAGTATGAGGTTGTATTGAGATAATCATGAACAATATAGATATCTACTTCTCATGATGGATACACTGTATCAGAATCCATAGAGGTGGTTGTATTAGTATTCACCCTTCATAGAGTTCTTGGGAAATTCTCATATACTTTGAAATTTCAGAACCAGAGATGTGGTGAAGGCTGTAGTCAACCTGGGGAATTTTCTAAGTTTTCCTTGTAGACATTAGTTACTGCACTGCCTACTCCTGAACTCCATAATACATTTTGTGAATCCTCATTTACTTCACTCTCTGCTTTAATGAATAGAAAATACAATATTAACAAATTAATACATTTCACTCTCTTCTGTCAATCACTTGAACCAAGGTCTTGATGTAATTTGTGCATGTATCCATGTGTGGCCTTGAATTTCCAACTGTCTTCCTGCCTCTGCCTCCTGAAATTAAGATGAGATCTGAAATTAAGATGTTCACACCACACATGCCCTGACATTTTATATATGTATATAATGTGATTTGATCATACTCACTAAACAATGAAATTTCACAGTTATAAATATCAATATGCCATGGTTATGGCAAACAAGAGCTCATTCTTAAGAAACAGCATCATTTATGATCAAGTCATAGTTGGTTAGAGTGGCATCAAAGTGATATCTTTCAAAAATATATTCCTTTCTGTGCAAAGCAAGAAGACAAGTCTAGGAACCAGCTCTGTGCTGAGAGCTGGCAAGACATGTCATGGGAATTTGAGAGTTTGAAATTAGAGAACAACTTTCAAAGATATTAGATACCTTGTTAGGAAGTCACAAAATCACCTTCCCTGGAGAGTCACCCCAGGAGCTAATTAGACTGCAGCACTTCACATCAAGCTTCTTATATTCAAAATGCTTAGAACTGATGGCTTAGGGATACTTGCTGGTTCCCTAAGACATACTATTGTAGCAGAAATCTGAATCAATCTCAGGAAACTAAGGCCAAGGATATATTGATTTGGTAATGTTTAGAGGGAAGATATGTCCCTTCCTTGCAGTGAGGTTAAAACATAAAAGAACTTGGTATGACCCATCTCAATCACAGCACTATGACTATGAGAAAGTGCTACATTTTTATCAAGGAGAAAAATGTCAAAGGAATTAAAGGAACAAAGGAAATATGACTTGCCTTCATTCCTGCATGGTGAAGTGGATGTAGGAACCTTCTGGAACAGCAGACCACACATAGAAACGCCACACCAAGAAGAAAGGCGCCAGCAAAATTCAGGTAAAGACAACTTACAGTTTGTGTATCTATGTTCTTTTTTTTTTTTTT
Organism: Phodopus roborovskii; assembly: GCF_943737965.1. NCBI lineage: Eukaryota > Metazoa > Chordata > Mammalia > Rodentia > Cricetidae > Phodopus > Phodopus roborovskii. Next base: position 60,347,584 of record NW_026126480.1, on the reverse strand, counting down.
TTTTTTTTTTTTTTTTTTTTTTTTTGGTGCCAACCGCTACAGATCAGTTCATCACTAGGATGGCTGTAGTAGCATTTGTTGTTCAAATCACCACAGTTACTCTTTACACCCTTGTTGTAGACTGTTTTGAAGGTTAAAATCCATTCATTCAGACTTCCTCTTTAGTGTTCATTACTACAAGGTTTCAGAATAGTTTGTTTTATTTTCCTTTCAAATATATGTTGTTTATTTTTAAACTTCCTTTCACTAGAGGCTTTGAGAATAATCAACCAATCATCATGGGGCTTTATTAGATATTTGTAGAAATTTAATGTTTGTTATCTTGGTTGCAAGGCTAATAATTGAACTAAGAAGATTTCTAAATATAAGAATAGAACTTCTCTAGGGCTTTTTAGTTATGCATTCTACAGAAACACACCTTTGCTGATGCTTTAAACTCTAGGGATAATACAGTGTAGGAACCCTAAAGTCTCTATTTTGAATTCATGGCCTCTGGTGTCTAGCATCAAAGACAGGGCTATATTGCTCTTCTTTGGAGGAAATATGTATATGCATGACTTTTCTAGAAGAAATTATGGTGAAGGATAATATTTGTTAGTGTTTTACACTATTCTTTCACTTGAAAGACAAATTAAATTTGACATGACATTTCATTACAAAAAAAATCTTACATGTAGTAACAGTGGCTATCAAACATTAAATGAGAGAAAGCTAATAGAAATGTACATTTAAATTTGTAAACAAGAAAAGAGATATCATAATGAGAGAGCCATTATAGGTTTTAAGAGAAATCTGGCACTAGGGAAATGTCCAGAGATCTAAAAGGATGACTCCAACTAACAATCTAAGCAATAGTGGAGAGGCTTCCTTAACTGCCCTTCCCCGATAATGAGATTGATAACTACCTTATATGTTATTCTAGAGCCTTCATCTAGTAGCTGATAGAAGCAGAAGCAGACACCCACAGCTAAACACTGAGCTGAACTCTGGAATCCAGTTGCAGACAAGGAGGAATGATGAGCAAAGGGGTCAAGACCAGGCTGGTGAAACCCACATAAACAGCTGACATGAACAAGGGGGAAGCTCATGGGAAAACAGCATAGGACCGATCCAGATTTCCTAAATGCAGTGTTAGTTGGGAGGACTGGGAAATCTATGGGACCTCTGGCAGTGGATCAGTATCCCTAGTATACCAGTGGACTTTGGGAGCCAATTCCACACAGAGGGATACTCCCACAGCCTAGACACTGGACCCTGCCTGGGCTCTGCTCCAAATGATTTGACAGACTTCAAAGGCTCCCCATGGAAGGCTTCATCCTCCCTGGAAAGCAGAAAGGGGATGAGATTGGAGTTGGTAGGGGAACAGGGGAAGACAAGAGGGTGTAGGCACTGGAATTGATATGTAAAACAAGCTTGTTACAAATTTAAATTAAAAAAAGAAAACAAAACAAAAACAAAAACAAGCAACTCTAGGCCTATGTAGTGATTTCAGCTTTTCAGTGTCCTTTTGCATCTGTTTTACTCTGCATATCATCCAATAAGCACATGGGTATATTAGCCTTTTGACAGAAGAAGGAATTGAGGTGCAGAAAGTTTAAGTGCTACATATAACATAAAGTACTCAGTTGGAGAACATTTGTAAATACAAGATCTAGGTTGTCAGTCCAAGACCCACTCACTCCCTATTCCTACTATAATAGGAACATCCATAATACATTATCTTGTCCTACAGTGAGCTATGAATTTATCTAAGTCTTTCTTGGTCTATAAACTTTGTTGTAGTTGAAGAATACATATCAGAGAATCAGTTTGAACTCTATAACTTGAAATGACTTATTTTTCTCTTGTGAGTTTCTCTTGTTTGGATCTTGTTTTAGTCCTCACAGGTAAAGCTCTAGATGGATGGCTGGAAGGAATTACACATTCGTGACTGAGTTCTTTCTGACTGCATTTACTGAGCATCCTGAGTGGGGGCTCCCTCTCTTTCTTTTATTTTTGAGTTTCTACCTCTCTACTCTGCTGGGGAATGCCGGAATGATCATCCTTATCCAGAAGAACCGTCGACTTCAAACCCCAATGTATTTCTTCCTCAGCCACCTTTCCTTTGTGGACATCTGCTACTCCTCTGTTATAGTCCCCCAGATGCTGGCTGTACTATGGGAGCATGGCACAACCATCTCTCAAGTTCGTTGTGCAGTTCAGTTCTTCCTTTTTACCTTCTTTGCTTCTATTGACTGCTATCTCTTGGCAATCATGGCCTATGACCGCTATGTGGCTGTGTGCCAACCATTGCTTTATGTCACTATCATGACAGAGAAAGCCCGTGTAGGCTTGGTAACTGGGGCATATGTGGCTGGTTTTTCTAGTGGTTTTGTTCGGACTGTCACAGCCTTTACTCTCTCCTTTTGTGGAAGTAATGAGATCAACTTCATTTTCTGTGACCTCCCTCCCTTGTTAAAACTTGTGTGCGGGGACAGCTACGTCCAAGAAGTGGTGATTATTTTCTTTGCCATTTTTGTCATGCCTGCTTGCATTGTGGTGATCTCTGTGTCCTATCTGTTCATCATTGTGGCCATCATGCAGATCCGCTCTGCTGGAGGCAGGGCCAAGACATTCTCCACCTGCACCTCCCACCTCACTGCTGTAGCTCTTTTCTTTGGTACCCTTATCTTCATGTACCTGAGAGATAATGCAGGCCAGTCCTCTGAGGGGGACAGAGTTGTATCTGTGTTTTATACAGTAGTGACCCCATTATTGAATCCACTCATCTATAGTTTAAGGAATAAAGAAGTAAAAGAAGCCCTTATGAAATCTCTGACATCAAAGATTTCTGGAAGGCCCTAATTTGTTTCTGGAAGGCCTTTATTAAGCAACATTTTTCCTTGCTTCTATGTTTATTTTATTTTTTTTCAAACATCACTCACTTTGGAAGGCTTCCTTAGACTCAAAGTTGGACTCAAACTTCCCACCTCCACTTTCTGACTTATTTATTATTCTATATATTACTTGCTATCATCTAAAAGATGGGATGCTTTATGTGTCTGATATTGACCTATAGTCAATGAATGAAGAACAGTTCTTCATTCCCTGTGCTCAACACAAATAATCTCCAAATTGAAAACATTCAGTACATATTTATCACATGAATAAATGATTCTAAGATTTCAATGTTGACGTTTGTTTTGCAACTTCTTTAGTCCTTAGTTTATTTTAAGAGCTAAGAGGGTTAAATAATTTGATAAAGTGATATTCTTGAAGTTCATAGAGCCATGTGGCCTAGTTTCAGGCCTGTATATGAGTGCCTGTTCAACATGTCTCCAGATGAGGTAAAGTCTACAGAGACAGTCACACTCATCAAGGATTAGTGGATGTAAGAACTGCACAGAATACTGCTGGACCTGTGCAGACTTCATGCTCTTGTCTGTCCCATAATACTGATGATTCTCTTGGTGGTTTTTAGTGTCATTATATCAGTCTCACATGAAACAGATGTGATCACTCCTGGGAACCCCGTTTTTTTCCTCAAATATTTCCCCTAAATTTCTTTGGGATCTGATGCTTCAGAGGATTCTTGTCTGGGAGTGTTAGCTGTCACTTTGAAGTCTGGAAACTGTCTTGATTCAGAGATTGCAGGATTGGAGGCAATTCAACCCTATTTCTGTAAATAAGCTTTGTTTAGAACACTATTGTTATTCTTGAAAATATGTGCCTATGTTTATCACCTTTTAGTTATGTAAAGACAAGATTTTGGTTTAAAGGTGTTTTGATGTAAAATAAAATAGGGAAAAACATATTTGGCTTATTTATTTTTGCCAGAAGTTAATGTTGGGGAAAACATTTTAATGGCATGGTAAAACATGGTTGTTTTTGAAATATAAATAAAGATGGCTTAAGCTATTCAGGGCCAGCCACTTGTGTGAAATTCATCTGGTGGTCAGTGCTACTTCGTTTCTTCTGCTTGCTAAGAATTCTCATGGTAAGGACATATAATGAGTATTTTAGGAGAGTGTTTGGTGGATGCATTTCAGAAAGAATGGGGGGGGAATTTCATTATGACGGACACTAGCATCAGCTTTTGTTCCTGTCTTTCTATAGATTACATAAACAATGTGAATTGGGGAAGAGTAACCTCACAGGGCGCATCCTTGATGTTATTTTTCTTCAATTGTCAATTGCTGCGTACACATTCCCTGACTACAAGATTTTCTGTAATGGGTGTCATGTACACTTACCTGGGCCAGGTGTTATTGTGTGTGTGTGTGTGTGTGTGTGTGTGTGTGCGTGAGAGAGATTCAGCCATGAAACATTTTGGGATACCAGAAGAATGGAAAAGTTCTTAGTATATTTTGCCACTTTTAATATGTTATTGTAGTTATTACCCAGCTTCTTGATCACAATTAATATTGGTAGGTAGAGGGATCAGGGTGTCTCCTAATTCTGGAATTATTTTGGACAGTTTCTCCAAGGCCCAAACACACTTTGGATGTGGATATTTCCTCCAAAAGTAGAAACTCAATAATTACTTAATTATTGCAATAATGTGTCTCTACCACATGTAGGGCACTATGCTAAAAGCTTTACCTGAGTAATTTATATTAATCCCCTAAAAATGGTGATCCAAAGCAGTTGTATCAATCCCACTCAACAAAGGAGAAGAGCCCCGAAGCACAGAAGGAACTAAGATCCAAAAGTCTGATGTGATTTGAAGAAAATAAGTACCAAGAAAGTGGCAGAGGAGGTAGGTTCTGATCTCAGGTTTTCAGAATCTAGCTTAATTGATTTTGACCTTCATGCATGCTACATTTTTTTTCTCAATACTTCACAATTTTGTATTCTTTAATGATATCTGGATTTAAATTATACTACTGACCTCCGTGTTGTTTTCAACAAAATCACAATTTTTCAAGTTTACCAATGACAATTCAGGAGCCAGGTGCTGGGGTGAATGCCTGATATTTCAGAGACAGAAAAAGCACTCAGCTGACCTTGCTCCTCCACAGAAATCCCAGTAGCCTCCTTGTCATATGCTATATCAAACAAGCTTCTTCCAACTAAAATGCCCCTCCCTTATACTTCCTGTGCATCTCTCTCTGTGTCCTCTTGACTCCCTTTTACTCTGATTTTTTTTTCTAATTATCCTATGCTCACTTCCTTTGAACTGGTTGCTGGCTCCACCTATTGACCTATTGTTGGATTCATTTAATTCTGCTTACAACATTCAGTCTCTTGGATTAAAGATGTATGATAGATCACAAGTAGAAGAAGGTTTTTTTCTGGTAAATAATGTTATCCTGGGATTCAGAGTATGATAAAATATCCTGCAACATTTTCCCCTTTGGTCTAAATAAAAAGGAAAGGTTTTAATTCTATATAGTTAAACTGTTCACAAAAGGGAACTATTTCTGCCAAGCTTTCCACAATGTCCAGTTTGGTTATATTTGACATTCTTCAGATTAAGTACTTTTTAAGCTTACAGTTCTGTAAAATTTAGTGTCAGTCTCAGTTGAACTCAACATCCTTAGCTATCAGGGAAATGCAGACCAAACTGATTTTTTTGAGTGGTATTCAACAGATTAGTGGCAATTCTGGCTAGGTAGAACACAGCAGTCAACCCAAAAGTGTCCATTATTTGTATAGAACCTGGTAGTAATTTATCATAGTAGTGAGCTTTACCACAATACAGGTAGATCCATCATTACAGGACCCCATCATCTTCATGAGGACCTCTAAGGTTACTATTAGGAATGGTTATGGTTTATTGTAGAAAACTTAAATGTTTCAAATGTCACATGCAACATATCTCTGACAGGTTTGAGCATCACAACCTATTAAGTACATCTGAGTCACACAAACTTAGTCCTTAGTTGCCTGCTTCAAACTCAAACCTGAGGACACATACATGAAGCTAGATGAAGCTTATTTCTACAATTAGTTAGTACTCTATATGACAACTAATATCATGAAAGAATATATATGTACATATATATGTATATACATATATATTCTTATAATCTTACAGGTTTTGAGATACCTTAAGAGAAATTTTAGAGAGTCAAATAAAAGCCAAAAGATTATGTTCAGGAAGTGGTCTCCTATACCAATTTCTTCAAGGGTACCTCCTACTTACTCTTCTAAGAGGTTCAATGTGGCTGGATTTATATTCAGGCCTTTGATCCATTTGGACTTGAGTTTTGTGCATGGCGATAGACATGGGTCTATCTGCAGCCTTATACACACCATCATCCAATTGTGCCAGCACCATTTGTTGAAGATGCTTTCTTTCCCCCCATTGTATACTTTTAACTGTTTTGTCAAAAATCAGGTATTGGTCTACTTGTCTATTTTTGTGCAAATACCAGTCTGTTTTCAGGACTATAGCTCTGTAGTAGAGCTTAAAGTCAGGGATGGTGATGCCTCCTGAAGTTCTTTTAATGTACAAGGTTGTTTTGGCTATCCTGGGTCTTTTGTTTTTCCACATGAAGTTGATTATTACCCTTTCCAGGTCAGTGAAGAACATAACTCCAGTAGCACAAACACGGAGATAGACAATTAATAAATGGGACCTCCTCAAACTTAGAAGCTTCTGTAAGGCAAAGGACATAGTTGACAAGACTACAAGGCAGCCCACAGACTGTGAAAAGATTTTCACCAATCGTACATCTGACAGAGCGCTGATCTCCAAAATATACAAAGAACCCAAGAAACTAGTCAACAAACACCAAATAACCCTATTAAAATGGGGTACAGAACTGAATAGAGAATTCTCAATAGAGGAAATAAAAAAGGCTGAAAGACACTTAAGAAAGTGCTCCACATCCTTAGCTATCAGGGAAATGCAAATCAAAACAACTTGGAGATACTATCTCCCTCCTGCCAGAATGGCTAAAATTAGAAACACCAATGGCAACTTAGGCTCGAGAGGATTTGAAGAAAGGGGAACACTCTTCCACTGCTGGTGGGAGTCCAAACTTGTACAGTATGGTAGTTTCTCAGGAAAATGCAAATCAGTCTACCACAGGACCTGGCAATCCCCCCTCTTAGGCACATACCCAAATGATCCACATCCATACAACAAAGACATATGTTCAACTATGTTCATAACAGTATTATTTGTAATAGCAAGAACCTGGAAGCAACCTAGATTCCCCTCAACTGAAGAATGGATAAAGAAGATGTTGCACATTTACACAATGGAATATACTCTGAGGAAAAAACAAAACAAAACAATGGAATCTTGAAATCTGTAGGCTAGTGGATGGCACTTGAAGAAACCATCCTGAATGAGGTAACTTAGTCACAAAAAGAGGAACATGGTATGTACTCACTCATATATGGATTTTAGACATAGAGCAAAGGATCACTAGCCTATAATTCACACCACCAGAGAAACTAGGATACAAGGAGGATTCTAAGAAATTAATATAAGGTCCCTCAGAGAAGGGGAAAGGGACAAGATCTTCTGAGCATTTAGGGAGTGGGGGGGCAGTGAGTGGAGAGGGAACTGGGAGAAAGGGAAGGGGAGGATAGGAAAGCATGTGGGGCCAGGAAGATTGAGTCGGGGAGGAATAGACAAGAATTGAGAGAGACAGACAGAGAGAGAGAGAGACAGAGAGAGACAGAGAGACAGAGATACAGAGAGAGAGAGAGAGAGCCCATAAAGAGTGAGCTATTATAGATCTGAAGAGAAAACCTATGTCCAGAGACCTACAAGACTGACTCCAACTAACATTTTATTCAGCACTGAGTACCCAGCCCACTTGGGAATCAAGTTGGAGCCAGTCATTACACCCAAGGCCAGGGCCTTCTGAGGACAAAACATCACTACCCCTAAACCTACTAGGCCCCTGACCTGTTCTTTCTTTTCTGATGGGATTTGTTTCTTGGACTAGTTAATCTGTACACACAATGCTGCAGGCAACCACTCTACCATTCACCACAAGTTTTGTGAAATTCACCTACTGGAGAAAATATTAGGTGAGAAAAAGCCAAAAGTACATCGAAGTGAAGCACCAGGTGGCTTGGAGATGCCACCCCTGCTGCTATTCTGCAGGGAAGAAGGTACCTTTTATGAGAGCTTGGTAACCATAGGGAGCACTTTGAGGATGACGGTGACACCCCAGGAGCACAAGCTAGAAGGAAAGAGGCTAGGAAAGCAAAGCAGAAGACAACTCCCAGGATCTGGCACAGCAAGACCCAAAGGGAAGGGGCAGCCTCTGGAGGATGGAGAATGCTTCCCCCCACCACCATCAAGAGTGGGGTCCCAGCCAGACCCCAGGGCCTCCTGCATCTCTATTCTCTGGCACTAAAACAGGCTGAGTGTAACTGGTATCCCCCAAAGCCTTGCTGAGAGATGTCTGGTGAGCCAAACCTGTCAAGGGCACCAATGGGAAAGGTGCAAAATTTGATTCCTGGATGCTAGAGTGACGTTGTCACACTAGGCCCTGTGCCATGGCTAAACAAGCAGGGGCTTCTGAGCTGCCATGTGGTCTCAGGCAGAGTTGGGATATACTGGGAAGGAAATCCAAGGACTGGTCTCTACTAGGGACAGGTACAGGCCTGAGCACATTCATGCCCCAAAGAAAACTAAAAACACTGTTGAGAAATGGAACTATGTGGATGACTGAAAGCAGGGCACCTTTGATACTTCACCTAGGCCAATGTTATCAGTGTTGACAGATATGGGGACCTGTCCAGGATGAAGGGTAGTGCCATGCAGGGAGGCCTGAGAGATGTAGGTAGGGGTGCTGCAGGCTAGCTGTGAAGGTGATTCCTTCTGTCTCATGCTCCAGGGGACCAGCCTGCTGCACAAACTTCATCACTGCAGAAGCATGCTAAGGCACAGGTTCCCGTGCTTCTTCTCCAGCTCTGACACTGCCTGCAGTAGGGACCGGAAGGGTTATGCCGGGTCAGCCTGCTCATCATCCTCTGAAGGACCCTCATCCTTCTCAGCCTCTTGCAGAAAGTGTTCCTCCTCTTCCACGAAGAAGGCCCGAAGCTTCTTGTAGTCAGGGCCTTCTTTCTTTGGTCCATAACATGTCCCTTCCACACAGCAGCCGCTGATTCTGCCTGACCATGCAGATCACGGGCATCATTTAAGTCCTTCCTCATAACTTCCACGGACCCCCTGTTCTCCTTGCTGCTCATCGCCTTCCTCCACCGCGGCTCCCACTTGGGTGGCTCCGGGCCCGGGCAGGGCCGTCGGGTGTGCAGCTGCCTCCTCGAGTGCCAGGAGGCGGTGGCTGAGTGGAGGGTCACCGGGCTCCACTGCACGCTGCCAGCAGTCTTCAGCACACTCAAGGCATGGGAAGGGACGGTCCTCCACCTCCCAGAAGCGCACCATGAATTCCTGGCAGAAACGTGGCGCCCACCCACTGGCGAGGTGCGAGCTGGCACAAGGAGCAGATGGCTTGCTTCACCAGGGCCTACGGAGCGCCAGGGCAGCGGGTGGCAGCGCCAACGAGGGGCAGAAGGGCCTGGAATGGGCCAGAGAGCAAAGCTGATAAACCTCAGTCGATGTCTCAGACCCGGACAGCACCAACGCCTACTTTAACCTGCCTTTCCTGTTTTATTTGCATCATTGTAAATTATTAAGGCTCCACAAATGTATGCCCTTTTTACTAAATGAGGGATGACCTCATTAGTTCTTTTTAGAAACTGACATCTCTTCCTTTTGGTATATTTGTTGGTAATGTTTCCCAGAATTTCAGCATTAGTAAAAGGTACCAGTATTTCTGCTGTATCTATTTCTGCTAGTAATGAAGTCACATTTTTTTTTTTCTGTTAGAATCAATTTAGAATCAACTTTTAGGATCTGTTAGAATCAACTTTTCTACATAAGTATTTGATTTTTTTTAACTTGGCTTGTGTGATAAATGGATCCATTCTAAATACTATCTTCTATTTGCATAAAAATCCCCTTGGGAGAATGAGTAAAAGGCCGAAGAACTAAAATGCAGTCAAGCTCTGGACTGAAGCAATTACAAATGCATCCCGTTATTTCTTTTCTTCCAGACCCAATTCACTCTCAGTCTCAGCTGATAATTTTTATGAACTATTTCAGTCCTTATCCCCTTGTGAGATTTGACATATACTACTTAGCTCTTGAGTTTAATCAAATTGTGGCCTGTAGCCAGTTAATACATTCCAGTAATCTTTGAAAATCATTAAGAGTTCGTAGTTGATCTCTCCTGGTTTGTACTTACTGTGGTCCAATATTCTGTCAATCTATCTTATATCTTAGATAATTGATAGAATCTCCTCTTTGTATTTTTTTCAGGATACAGTTGTAATCCCCAGCAAGGCAAAATTCTTTTTACTTCATCAAATCTTTGTCTTAAGGTATCTGCATCCAAATGAGCTGGTAAGCTATCATCTGTATAATGATAAATTTTAGTTTGAGGAAACTGTTTATAATTTTTTCTAATGGTTGCTGTGTTGTATAAAATATTGACACAAGGTGGGGATGTTTAACAGTCCTTGTTGAGAAAATTTTTCACTGATACCCTTTTTAAAAGTTTAACATTATTATAAATAGGCACTGTGTAGGCAAATTTTTCTCTATGCTCTTTTTGTAAAGGCATAGTTAAAAGTAGTCATTTAAGTTAGTGTAATAAAGGTTAAAAAATTCCAGGCTCTAAAGAGCCCATTGGATGACTCACCTTATTTATGGCTCTTGAATCTCGTAATGTTCTCCATTTTCCAGATTTAATTTTAATGACAAATTAAGGAGAATTATAAGGACTGGTCAAATCTTCAATATGTTGGGCATTTAGATGCTCCTATAATGGATGTTTTAGTGGCTGTAATTTTTCTGATGTCAAAGGGCATTGTTTCCCCCACCCCAGGTATTTAGCTAGCCATTTTAAAGGTTGGTACCTTTGAAAGACCATCAGTTGCTGTGTCCTGTTTATGAAGAACCTGAATGATCTGTGACTGCTTTTGTTAATATCTTTTAATATTTTTCTCAGAAGCATTCTTTATTTTATGGTTTGTTTCTGAGTTTGGAGGACTATTAATCTGTTTTTTCCATTCCTGCAACAAATCAGATCCCCATAAATTCATAGGTATATTAGTTTCATATGGCTTTTACTTCCCACATTTTCCCTCTGGCCCTATACATTTGACTCATCTTGCACTTTGTTTTGGCCATAATAAAGTTTCAATCCCTAGAAACTGAATATTTACCTTCTTAAGAGGTCAATCTGGAAGCCAATATTTTGGTGAAAGTATTGTTACATCTGATCCTCTTTCAAATGAACCTTAATTGCAACACCATTTATTTGTATTTTTAGTTTAGGCCTTTGATAGTTTATAGCAGTTTGCAAAACAAGCAAACAAAGAACAAAAAACAACAAAAAAACCCCAAAAAACAAAAAACAAAAACAAACAAACAAACAAACAAACAAAAACCAAACCAACCAGCCAACCAAACAAGTGAAAAACATGTTTTCTTTTCTCTCCTGAACTTCTGTTTTATATACTGAAGCTGTTCTATCCTTAATTACATTCAGAGCAGGATTATTTCCAACAATAGGCATTAAATATTTTCATTGCTCTGTGAATGAGTTTCTCTTATGCTAACAGGGAATGACTGAATCATATTTGATATCAAGATCTGTGGGAGGCACTTTAGGGTCTTCCTGATGGCAAAGGGTTACCTTGCCTGTCTCTCCTTGATCTGCATTCATTAGCACAATGCCAGCCTTTACCCACCTTCTGTATTTTTCAAAATGCTGGTGCCTTCCATTTTCATTATCTCTAGAAAAAGAGCACTGTTACTTGGAATGCCTTGCCTAAAATATCTTTTTAAATGACATTGCTTATCACAATTATAGCACCTGACATTTTGATGTTTCTTAAAACATTTAAAAATTACTTCACTTACCACAGTAGTATCATGAGATCCAATTTCTGCTATATTTCTAATCCATTCACCTATTGGTGCTGGTCTTGCCTTTAATCATCCATTTACATTCTGAATTAGTACTTACAAAGCACAGGATTCTATCAAAATTTGTTTGACTTCTGATAGTATTTATTTAGAACTGTAGTCATTTTTTTTTTGCAAAAGAGAGAGAGGGAGAGAGAGAATCATTGAAGATTTCTTTTGTACCTTGTATAATTTTAGTAAAGGACTGACTTGTAACTCTTATTCCAAGCATTTAAAGCTGCTAAATGACACAGCACCAAGGTGTGATCACCAAACTCAAGCTGCCTTTGTAACTTAACATATCGTCCTTCACATAGCAACTGATCTTTTGGAAGTATTAATACCTCTAGCCCTATTTTCTTGTTCTATGACCCTAGCTTCCTCTTTTCACCATGTTTGCCATGTAACTGAAGACCAGTTTCCTATATTGCTGTTGCCAAATCTTTCCAGTCTTAGAGAATAGTTCTGTTCTGAGCTGCCAATAAATTTAACATCTGCTTAACACAGGGTGAATGTATACCATATGAAATCTCCTCTAATTGAGTATTTCTGTGGGACTCCATTTAACAGCACTCATGTTCATATGGGCTTCACTAAGGATATTCAATAGGCTACTAAAATGTGCATAAAGTTTGCATGGAGTTATGTTGACAAGTGGGAGAGTTTGCAGGAGCTAATTGAGGGTAGTAATCATGACACATTATACACATGTATGAGCTTTTCAAATAAAATAGAGAGACACAAGCACAAGAGAAAATATGAGGAAAGAAGTATGAGATGTTTACATCGTCTCTAAAGCCTATTCTGACATATTTTTACTTGAATTAGATGTGGAAATTGAGCAACTACTTGGCAGATAGTTGGAATGCTAGCAGATAAAAGTTTAATTTCTTTTTAAATTTTTTTATTCTTTTAAAGTTTTATACATTTATACAATGTATTTTATCCCATCCATCTACTACTATATCCTACCAACTCATCTATCTCCCAGCTTCATGTCTCCTTTTTATTTATCTATTTACTATCAATAACTCACTGAATCCAATTAGTGTTGTCCATTTGACTATGTGTATAGCCATCCACTGGAGAATGAGCTTATGATTTGTCTTATTATTTTAACATAAGACACAAGAAGAGAACATTTGTCATACTTTGTTTATCCTCACAAAAATATTTCTGATATTTCACAATCTAGTTTTATTGGTCATTACTGTCCAAGGTGAAATTGTTCTGCAATTTTTTTTCTGGGGGGGTCTTCTCTTACATTTGTGTTAATTATAGTCAGATGACAGAGGTTATTTGTGATGTGTTTATAAAGCACAGATATATTTTCCTCAGCATGGCTAGCACAGTAGACTATAATAGGATTAAATGCAAACTTTATACACTATTTATGTTTCCTTGATTAATGACCTTAGTAATGGACCAAATGTTACCTTTTCTTATTGGTGTTAAAATTAAATAAAATTATATTTGCTTTTTCTGTTTTGTTTGTTAATACAATGCTACAGTAGGATATTCTTTCTATTAGTTCCAAGGACAAATGTAAAGACTGGTAAATAAAACACTCTTGGATGTTTGTTGAAAATGATGAGTTGAAGAATGATTCAGGCAAATACAATTATTTAGACTTATCCAGTTCTTTTCTGCATGAGAATTTTTCAAGGTCATTATGGGAATTTGTAAAACTATATCTTTCAATTTCACATTTTTAGGCAAACCCATAACATGCAAATTCATTACTAATCAAATTAGTCTTTTCATAACTTTTGACTTTCTACAAATAGAGCATAGTTTCTAATCTTGCACAGAATCTATATGTCAGGAAATATAGAATAGTAGGACAGGCTCATTGGAATACAAACCAATTTAAATCACAGTCCCTAGACAACCAATCATAAAATAAAAGTACCTGGCTCTTAGACAGGTTGAATTGTTGACACATGTGAGACTTGGATGATAATGATAAAATCTTTCTTAAAATTTCTTTCAGCCTGACAAATGTTTAACAGTTTGAACTTTGGTTAAATCTACACTGCAATTAATTTCCATTTATAAGAAACCAAACTTATGACAAACCTATCTTTACTGAGGTGCACCTATACCAGAAAACGCATAGTTTAAAGTACATATATGACTAGCAGGGATAAAGGAATACCCAAGGAAATCCTGACCCGAGTGTCTCTGGCTTGATTTGGTCAACCCTCTATCATTCTTTTTAATTTTTATTTTTAAAATTTATTTACTCCTTCTCTCTATGTGTAGTGACTGAATTTTTAGAATTATGAAATAACCATTCTTGAAATATGAAACAAAAATAATTTATTTACTCAATTTTAGCTTTTAAGTTTCCTTCCAGTATAGTTTAATCATATTCTTTCCCCTCCCCCAAGTCCTCCCAGATTTTCTACCTTCCCTGTGCAACCAACTTCATTCACTGTCCTCTTTTAATCATGCATATCTCAGGTGTGGAATAAGTGGAATATTACAAAAGATACATCTGTAGTTATGAAGCTTCCAATGTAAGACAACATATGCAAATAGCAAACAATTACCAAAATTTACACTAGTATGCATTGTAGTGAAGTTTATATTTCTATTGTGACTTACCATGTAGATAAGGATAAGATATATAATACTACAACTGTTTTAAAGGTAACCACACCTCAGAGATTGGAGTAGGAGACAATTTGGCAGATACAAAAGAGGTTCACTGAAAGTTGACTCATCATAACTATCCTACAAATTCTTGGCTCTTTTATTCACCTAGTCATGCAGATCAAAAGAGTTCAGATGGTTATGATACCAAAGGGAAGAAATGTTTTTCATTAATGAGCTTTCTCAGGGCACCTTTCATGTCCTTATTCCTCAGGCTATAGATGAAGGGGTTCATCATGGGTGTCACCACAGTGAAGAGTACTGCACCAATCTTGTCTGTGTCCTCAGGGTGAGTGGATGAAGGGAAAAAGTAAACCCCTACAATAGTCCCATAGAAGAGTATTACAACTGTCAGGTGAGAACCACAGGTAGAGAAGGCCTTCCATTTTCCCTCTCTGGATGAAATTCTCAGTACATCCCTGATGATGCAGACATAGGAGAAGAGGATAAGGGCAAAGGGAAAGGTGATGACTGATAAGCCCACAATAAATTTCACAAGTTCATTGATCATTGCATCTGAGCAGGAAAGTTTGAGCAGAGGGGCCAAGTCACAGAAGAAGTGTGGAATGGTGTTTTGGTTGCAGAAAACCAATTGACTAGCTAGAAGAGTATGTGTCAGGGCAACAATATTGCTGAGAAACCATGGGCAGACAGTGAGCAAAACACAGAACCTGGAGTGCATGATGATTGTATAATTCAGAGGGTGACAAATAGCCACAAATCGGTCATAAGCCATGACCCCCAAGAGAAAATTATCAACGACAACAAATACAATAGAAAAGTACATTTGTGTGATGCATTCCTCATAGGAGATGGATTGACTCTTGGTCTGAATATTCATTAGCATTTTGGGGACTGAGGTGGAAGAGGAAGAAATATCAGCAAAGGATAGGTTGGCAAGGAAGAGATACATGGGTGTGTGAAGATGTATATCCAAACCAATGGCCAAAATTATTAACCCATTTCCAACTACTGTGACCAGGTACATACTCAGAAAAAGCACAAAGATGAGTTTTTCCTTCTCAACCTGGTTGGAGAGACCAAGGAGGATGAATTCATAGATGGTGGTTTGATTTCCTTGGTTCATATTTCCATTAATCTGAAGAAAAAAAATATATAAAGCCATCATAAACTTCAAAGGCAAACAAGCAAGCATACAACGATCCAAATGGTATCATTTACTTGCAGCTAGTTTATGGGTGTTACTTCCTTGATGCTGAAGGATGATGAACTTCTTTCTTTGCTTAAGTAGAAAGGCTCCTTATCTGAGCAGTGCAGAGACTAAGAAAAATCCTCACTGTATTCTTTAAGGGATGTGTGTGAAATTTTAAAATTGGACTTTTAAAATCATCGAATCATTAGACCACAAGTGGTCAAAATTTATTTTCAGCTTACAAGTTGTCACCCAGACACAGGGAAGATTAGACAAGTTTATTTATTTATTTATTTATTTATTTATTTATTTATTTATTTATTTATTTTACTTTTGATACATTGATGTCTGTTTTTCTTCTCTCCTGGTAGAACTTTAGCATTACTCACCTCCTTTATCTGTCTCTCCCCTCTCTCTTTTATGTCCCTCTTTAAGTTGCTGTCTCTCAAATGGTTCTTTCTCTGGAGAAGAGACAGTAAACCATAGCCACTGACATCCTGGAAAACTGAACGGTATTAGGAAGAGAAGGATGTCTAAGAACTTCTAAATTTGGAAAAACATAGCTTGCAAGTTAGACAGGAAAAAATGCAAAATGAAACTGCATGAGAAAACTCAAATGAGGTAAAAAGCTGGGCAATGATCTGCACCTGATATAGAGACAAGCCTGAGAAGGTCATATGCTTATAGGTCCTGGGGTGGTTTGGGTTTTTTTCTAGAATGGGAATTTGTATGATTTTGGGTGTCTAACTTTAACCTCAACTTCCTATTTTACCTCTTTCAGCTATCAACATTCTTGCACAATCTGTTCTAAATCCCCATTGTAGCTTTCTTGATAGTTAAGACCAAAGTTAACTTGTAAGATGCTCACCTGTGAATGAAAGTTAAAAAGAATATCTGAAGGGTTTTCTGTTTGGTTTTTTGTTGTTGTTGTTGTTGTTGTTTTTGCTGTTGCATTTGTGACAGTGGAAGTGGATACTGAAAGCAGTCCTCCTGTGCTTCTCAGTTAATGCTTTCATGGTGCTGGACTCACATGGGATATTTAGCTCCTCCCAAGTCCTCAGGGACAACATCCCCTGAAGTGTTTCCTTCAAGACAAACAGTAATTTAGATATAATAGTTTGCATAGGTAAATGGAATAGACAGACAACTGTTTTTTTGTTTTGTTTTCAAGTCCTCATTCTATGCTGAGATGTTCTTCTTGTAATTGAATTGGTCATTACTCTTTAGAGAAAATGAAATGTTGACTGTAGCTTTTTTTCCCACTAGTATAGAAGTATTTTCAGATCCTTTTCATAGTTCATTTATGCTAACTGGTAAATGTGAACACTTAGTCAATACCTGGAGAATTGTATTCCCTTATCAATGATATGCCTCCAATGAGATGACCTTTATAATGGAAGGAATTCAAGGTCCCTGTATTGTTGAAAGGATGTCAGCAGTAGAGAAGAGTCTCAATACCACATTAAGACACTAAACTCCTTTTATTTTTTAACTTTTATTTAATTCTTTGTGGGTTTTACATTATGCATTCTTAACTGGCTTATCTCTTGGTCCCCTCAAATCCACCCTCTGCCTTGTGACCTCCCCCATAAACAAAACAAAATTTAAAAGAAAAACCAAAGAAAGAACCAACGCAAACATAAAAGCAATAAACCAAAATGAACAACAACAAAAAATTAGAAGAATCAAGTGTGGCTTGGTGAATTACACAGTTTACATGTCTTGTAAATGTTCATTGCTATGAGTCATTGGTCTGGTTTGAGGCCTCTGCTTTCTGTTAAACTACCAATAATAGGCTCTCACTGGAGCTTCTCTTGGATATCTTATTTTCCTGTGTTATGGAGATCCTGCTATTTTGGATTTGTATGGTTGTTTTCTTGATGTGCTCCAACAGTTTATATGTTCAGTGGATATTGGGCTGGGCTGCCGTGGAATAATACTTCTGTATACTGTACACTGTGAAAATATGGCATTTAAAATGGTTTAAAGTTTTTCTTGACAGCAATACGTAACTGCTCCTGGCAACACCACCTGTGTCAGGAAGAAAGAAGGACATCGAAGAAACTTCCAATATTGCAAGAGTAGCCATTTGAGCAAGATACTGCTCTTGTCTGGACTGTTTGACTTCATGCTGTATAAACTGGACATGCAGGACCCCAAGAAAGTGACTGCCGATACAAGATGGACATTGCTACAGGGTTCCTGCTTCATTGGAAGAGTCTTCTGGACAGTCTTCAGGACACAGAGAAAAGTGACAGACATACTGCCAAGACAAGTGGACAGTTTAAAGTTTCCTGCT
Organism: Phodopus roborovskii; assembly: GCF_943737965.1. Taxonomy (NCBI): domain Eukaryota; kingdom Metazoa; phylum Chordata; class Mammalia; order Rodentia; family Cricetidae; genus Phodopus; species Phodopus roborovskii. The sequence continues at coordinate 60,329,545 of NW_026126480.1, read as the reverse complement.
TTGATGAAGAGTCTGCCAGACACACTATGGCCTATGGGCTGAAGATGGAATATTACAAAAGAACTCCCAGCAGCGAGTTGTCTCTGTCATTTCTAGAGTTTATATACTATCCTTCTGTGGTCTTTGATGGAGTTGAAGACAGATAGGTTATAGCTTTCTTTAGTTAGGATTAAAGACAAGTTACATATAAGAGTTCAGAATGACAAAAATAGGATAGATGATGAAATAGTTTCTTTAAATCTTGCTAAATGTTAATAATGTACTAAATATGTTTAACTGTGGTTCATATTTGATAACTATTTTGTTATACATTTAACTATGTAAAGTTAAAACCCCTATTTTTATTCAGACAGAAAAGAGGAGATGATAGGAAATGTCATCCTGTAAATATGTTTCTCTTATTGGTTAATGAATAAATCCCTGTTCGCCAAATAGGAAAGCAAGATGGATGGGACAAGGAGACAAGGAAGATTTTGGGAGATATAGTAGGGAAAGTCAAGATGTAGAGACTTCATAGAAGAGATCCGGACCCTCTCTCCTGTAAGATAAGACCATGTAAAAACACTTAGATTAATAGAAATGGGTTAATATTTACAACAGAGCTAGCCAATAAGAAATGCTAGTAATAGGCCAACAGTTTTATATCTAATACAGCATGTCTGTGTGTTATATTGGGGGATGACAGGGTCTGAGACCTGGCTGACAGAAAAACTGCTCATAACAGTGGTACTATTAGTAGTGGAAATGAAGGTGTCTCTGACCCTTGTGCCTACTCTTGAAAAAACTTTTCTCCTACCAGGTTACCTCATTCAACCTTGATGTGAGAGAATGTGTGCCTAGTCTTATTATACCTTGTTATGCTGTGTTTGGTTGATATCACCATGAGGCCTTCTTTTTTCTGAAGGGAAATGGTTGAAATGTGGATCTTGACCAGAGGGGAGGAAGAGACTGGAAGGAATAGAGGGAGGGAAAACTTAGGTCAGGGTGTATTGTGTCAGAGAAGAACAAATAAAAATATAATATTACCAAGAAAAAACAATAAATAAATGGAGGGAAAAGTAAAATAAAATGAAACAAAACAAAGAACAGAGAAAGGCATTTGTTTTTAAAATTTAATTAACTTTGTAGATACTTATTTAGCATGTACACTTAAAACAAATATCTTGTTGGTTAGAGAGTACAAAGTCTGGGTTTAGTTCTCTGCTTCCACATAGCTGTTTACAACAGTCTGTAACTCTAGTTCCAGGGTGGGGTGCCCTTTTGGCTTCTTTGGGCAATACACGTATACACATGAAGCAAAACAATCATTCACATAATTTGCAAATAAAGAAATATTTTCTTTTTAAAAGAATAATAAAATTAATATGAAATCGAGGAGTACAGCAATGTTGTCAGTAACCAGAATTAGTTGTTACTACCCCATCATATATGCCATATAGTAGATTCTAAGTCAATAGTAAGAAATACTTGTTTTAATACCAGAAAGAAAATGTAAGAAGTTCATTGAAATGAAAATATTAAGATGATTGATGAGCTATCTAAATGATTCTTTTGAATGCCATGATGTCTAAGAAAATGGAATGTACATCGTAGAGAATAAAATATCTGTATGAATTTTCCTTAATGAAGACATGTCCTCAGTATGCAGCATGTGCAAATCTATCAGTCTTGTACCAAGAAGATATTAGTTGTCTCTGGTGGAGCTATTTCTATAGGATATATTTAAAATTATACTTAAAGATAATTATATTCATAGCAATTTGGAAATGAATAGTTTTTCAGTAAGTTGGTACATGGTCTCAATGTTTGTTACTCATGAATGATTAGCACTGTCTTAAGGACCCCCTGTACAACTACCATTGGTCCTTTATATTGTCTACCCCACAAAATCAAGCACATATCAATACATCTTTTTGCCAATTTTAATTGATCATTGAGATGTACATACTATTGTTAATTTTAGGATTTTATCATTTAAGAATATGTTTTTTTTCCATTAATAAGATGATCTCCTTATGGGGATTTGGGTGAAGTCCCATGAACACAAGCACTAGGTAAGCCTGGGGAAATCAGCCATTTTTAATGATAAATGTCTGGTTGGCCTACTCACAGAATTAGTCCATACTTTTTTGTAGGTTTTTAATTCAGTGCAGGTTTTTGGTGTGATTGTAGCTTCTTTAGCCTGAAGAAGAATGTTTTTTTACTTTACACATCTTGAGGCATAACTACAGGACATCTAGAGATGAAATATGTTGTTTTAGTCCTAACAACTCTGAGAATTAAGACAGAATATCATCATTAATTTGGTTCCTGGGAATATCCTCCCAAGGTGACCTGGTGAGAAATGGCTATAAAAATATAGATAAAATAGAAAAAGAGGGAATTTTGACACAGGCTTTAATTTTTTATGTATTAGATACTAATACTTGTATTGCTGTGGGAACAAAATATCTGACAAAAGAACTGAGCATGTTATAATATATAGGGCATTTATTATGTTGTGTTTGTGAGTACATACATATATGTATATAATAACAACTAGTGATAAGAAAGTTAATAAATTTGAAGAAAACAAAGAAGGACATATGGAACAGTTTGGAAGTAGGAAAGGGAAGAAACTATTATGTAAGTATACTATAATATCAAAAATGATTTAACGAGACATAAGAAAGTAAGGTTTTATTTCAGCCCACAGTCCAAGGGGATATCTGGGTGATAAGAATTTGGGGAAGCTACTGGACACCCTACTGTCAGAGCGTAGGAAGCAGGCAGAGATGATTATTTGTGTTCAGTTTTCTTTCTTCCTTATATTTAGCCAGAACCACAGACACATAAGTAATGTTGTTCCCATGTAGGGCCAATCTTTTCACATCAATTTGCCTAAACTAGATTCCCTGACAGTCATGTCTAGAAATTGATTTACAGAGAGACTGAGAATTTCTATATAGTCACTTTTCTTCCTTTTCAAAACAAAACAAATTTAGTATGAAGAAATCTAGAGCAATAAATAGATTTGCAGCCTGAAGGCATAAATATCTATGTGCATGAAAGTAACATTATACAGATTGAGCTGGTTATATTTAAAATTACACACACACATATGATTTCAAACAATACCTTATTCACATATACATAAATGATATATGCACAAACAATACCAATTAATAAAAAAGAGGTCATAAATTTGAAAGGCAATAAAGAAAAATATATGAGAGTCTTTTAGAAAAAAGGGATAAAAATTAGATGTGAGAAAATCCTTTAAAGAAATGGAGGAAAAAACAAACAAAAAAAGGGGAAGAAATGGACAAATTCCTTAAGGAAAGTAAAGAAAGTACAGAAAGCCAAGAAAAAACAATTAAGCAGGTGAAGGAAATTGTTCAAGACTTGAAAACTGAAATAGAGAAAATAAAGGCAACACAAACCAAAGGAGTGCTGGAAATAGAAAAACTGGACAAAAAATCGGAAACTACAGAACCAAGCATAACCAACAGAATTCAAGAGATGGAAGAGAGAATCTCAGGCACAGAAGATAAACTAGAAGAAATAGATTCATTGACCACAGAAAATCATAAATCCAACAAATCCTTAACACAAAACATCCAGGAAATATGGGACACCGTGAAAAGGCCAAACCTAAGAATAATAGGCATAGCGGAAGGTGAGGAATCACAGCTCAAAGGTGCCGAAAATATATTCAACAAAATTATGGAGGAAGACTTTTCCAAATCTGAAGAAGGACATGCCCATGAAAGTACAAGAAGCATACTGAACCCCAAATAGGCTGGACCAAAGAAAAAAGACCCCTCGACATATAATAATCAAAACACCTAGCATACAGAATAAAGAAAGAATATTAAGAGCAGCGAAGGAAAAAGGACAGGTAATATATAAAGGCAGACCTATCAAAATTACACCTGACTTCTCCCTGGAAACCCTCAAGGCCAGAAGGTCCTGGATAGACGTTCTAAAAGTATTAAGAGAACACGGATGCCAGCCTAGGCTATATACCCAGCAAAACTCTCAATCACTATAGATGAATAAAAAAAGACATTTAATGACAAAACCAGATTTTCCCAATGCGTATCTACAAATCCAACCCTACAGAAAGTATTGGAAGGAAAACTCCAACCCAAGGAAGGTAACTATGTCCACAAAAATACAGGCAACAGATAATCTAACTACACCAGAAACCAAGGGTAAAGCAGAACAAATATAATCACATTACCTCTGCCAACAACAAACCTAAAACAAACAAGCATCAACAATCAATGGTCCTTACTTTCCCTCAACATTAGTGGTCTTAACTCACCTATAAAAAGACACAGTCTAACAGAATGGATATGAATACAGAATCTATCCTTCTGCTGCATACAAGAAACACATCTAAGCTTCAAAGATAGACATTACCTCAGGGTAAAGGGTTGGGAAAAGATTTTCCAATCAAATGGAACCAAGAAGCAAGCAGGCATGGCTATCCTAATATCTTCAAAGCAAAAGAGATGAAGATGGTCATTTCATAGTTATCACAGGAGAAATCCATCAACACAAAGTCTCAGTTCTGAACATCTATGCCCCTAATACAAAGTCACCCACATTCGTAAAAGAAACACTACTAAAACTCAAAGCTCATATAAAATCTCACACACTTATAGTGGGAGACTTCAATACAACCACTCTCAACACTAGACAGGACCACAAATCAGAAACTCAACCAAGAAACAAAAGAACTAACAGATGTTACATCTCAACTGGGGTTAACAGACATCTATAGAACATTCCATCCAAACACAAAAGAATATACCTTCTTGGAAGGTATGGAACCTTCTTGCCGTCTCTAAAATCGACCACATACTAGGTGGCATAATAAACCTCAACAGATATAAGAGAATAGGAATAGTCCCCTGTACCTTATCAGACCACCGTGCTTTAAAATTGGAATTTAACAACAACACAAATAGCAGAAAACCTGCAAACTCATGGAAACTAAACAAAGTGCAATTGAACCACATCTAGGTCAAAGAAGAAATAAAGAAAGAAATTAATGACTTTATAATATTCAACTAGAAGGAGGACACAACATAGCTGAACTTATAGGACACCTTGAAAGCAGTGCTGCAAGGGAAGTTCATTGCAATAAGTGCCCATATGAAGAAAACAGAGGATAGTCACAAGAGAATTAACAGCACAACTGAAAGACATAGAACAAAGAGAAGGAGGTGACCCCGAAGGAGTAGACGCCAGGAAATAATCAACTTGAGGGCTGAAATCAACAAAATAGAAACCAGGAAAACAATACAAAAAAATCAATGCAATGAAGAGTTGTTTTTTTTTTTTTTTTTTTTTTTTTTTTTGAGAAAATCAAAAACATAGAAAAACCTTTATCCATATTAACGAAAAAGCAGAGAGAAAACATGCAAATTAACAAAATCAGAAACGAAAAGGGGAACATAGCAACATACACAGAGGACAATTTTCAGTTCATACTTTGAAAATCTGTATTCCACAAAAATTGAAATTTCAAAGGAAATGGACAAATTTCTGGATAACTATCACTTACCAAAATTAAATCAAGAACACACACAAACAACCTATAACCCACAATGAAATAAAAGCAGTCATTGAAAGCTTTCCAACCAAAAAAATTTCAGGGACATATGGATTCAGTGCAGAATTTTACCAGACATTCAAAGAATAACTAATACCACTACTCTCAAACTGTTCCACAAAATAGAAACAGAAGGTTCATTGCCAAACTCTTTTTATGAGGCCACAATACCTTGGTACCCAAGCCTCACAAAGACACAACTAAGAAAGAAAACTACAGACCAATATCCCTGATGAACATCGATGCAAAAATATTCAATAAAATATCGGCAAACTGAATTCAAGAATACATCAGAGAAATCATCCACCATGACCAAGTAGGCTTCATCCCTGGAATGCAGGGATGGTTTAACATGCAAAAATCTATCAGCGTGATCCACCATATAAACAAACTGAAAAAGAAAAGCAATATGATTATCTCCCTAGATGCTGAAAAAGCCTTCGACATAATTTAACACCCTTTCATGATAAAGATCTTGGAGAGGTCAGGGATAACAGGAACATACCTAAATATAATAAGAGCAATATACAGCAAACCAACTGCCAACATCAAAATGAATGGAGAGAAACTTAAGCCAATTCCTCTAAAATCAGGAACAAGACAAGGCTGCCCTCTCTCTCCATATCTCTTCAATATCGTACTAGAAGTTACAGCTAAAGCAATACGACAACAAAAGGAGATCAAGGGAATCCAAATTGGAAAGGAAGAAGTCAAACTGACTCTATTTGTAGATGATATGATAGTTTACATAAGCAACCCAATAAACTCTACCAGGGAACTCCTACAGCTGATAAACACATTCAGCAAACTAGCAGGGTACAAGAAAAACTCAAAAAAAATCAGTAGCCCTACTTTTTTCAGACAACAAAGAGACAGAGAAATAAATCAGAGAAACATCACCCTTTACAATAGCCACAAGCAACATAAAGTGTCTTGGTGTAATGCTTACTAAACAAGTAAAAGACCTATATAATAAGAACTTTGAGGCTCTAAAGACAGAAATTAAAGAAGTTATCAGAAAATGGAAAGATCTACCATGCTCTTGGATAGGTAGGATAAACATAGTAAAAATGGCAATCTTGCCAAAAGCAATCTACAGATTCAATGCAATGCCCATTAAAATCCCACCACAATTTTTCATCGACCTTGAAAGGATAATAATCAACTTTATATGGAAAAGCAAAAGACCCAGAATAGCCAAAACTACCCTATACAATAAAAAAATTTCAGGAGGCATCACCATTCTTGACTTTAAGCTCTACTACAGAGCTATAATTCTGAAAACAGCCTGGTATTGGAGCACGCACACACACACACACACACACACACACACACACACACACACACACACACCCAAAAAAAAAAAAAAACAGGTAAACAAATGGAATAGAATTGAAAATCCTGATATTAAACCAGACACCTATGATCACCTGATTTTCTACAAAACAGCTAAAATTATACAATGAGGCAAGGACAGCATCTTCAACAAATGGTGCTGGCACAATTGGATGAGGGTGTGTAGAAGACTGCAGATAGACCCATGTCTGTTGTCATGCACATAACTCAAGTCCAAATGGATCAAAGACCTCAACATCAATCCAGCCACATTGAACCACTTAGAAGAGAAAGTAGGAGGTACCCTTTAACAAACTAGTATAGGAGACCGCTTCCTGAACATAACTCCAGGGGCACAGACACTGAGAGAAACAATTAATAAATGGGACCTCTTCAAACTTAGAAGCTTCTGTCAGGCAAAAGACACAGTGGACAAGACCAAATGGCAGCCCAGAGACTGGGAAAATATTTTCACCAATCCTATATCCGACAAAGGGCTGATCTCCAAAATATACAAAGAACTCAAGAAACTATTCAACAAAACACCAAATAACCCTATTAAAAATGGGGTACAGAACTGAAGAAAGAATTCTCAATAGAGGAAATCAAAAAGGCTGAAAGACACTTAAGAAAGTGCTCCACATCCTTAGCTATCAGGGGAAATGCAAATCAAAACAACTTTGAGATACCATCTTACTCCTGCCAGAATGGCTAATATTAGAAACACCAATGAAGACTCATGCTGGAGAGGATGTGGAGAAAGGGGAACACTCCTCCACTGCTGGTGGGAGTGCAAACTCATACAGCCATTTTGGAGATCAGTATGGTGGTTCCTCAGGAAAATGGGAATTAGTTTACCACAGGACATGACAATCCCCCTCTTAGGCATATACCCAAATGATCCACATCCATGCAACAAAGACATCTGTTCAACTATGTTCATAGTAGAACTATTTGTAATAGCAAGAACCTGGAAGCAAGCTAGAAGCCTCTCAATTGAAGAATGGATAATGATTATGTGCCACATCTACACAATGGAATACTACTCTGCAGAAAAAAATAATGGTATCTTGAGATTCACAGACAAGTGGATAGCACTTGAAGAAACCATCCTGAATGAGGTAACCCAGTCACAAAAAAGAGGAACATAGTATGTACTCACACATATATGGATTTTAGACCTAGAGCAAAGGATCACCAGCCTATAATTCACACCACCAGAGGAACTAGAATGCAATGTGTATTCTAAGAGATTCATATAATGTCCCTCACAGAAGCAGGAAGGAAAAGTTCCCCAGAGCACAGGGGAAGTTGGGGGGCTGCGAATGGAGAGAGAAGTAGGAGAAAACGAGGGGGAGGAAAGGAAAACACGTGCGACTAGGAAGATTCTGCTTGGTTAGGAACGGAACAAAGGGGAGAGAGAGAGAGAGAGAGAGAGAGAGAGAGAGAGAGAGAGAGAGAGAGAGAGAGAGAGAGAGAGAGGAACATAAAAGAGGGAGCTGATATTGGTTTGAAGATAAAATTGAACACAAAGAAAGGTCTAGAGAACAAGACTGCTGCTAACTATCAATTTGAGCATCCCTGGAAAGGCTACCATAAATGCCCTTCCCGAATAGTGAGATCAACAACTAACTTATCCATGGAGCCCTCATCTAATACCTGTTGGAAACAGGAACAAACACCCATACATAAACACTGAGTCAAACTAGAACCCAGATGCAGATGGAGAGGACAAGGCCATGTGGCAGAAACACATAACAGACAGCTTACCTGAACAAGGAGGAGCTAACTGGCCCCCAGACTGATAGTTGGGATCCAGCAGGGGACTGACTCAGGCCCCCACTGAATATGGGTCTTAGCCAGAAGGACTGAGCAGTCTAAGAGACCTCAGACAGTGGAGCCAGGATGTGTCCCTGGTGCACAAAAGGACTTTGCGAACATATCCCCCATGGAGGGATAACTTCCTTAACTTAGAGACAGGAGAGAAGCCCTAGTCCGTACTTCACATGACCTGTCAGATCTACATGACCCCAACTGGATGGCATTCCCCTACATATGGAATTTGGGTGCAGGGTAGGAGGGTGGTTAGTGTGCATGTGAGAGAGCAGAGAGGGTAAAAGGGAGGAAGGGAGGAAGAGGGAACTGGGATCTACATGTAAAATAATAGATTAAAAATAAATAAGAAATGCTTTGACTCCAAAATTTAAGTTCAAGGACAAGTTACTGGGGATAAGGATTTCTATTTTTGTTTCCATGGAAAGTGAAAAGCGGTGGATTCCTTCCAGACTCATGTGGTTTGATCAAGCCAGATGGCCTGAAACAGAGTACCAGGTGATCCTACATTCAAAACAGCTGGACAAAGCAGCCTTGAAGACTACAGTCAGGATTTCTGCATCTTCTTAGAATCCCCCATGACAGAGCCCCTTACCAGCAGGAAGTAGTTTGGAATGAATGATGGAATGAATGATGCCCAAATTCCCAAATATTGTCTACAAATTTTTGTTTTCATTTAAATGGACTTTGTTATAAAAAAATTATAAATAAAAAAAAACCAACAGCACAACCTTAAGATTAAAAAATAAAAGAAAAAGAAATGGAAATGGAATGATATGGCTGGGCAGAGTAAGGAATATAAGGCAAAAGCAGACAGGAGTTCCTTGCATTCTGTCTGAGGGGGAGCTCATGGACTTCAGATGGGGGACTACCATAGGGCTGACCCAGACCCCCTGAATGTGGGTGTTAGGAGGACTGGGCAGTCAGTCTATGGGGCCTCTGGTAGGGGAACAATATTTATCACTAGTGTATGAATGGGCTTTGGGAACCTATTCCCCATAGAGGGATATTCTCACAGTCTAGACACATGCTGGATGGCCTAGGACCTACCCCAAATGATGTGAAAGACTTTGATGATCCCTCATGGAGGATCCCACCCTCCCTGGGGAGCAGAAGGGGAATGGGATGGGGGGACATGAAGGGCCTGGGAGGGTGGGAGGGTGAGAAAACTGGGATTGATAAGTAAAATAAGATTGTTTCTAATTTAAATGAAAAAGTAAGCATAAAAATAAGTTTTATTTCTGAATTTAGTAACAAAAGAAAATAGTATAACTATCTAGTCTTCAACCCCCATCAGAGACCCAAGAAGGGCAAAATATTACCATAACAGTAAACAGGAAGGGCGAGTAAATGACTTCCAAAACCACAGAAAGGAGAGAGAGAACTGTCTGCCTGCACAGAGACCCAAGAATTCTTTGAAATTTTGGGACATCCATCTTTGGCCTGCAGTCCTAGAGTATCTGACAGACTTTTCTGTGAAGCAGGAAGTTTTGAAGAACTGTTCTTCACTTTCTTGCAAAGGTCAGAAGTTCCAATCTTTTGTGTACTGCTTGTCCAATCTGGACAGCATACTATCAGAAGTCCAGGCAAGGGCAGTTTGTTTCAAAATTGCTAACTTTGCCACAATGAACACAAACTCCACATGGCTCCCATTATTATTTTTTTTTGCAAGTAGTTTGATGTTTTTAGGAACAGACATATCTCACTGTCATGAAAAGCCTTATGTTATTAAAACACCTTAAATGGCATGTTCTATAGATTTCTTAAGTATTTGAAGACCACCTGCTTATCTAAAATATGCCGCTTAATCTTAAGTACATACCTATCATGACTAAAAGTTTGATTGTAATAGATGACTAACCACTAACTTGCATTTCTTAATCAAGCTAAACATCTTATGAAAATAGATTTCAAAGACTAGAACCTTACATTACCATTTTAAATGAGCTGTATCGGTACAAACAATACCTTAAACAAGAGTAGAAACATATATATAGTATGTTATAACAAAAACAAAACCCTTAATTTTTTTACCAATAGAAAAAAAAACCTATACAAAAGAAATTTATTTGAAAGTAGTAGTTGCCTTTTAGTTTAAAAGTAGAGTCCATACTAGACCCTTTATCCTATCATTCCTATATCCCCACCCCCTGCTTTAACTTTTCAGAGACACATCCTTGAATCTTTCCTCCTTTGCTCAGTTTCCTCTCTTACCATGACCAGTAACAATTTGAAACTAACTCTCATAAACAATGTCAAACATTCATAACCCACTGAATGATCAAACACTAGTCACCCAATCTCTTTGAAATGTGGGCATTTTGTTCTTGAAATTACTTTCCATTGCCTTGGACTAATGGCATCTTTAGGGCCATTTCGGAAAATTGAGATAATGGGTGAGTCATGGAAAAGCTAGTTGTCCAGTCTTGGTGTGATGAGAAAGTAAAGTCCTGGCTTGAGTAGCCACATATTGTATTGTATCTTTCAATAGTAAGTCTTTCTAAAGTGTGTTATCTTATCAGGTAATGTTTCATATTTGACATGGTTATCAAACCATTTTTAAAGTATAAAATACAAATTAACAAGCTGATAATAATTATAATCAATTTTATGCCAGTTTTAGCTGTCAGTTATCCCTTCATTGTTAATTTTTAAGCAATACATATTTTCATTGTATAGACTCTTAGCTCCATTCTTAACAAGAGAATATTCTTTTAATATAACCTAATTCTCTCTGTAAGAATTCCCTGGTGTTTCACCACATTTTCTGACTTTTCAGTTTGTCCACAATGTCAGTGGCTGCAACATCAGGGCTGGGTTTTCTGGCAGCAGAAGCAGAAGTGGTAGTCTGAGTGGGCATGTGTATTTGTCAAGGAGGCTTGGCTGGCATGGTGTTGGCCCAGAGACTGGACCCACATGAGACTGTCCTGTGAGGAAAGGATATAGAAGGCGAGGGAACAGGGGCCACCTAAGGACAGAGTCTATGGCAGGTGGCTACAATTCAAGAGCTGACCGTGGCAAGTGAAATGAGGAAATGAGGAACAGTGCAGTGATGCCACTGCAATGACAAGTAGAAGAGGCAGCTTCAGAAGCTGTGCCCCATTTTATGTGCTAAAATTTTGTGTTTTGCTGAATTGTTATATTACCATTAAAAACATGAGAGTCAGATATTAGGGTAAAATCCTTATAACGATCAAAGAAGCAGAGAAGTAACCTGCTGACTTTTCCTTTCTTGCTAGAGTCCTAGCCAGTGCCTATTATCTCCATACATCTATGATTGAAGACAGACAGCTGTGGTGATTTATTATTTATAATTTATTGAAGCTTGCCTGAGTGTTGCCACATTAATTAGCTATAGAGTAAGCCAAGCAGTGGTGGTACATGACTTTAATCCCAGGACTCAGAAGAAAGACAGATGGATTTCTGTGCCCAAGACCTCCCAGGGATACGGGAGATTGAATCATAGCTCATGACTTTAATCCAAGGATTTGAGAGGTATAAAAGGTAGAGACATTCAGTCTGAGAAGTAGTCTCTATCCCTGTTGAGGAGAGCATAGCAGTCTGAGTGAATCTGAGGAGCAGTAGTCAGGAAAAGTTTGAGGATTGTCCTTTTGGTCTGAACTGAGGTAGAGGTAAGAGTTAGTGATTGTTTTGCTTTTCTGATCTTCACTTTAAAACTTTAACCCCAGTATCAGTCTCTGGGTCTTTTATTTTTTCTATTACAGAAAGTGAATTCCAAATCCCTCCTTTCTCCATCCTGTCTATCTTCCCTCTCCATATTCTTGTATCCTCTATGACTAATTCTCATCAGCTAGTCACTGGCCTTGAAATGATAAACAACCCGAATGTCCATTAACAGACAAATGGATAAAACAAATGTGGTACATATACACAACAGAATATTATTCTGCTATTATAAATTAAATCATAAAAGTCACATGTAAATGAATGAAACTAGGATAATATTCATGTTCCTGAGTAAGGTAACTCAGACAAGGAAGGATAATTATGGTTTGTATCTGATTATATGTGGATGTTAGCTGTTAAGTTAGAGATAAGCAAGTTATAATCCATAAAACCACTGGGGTTAAGCATTGAGTAAGGGGCTAAGGGTGAGAGACAGTTTTACCTAGGGAGTGGGAATAGAATAAGTAATTACAGATCCATGTGACGGCAGATACTGGCCTGGGCAGATCAAATGGGGAGAAGTAAAGATGAGGAGAGAGCCAAATAAATTTAAGGACAATTTGTGAGTCAAATGGAAACCTAATACAACAGAATCTTCCTAAAATATTTAAATATATGAAGGTGGTCTAAATGAACTTGCTATTTAATGGTAAAGCAGAGCCCCAACTGGACATCTCTCATCACCAAATGAAGTTTTTGGTTTTTTTGCTTTGTTTGTTTGTTTGTTTGTTTTTTAACCAGGAATGGGTTACATCTATTTGAGTCGTTGGGAAAAGGAGTCCCATGGGAATCTCCAAACAATCCAGCATGTTGCAAAACTATAGATTGCTCTCAATAAACTGACAAGCAAGGTCCTATTCCTAAAAATAACACCACTAACACCACACAACTCATTGAACATGGATAAATAAAGCTTGTGCATACACAGAACCTTCACTAATACTGGCTAGTGTACTTTATTCTAGAATGTACTCTTAATGCTACCAAAGGACAAATGTTAACACCAATCCAGTCACAAATCCTTAGGTACACAAAAGTGTTCTGCCAACAATAAACACTAGACCAATGGTCACACAAAGCTTGAATGCGTGGACAACCTCCATCTGCTTTGATTTAAGGCCTATTCCGTGAGATGAAATCCATACCTTATGTTGCCTGGGTGACCAAGAACCCAAGACAAGACAACTCTGGGACTTGTGACAAAATCAAATACTACACTTCTACAAAAGAAAAATAGACTGGTGCATTACTTAGCCATTGTCAGACTAGCCTCCTCCAGCAGTAGATTAGAACACATGCAAATCCAGAGATCCACATGTAGACGATATGCAGAGAATCAGAGACCTCTGAATGTCCAGTTCTAAATTGGTTGGTTTTTTTATGATAATACTTTTATATAAATTTGAAATAAGCTTGCTTTACCTCAGTTACCTCACCCACCCCTTCTACCCTGTCCCCCTAACCCCTATTGCATCCCCTTTCTGCTCCCCAGGGAGGGTGAGGCATTCTTTGGGGAGTCTTTAAAGACTGTCCTATCATTTGGAGCAGGGCCTGGGCCCTACTCTATGTGTCTACGCTGAGAGAGTATCTCTCTATGTGGAATGGGCTTCCAAAGTCCATTTGTATATTAGGGGTTAAATATTGATCCACTACCAGAGGCCCCCAAAGACTGCCCAGGCCTTCTAACACCCACATTCAGGGGGGTCTGGGTCGGTCCCATGCTGGTATCTCAGCTATCAGACTGGAGTCCATGAGCTCCCCCTTGTTTAGGTCAGCTGTTTCTGTGGATTTCTCCAGCCTGCTCTGGACCCCTTTGTTCATCACTCCTCCCTGTCTGCAACTTCAATCCAAGAGTTCAGTGTTTAACTGTGGTATCTGCTTCTGCTTCCATCAGCTACTGGATGAAGTCTCTAGGATGGCATATAAGGCAGTCACCAATTTCATTATCAAGGAAGAGCATTTAAGGTAGCCTCTCCCCTGTTGCTTAAGGAATCTTGTGTAAGTATAGGCAGATAATGTAAGAGCAAGATGAGCTAGGCAACATCAAGGAAACAAGGCTCATTAAACACAGAAGTACCAAAACACATATGGACTCACAGAGATGAAAGCTACATGCACAATGCACAAAGCCCTGAAAGATCTGCACTAGATGATATGTTCTTAAGCTGAGAGGAAAAATGGACACATGCCTTCATCCTTAAACAAGAAGCTATCCTCAATTAATAACTAGTGCAGATCACAAATTATTTTTTCCCTAGGAAGTTTCACTGGGTAAATAATCTATTCAATTATAAGCGTAGACTGCATGCCCAGCTACTAGCAGATGGCTAACAGGAAATGAACTCAGTTAAATCTTTGGTCGTTTCTTGTCTCATAATGTCATGACAGATCTTTTTTGTGTGTGATTATTGCTCTTATTTATTGCTTATTTATTTATTAATTTATTATTTTGTCCTATGGGTTTTGTACACATATTATAGATTCTGGTTTTTCTTTTTAAGGAGTTTTCTGAGTATGCAATGAGGTGGTCTCTGCACCTGTATCTGTTTCTTGTGCCATTTTATGGGCTGTTTATCATTTATCTTATTATTATTTGTCTTTTAAATCTTAATATATTTTATTTTTATTCCTTAGTTACCTGTTTTCTAAAAAGAGACAGAAACAGGGTAAATGTTGTGGAATATAATTCCACCAATAGCTTTGAGATGTACTGAGAGGAGTAGTGGAAGAGAAAACCATAACCAGATATGGTGTATGAAAACAGAACTCCATGGAGAAGTTAGTTGTTGATCTCACTCTCCGGGGAAGGGCATTTATGATAGCCTTTCCACGGAAGCTCAAATTGTTAGTTGGGAGCAGTCTTGTAGTTCTCTAGACCTTTCTTTGTGTTCAATTTTATCTTCAAACCAATATTGGCTCCCTCTTTTATGTTCTCTCTCTGTGTCTCTGTCTCTGTCTCTCTCTCTCTCTCTCTCTCTCTCTCTCTCTCTCTTTCCTATCTTCTATTCCTAACCAGGCTCAATCTTCCTGGTCGCACATGTTTTCCTTTCCTCCCCCTCATTTTCTCTCTCTCTCTCTCTCTCTCTCTCTCTCTCTCTCTCTCTCTCTCTCTCTCTTTCCTATCTTCTATTCCTATCCAGGCTCAATCTTCCTGGTCGCACATGTTTTCCTTTCCTCCCCCTCATTTTCTCCTACTCTCTCCATTCGCTGCCCCCCACTTCACCTGAGCTCTGGGGGACTTGTCCCTTCCCAGTTATATGAATCACTTAGAATACACCTTATATCCTAGTTCCTCTGGTGATGTGAATTATAGGCTGGAGATCCTTTTCTCTAGGTCTAAAAGCCATATATGAGTGAGTACATACTGTGTTCCTCTTTTTGTGACTGGGTTACCTCATTCAGGATGGTTTCTTCAAGTGCCATCCACTTGCCTGTGAATTTTGAAAACAGGATCAAATGCCCATACATAAACTCTGAGTCAAACTAGAACCCAGATGCAGATGGAGAGGACAAGACCATGCGGCAGAAACACATACAGACAGCTTACCTGAACAAGGAGGAGCCAACGGCCAATAGACTGATAGCTGGGATCCAGCATGGGACTGACTCAGGCCCCCCCTGAATATGGGTCTTAGCCAGAAGGACTGAGCAGTCTAAGAGACCTCAGACAGTGGAGCCAGGATGTATCCCTGGTGCACAAACGGACTTTGTGAACATATCCCCCCATGGAGGGATAACTGCCTTAATCTAGAGACAGGAGAGAAGCCCTAGTCCCTAGTTCACAGGACCTGTCAGATCTACATGACCCCAACTGGATGGCATTCCCCAACATATGGAATTGGGTGGGGGCATGGCAGGGGAGGGTGGTTAGAGTGCATGTGAGAGGGCAGAGAGGGTAAAAGGGAGGCAAGGAGGGAGGGAGGAAGGGAGGGAATTAGGGAGGTTTGGAGGGAGAGGGAACTGGGATCGACATGTCAAATAATAAATTAAATAAAAGAAATGCTTTGACTCCAAAATTTTACTTGAAGGACAAGTTACTGGGGAAAAGGATTTCTATTTTTGTTTCCACAGAAAATGAAAAGATGTGGATTCCTTCCAGACTAATGTGGTTTGATCACGCCAGTCTGCCTGAAACAGTACAAGGTGATCCTACATTCAAAACAGCTGGACAAAGCAGCCTTACAGACTACAGCCAGGATTTCTGAATCTTCTTTGAATCACCCATGACAGTGCCCCTAACCAGCAGGAAGTAGTTTGGAAAGAACAACGCCCAAATTCCCAAATATTGTGTATAAATGTTTGTTTTCATTTAATTGGACTTTGTTATATAAAATAAAATCAAATAAATTTATAAAATAAAGAAAAAACAGATCTCTTTTCAATAAAAGAAAAATTAAAATGAAGGACAAAAAGTAGAGACAAAATACTGAGTTATAGTATGTACTTTTCTTATATACATAGTTAATAATACCATGTGAATAGAAATTAATCTTTTCTCTTATGTTTTAGCAATATAATATAAACTTCAATTAATTAAAAGAAACTGTAAGTTATACTAGTACACTGAGGATATATATATACACATAAAATAACACATTTAGAAAAACTAAAATTTTCTTAAAATGTTGTAGTCCATGGAATATACCACTCATAAGTCAAAATGCATGCACATTTTCTAGTCTTCTTGGAGAAATTTGAGTCATCAGATAAAGATATTTCCAGAGTATTTATTTGGTGTTGTCATAATTAAGATAAAGGTTTTCTGTAGCAAACAAGGAGAATTACATCACTGGCCAAACCTCCTCAGCTAGAGATAGGATTTAATGATCCCCTTCTTTATCTATGTTGGAATTTTAGATGTTTCGATCTTGTAATAATCACCCAAGAACACTTTGAGTTCCTGAGATTAACACTTTGTTATATTCAAAGAATAGTTTTGCAGCAATTCTTCCCAACCTCTTGCTATTACAATCTTTCTTGTCCCTTTTCTCCAATGTTAGTACCACCTTGAGAAAAGATATGATATAGATATCCTATTCAGGCCTGAACAATCCATGGAGTACCTAAGCTCTTTATACTAAAGGTTGCAATTAAAATCTTGATTTATGGTATGGAAGAGGAGAATAGAATGATTCCCAATACACTAGGAAGTTAGGACCATACCCAAAACACACATAGAGAAGGGGTATTGCATATCAGAAACTCTGCCAAATTATTTATTTTTTATAACACTTACATGGCCATCCTAACATTCAAATAAAAACATTCACTGTGTAATCATTAGGGAAAAACATACACATGTATTAACCTTTTTATGACATGTGTGTCACCTATGTTCATAACTAATATTTAAGATAAAGAAGTAATGAAAAAGAATGGGTATCCATTTATCTAGTTATATATCAACAGGCCTATTATCTATCTACTTATCATATATATTTATATCTATCATCTACCTATCTGTCTATCTATCATCTATTTACCTACACATCATGTATCGATCTTTTGTATATCTGTCCATATATATATATATATATATATATATATATATATATATATCTAGAATCAAGAAACTTGCCTTTGTATCTTACCACAAAGGAAGTTTTTATGTAGCCAAGTAGGAAGATGAAACCTGCATTTTTCACTAAGGCTTTTCTTCTGAGTCAATAAGACAAACAATATTTTTTGTGGGAAGTATTGGCACAATGATTCTTTATCAGCTCATACAGCATGGAATATAGCATCAGAGGCTGTGAATTAGGTTGATTTCATTAGGTAGAATGAGGTAGTCAGCTACTGAGATGAGTCAATGGGTAATGGCATATAGTGCCAAGACTGATGGATGAGTAAAATTCCAAGTTGAAATAAAGAGTCGTATTGCTATGTCTTTGCATCATACAGTCAATCATATGAAGTATATTGTTAAAAATTAATTCAATGGCAATTAGTTTACTATTGTGCCCTGGTGGATTAAATTTAGTTTCTTAGTTTCAAGCCATTTCATTGGGGCATTTTTTAATTCACCAGTAAATTATAGAGTTAAAGAGTATAAACATTTCATGATTTTTGCTAGAGAGATTCATATTATATACAGAAAATCTATGCCATTTTCTCAGGCCATCTATAAAACACATGGACCTTAGAGATAATGAGAATGACTCTTTTTATCTTACAAATTTTATCTTAGCAAATTCCCATAACTGTACTGGGGCAGGTTAACCCCTGGTGAACACTGTTCTTGGCAGTACAGGATGAGACTGAACAGAGAAAATCTACTGTGAACAACAAAGAATAACGACTTCTACTTAAATGTGTATTTACTTGAGTGTTTTACTTCTTAGCCTATACACTGGAAAGGAAGTACACAAGCAAGTACCAGCCTGAAACAGAAATGGGAGGAAGAGTAGCTGAGTGCATCCAGGACCAGGAATCAACAAGAAAAGGAAGGAATGAAGAAAGAAAGGAAGAAAGAAAGAAAGAAAGAAAGAGAAAGAAAGAAGGAATGGATGGAGGGGGTGGGGGGGAGGAAGGAAGGAAGGAGAGGAGGATGGAAGATACTTTGATACTAGAATTTCAAGAACAGAGGCTATCTGTTGATATCCACAAGGTTAGGTCTTGCTTCACTATTCTAGCTGTCCTTATGAAAGCTAATTCCTGTTTCCTTACCAGGAAAAGTAGATGAAGCCACCAACGAAAAATTCATATACATTGAATAAGCAATTGATGACTATATCTTCACATCAAACACAGATAAAAGTTTATTTTAGAAAATATTCACTATTAAAAAATATAATTAACCCATTTTTATACAAGGAGCATGTCTGCCTTCTCGAGAGGATGCATGCAAACAGACAACAGCCTTTATTCAGATGCAGCATGTATGTGAGGTTCTCAATAAAGCAACTGCTTGTGTGAACTGAGAATCATTGAAACAAAGTGAAGTAGGACAGTGCTCTCATATTAGAAGTTCTATTTAAATTTTAAAATTATTTTATAAGTTCAAAAATGTGAGTCTGGGTAATACATGGTTGCAAAAACATTTCATGTGATGTGAACAACAACAAATAATATAATTGTTCTTCTCAATTTAATGATATAACTGACAGTCGCCCACCCAAGTGTCCTGTTATCTCCTGACATCTGTAACTCCACTCAGACTGCTTTATGGAAGGTGCAGGTTCTCAGCGCACCTTTTACATCTTTATTTCGAAGGGTGTAAATCAGAGGGTTGAGTAATGGGGTGACAAAGGTGTAGACCAGGGCAATTTGGCGGTCCTCATCCTCTGAGGTGCTGGAGCGGGGCCTCAAGTAAACCAGGCTACAGCAGCCATACTGTAGCAAGACAACAGTGAGGTGGGAGGAACAGGTGGAAAAGGCTCGTTGGCGGCCTTCTGCAGAGCGCATGCGCAGGATTGTGGACGCAATGAATACATAGGAGATGCAAATCAGCAGGAATGGGACTGTCAGCACCAGGATGCCCACAACATAGAGCACAGCCTGGTGCACATGGATGTCAGCACAGGCCAGGCGCAGAACTGGGGGCACATCACAGAGGAAGTGATTGATTTCCCTGTGATGTCCACAGAAGGGCAAGGTGAAAATTAAGGCAGTGAGCTGCAAGGACAGAAAAAGTGCCAGGCCCAAGGAGCCCAGCACCATCTGAATGCACAGATTCTGGGTCATGATGAGGCTGTAGTGTAGAGGGTGGCAGATGGCCACATACCGGTCATAGGCCATGACAGCCAATAGAAAGCAGTCAGTGCTTCCTAGAGTTACAAAGAAGAACATTTGTGTTCCACAACCAGATAATGATATGGGATTCTGGGCTCCGAAGATGTTCGAAAGCATCAAAGGCACCACATCTGTGGTGTAGCAGATTTCTAGGAGAGACAGACTGCCCAGGAAGAAATACATGGGCGTGCGCAGGGAGCTGTGTGTGCATACCACCCAGATGATTGCAGTGTTGCCACAGAGGATCATCAAATACAGCAGGAGGAAGAGTGTGAAGAGGAGAGCCTGGAATTCAGGGACATTGGTGAACACACGGAAAACGAACTCGGGGGACCCAGATTGATTGAGTACAAGTTTCTCAGTCACCATGTCTTCTGAAAAAATAGTGGGTGGGGTGGGGACCTCTCATTTACTGAGTTGCTTCCAGCCTAAGGAAAAACAGGGAGCAGGAATACGAGTTTTGGTCTGTGATTTCCTTCTTATAATTTCGTTTCAATTCCAATGTTGGAAGATTAATTCACAGTTAAAATGTCTGACATACTTTTCCTTATAAATCTTCATTAGAAATTGAGATGCTCATCTATGGAAAATGTCTAGATAAAACCTGTAGAATCTTCTGCTCAAATACCTTCACTAATTTGTTTTAGCATTTTAATTCACCTGAGAAATGCTAAAATTTTGTTTGTATGTAGAAGGTTATATTTTGTATACACCCTTTAAAAGGACAAAGATATGTTGTGAGTGTGTTTAAAATTAGATAAATGGATGCACTGTTCACATTGTTAGTGTACATTCTTACTCAGATAATGTGTATGTGATAGTAGTATTATAGTCCATGTAAAGATCTTAATTGTTTTTGCAATAAAATTAAATCACTAGCAAGATGAACATATACAATAATAAACATACAGACACCTTTCATATCCCTTTAATCTTATGTATCAAAACGGTAAGGACTCTTCCGGCTTTTATCATTTCAAATAAGCTTAACTATGTTTCAATTCCTGTATGTAATCATATTGTAGGTATTTTACTGTCCATGGCTTCCACATCATATCTGCAATTGTGGTTCAGATTGCTCTTACAATTCTGAATAATAATACTCTGTATGTCTCATAGCTGTGTCATACCCTACATACCATAATTTCTATGACACATTCACTTTACATCCAGGTTGGATATCATATCAAACTAGGCAATCATCTCCAATGTGATCTTTTATGATATACATCTTATATATTTTTCATTATTTGAATTTTTTCTAAATTTTCTACTGTGATCCCAAACCTTTTCAACTCAGATAAAGATTTACATGACAATTAATTAACCATTATTGTGTTGTGTTTAGAGTAGTGTTACCTGAGTTATAAATTGATGACAAAAAAACAGAATGCAATAGTAAAATTGAATTATATATGAAAATTGTTAGATGAATTAAAGGAAACTTTATGCATATAAGGTGTTAGTAATTATAAATTAACTATTTTAAATTTTGATTACAATTATATTTAAAAAGTATAATAACAATAAAACATTATATACTTTTAAGAAAAGGATTATAAAAAATTCTATACCCAGGCATAAAGAATAGTGTTCTGAAGCAGTGAAAAAATCTGTATGAGATTTAAAAGAACATGGGAACATATCTTGTTAACTATAATCAAAACAACTTTAAATAAATACTCTAGGTTCCTGGATTCTAAAATTGAGTATATGACTACAGACTAGGAAATCACATAGTAAAACAATCTTTTGAAGACTTACAATAAAAAATACATTAAAATAAATTGTTAATACAGAACTTATGAAAAGTAAAAAATGAATAGCCAGTAACAAAAAATATTATATATTATATATATGATATAAATATATGACATAAAACACACATGCATAACAATATATATATTATATAATCTACAAATGTAAAATAATTGAATATATTTAAACCCAAATTTATATAATCGGGCAGGCAAATGTTTTTAATAAAGGAAGATTCAAAACATATTTTATAATGATGTGACTAACTAGGGGCATATATTTCAGAATAATCAGACATAGTTTAACACTAAGATTATTAATTTCTAAAAGCCACATCCTGAAAAATGTTTATACCATGAAAATGGCTGAAAATGAAAGAAATATGATTGCATTTTAAGGTAAAACCACTGCAAATAAACCAAGTAACGTGACTATTTCACTATGTCTAAGTTTCAGTTCAAGTTCAAATCAGGTTTTTCCTCTCTGAGAGAATCACACACACAACACACACACACACACACATACACACACACACAAAATGTCCACCCAAGGGAGTGTGTAATGACAGAAAGTCTAACATGACTTCTCTTTTTCTGTTTTGGTTTTAGTTTTTCAAGGCAAGTTCTCTTTATGAAATTCTGGGTGTCCTAGAACTTGTTTTGTAGACCAGTATGGCTTTGAACTTACAGAGATCCACTGGCCTCTGCCTCTCCAGTGCTGTGATTAAAGGCATGTGCCACTAGTGCTAGTTTAACATGATTTTCAGTATTGATATTTATCCAGTTTCCAGTTCTTAGCCATCCATGTAGTGTTGGCCATCAGGTACCTCTCATGGTTTGAACCTCAAGTTAAACCAGCCACTCCCACATTTGTCTTCCCTTATTATATCTATTTTTGTCCTGTTTGGTTGTTGTCTCTTGAAGGTCTGAAGTAGGTCTGGGGGATAGGGGAGGTGGAGGATAACTGAAAGCAGTGGGAGGAGGGGAAATTTTGGTCAGGATTTATTGTATGAAAGAAAAATCTATTTTACAAAATAATAAAAGATAAATTTTGCTTCATCTATTCAACAAAAGGAAACTAAAACAACAATACAGAAAAATGATTGAAGGAAGAAACAGAGTCTCCAAAACAAAACTTAGGGTCAGCAAGATACCCACAATCATAAACATTTTGAAGTGAACTGTGGTGGAGGCTTCTTAACCAACATCGACTCAACTAGTATGTCAGATCAACCAGTGCTCCTCCTTTTGTACATGTTACTAAATGAATGCTTGACTGAGAACACCATATCTTTACCTCCAGTTTTTTTGACTATTCCTAATTTCCAAAATGTCTCATTTGCTTATAATTCACCTCACCTTCCCTCAAGACAGCTTATATCATCAGCACTAATTTTATATGAATATAATTTTATTTAACAAGATGTGACAGTAATTAAAAGGTATTTAATAAATTCAAGCAAGGTTATTCTTTAGAAAATTTGAATAACTATCTACATAAATGTTGTAGTCAAATGAGCAATGGAACATAACTACTTGAAATCATGAGGAAAAAAATTCAGATTTTGTATAATTTTATATTCTTGTTTGACACAAGTATGGTTTCTCAATTCAATTAAATTAATACACAATGAACTGAATAAAGGTTTTGATTTCAGGAAACGTTTATAACCAAAACAAAATCCTTGACACATCATCCAAAGGTTGATGAATTCCTTTCTCTCAACCAATCAATATTAATGAACAATCAAATAAATGAACAACAGTAAATAACATCTCAATGAATTTACTTAAAGAAGAAGAGATAGTCATATATTGACAAATCCTGATATATATATATATATATATATATATATATATATATATATATATATAATGTTATTACCTATAAATTAAAATAAAGCTAAAATTACACATGGTGCCATTGAAGAAAATTAATTTTCATGTTTGCATATCCATGATTGGGTAAAGTTTTTAATGTTTTAATATTAAATTACTCAGAGTAATAATGCCTATGCTGTGTTTTTGGAATAGAAGGCATCTATCAAAGACTACAGTGGGAATTTAAACATAGGCACATCACTGCTAAGTCTTTTGTCTTAATCACTTTATTACTTGACCTCCTGTACTATTTTTATCACTTTCATTATCTGTAAAACAGATCTGAAAAGAGAAATCACCCCCTTTGGCAATTTTGAGAGACATGAGAGTACCTAGAAGAGTCCTGGCTGAACATCTAGTAAATGTATGTCAATTATCACTCATTACTATTTCAACTTAGCTACAAAGGCTCGACATTGTAACATGGTAAAAGAATATTCATTTTGTTATTTTTCAAAACATAGCATAAAATTTCATCCTCATTGGAAGGATTTAAGTAATTTGAAAAGTTAAAAAAGAAGCTAAGAGTTAGTATACATAATTTTTTATATCTCAGCATACATAAATATATTTCACTAGATAATCCAAGGAAAACATTTACTTACTTAGCAAGATAAAGAATGCAAAAGTTCTTTGAGTGAAGAACACCTTGAACAAATTTAATAACAAGGGAAGTTTTATAATTCTGTAAAAGTAATCTTGCCATTAGAAAAAATTTAAGAAATGCAAAGGTAAACAAATAAAAATCCAGTTTCATTATCATTCAAATAATTAGACAAATGGGAAACAACTTTCTGAGGGAAAACTGACCATAATGGATGAATGATAACAGCTGGTGGCATTCAAGTTTGAGGGACATGTGTATTCCAAAATATTTGAACTGGGTATTATATATATGTTATACATATGTGTATAATATATAAATATATATATTATGTATGTATATATATATATATAAGTACAACTTGATAAAGTATAATGAAAAACTTGCAGAAACACATGCACTTTGACTAGAATATTGCTTTCAAACACTTGTTTTCATATGTAGACATATTTTTGTCATAATTTTCAATGGAATGGAGCAAATAAAAATCAAGTATCAAGTATACTTGATATGCCATCTTTTGTAGATTATCCATGGGAGGCCTGCCATTTTCTGAATAGAAATGGAGAAGTGAATGGAAAGGGGGAGGCATAGGGGGATATTGGGTGGGGGGACCAGGAGTAGAGGTGCAAAATAAATAAATAAATATAAAAGGAAAAAATCAAACTATCAACAAGAAAAGAATGCACAGTAATTATTTATTATGCCTACTGTGGAAGTGTCTGAAATAGTTTGAAATGACACTGTGGAAAAACTAACAGGATTAGGAAACCACAGGAACATGAGTTTATAAAGCAGCATACCATTTAAAAGCAATTATAGGTACTCACAAAAATGAAAAGATATGCCTGGAAATATTAAGTCCTGTCATTGTGAGATTGATATAATTGAGTCTTTCTATTTATTACTTTGTCTTTCTCTGCATAAATGCATTACAATGAGCATACACGGTTCTCTAGTTATGACTTCACTGTCTATGTTTGGCATTTGAGAACGTGTGAGGAGACAGGATGGTAGAATGTCGATTAATTGGATTTGATGGTCAGATCTGAGTTTGAAGCCCAATACTCCTTCCTGGTAATTTAATTTTCACACCAATTCCATTACATGGCATTACTTGGTGCTCTGATGTGTGACAGGAGGTGTGAACATGGTCTTTTTCAACAATTTACAAACACAAAAAGGTCTTAATGTCTACCATTCCTCCATTATCTGAGTCTGTAGAGTTCGTCCTCGGAGTTCCCCCTTAGATACTTACTTTTTCATCTCATCCTTTCTGAAATGTAGGGTGAGGTTCTTTACAGCTGCATCTTCTCAGACCTTTTCCTGCTCTCTAAAACTTCAATAATAAGAAAATGAGGAAAAGATGAACTATGAAAAAAAAATAAAGGAAGGACTTCAGCAGAATAATTACAAGAACATATAATTAAAAGCAAATAAGGTAGAACTTAGTTCAAGAAATCTTTCAAAAATGGTTGTCTTCTTAAGACATGAAAACCAAGGTAATAATGTTGCATACATGGTAGGGCAGTCATGAACTAATTCACTACATACCCTTTCTGTAGATCAAGTAAGATAAGGATATGCCCTTCCCCAACAAGATTGATGACGACCATATATGCCATCCTAGAGCCTTCATCTAGTAGCTGATGGAAGCAGAAGCAGACACCCACAGCTAAACACTGAGCCAGTTGCAAACAGTGGGGAGTGATGAGCAAAGGGGTTAAGACCAGGCTGGAGAAACCCATAGAAACTGCTGACCTGAACAAGGGGGCACTTACGGACTCCAGTCTGACAGCTGGGAAAAGAGTATAGGACTGAAACAGACTCCCTGAATGTGGCGTTAGTTGGGAGGACTGGGCAGTCTATGGGGCCTCTGGTAGTGGATCAGTACTAATCCTTCATATACAAAAGGACTTTGGGAGTCCATCCCACATAGAGGGTTACTCTCTCAGCCTAGACACATGGGGGAGGACCTGGGCCCTGTTCCAAATGATATGACAGACTTTGAAGATCTCTTATGGAAGGTCTCACCCTCCCTGGGGAGCAGGAAGGGGATGGAATGGGGTTTGGTGGGGGGAACAGAGGAAAACAGGAGGGTGCAGGAACTGGAATTGACATGTAAAACAAGCTTGTTTCAAATGTATATAATAAAAAAGAGTATCTTTGGGGGAAAAAAGATGCAGATATCCAGAGTATGATATCTGCCAGAACAAATTTCAATAGAGGAAATGCAAAGAAAAAAGAGCACACATGCTCAAGGTAACACCATGGGCTATAAACATCATTTAAACAAAATTTGTATTTGAAAATTTGATATTGACCATTCTGAAGGTCATTAACAATGATTTTTAAAACAACTTTGTATATGCACATATGTCACTGTGTGATATTTGGACACTTTTTTTTCTCCATTACTAACCATCCCTGAAAACTCACTGGTTGCATCTTTCATCTTTAATATTCTATGATTTTCCCTGAGACTGGTTTTGGAGACCACCACAACCATGGCATCATCCTCCTACAAAGAATTCACTTGTTTATGAGTGTCTGTATTGCCTCTTGAGAGCCTAGTGTTTAAACAATCAACTTTTGTCAAGTCTAGTTTGATAAACATTTTCGTTATTGCTATATTACATTTCACAAGGCCACAAGGTATTTGTTTCACTCTTTTTTATATTTCTACTCCTTTATTTGGTTTTATTTGACTTAAATTATATTGATTTGTTAATCTAAAACTCTTTGAATACTCTTTCAAAGCAAATATTCAGTGGATCTCTCTACAATTGTGATATGCTATAATTATTTTAGATCACACAGATTATGACATCTCTCTTCTCAATGGTCATTTTGTTTGTGTTTAGCTAGTACAGACAATAATTTTAAACTCAGGTGAAATCATTGATTAGTCATTCATCAACTTACCAGAGGACAATGGAAAGTAGAAAAATAAAAATTTGAAGTATTTGCTACACCAATAAGTTTTACACACTGTCTATTGTAAACCTTTCCCTAATCACAATGGTTCCTTGACTCTGGTGATAGGTATCCCATTTGTGAACTTTCTGATAAGCTTATCCATCTATGGACATACCATCCTGAATGGGCCCGATCTCGTCTGATAAGCTTATCCTTACCTTAATTGTCTGGCCATTGTAACTTACCAGCAAATAAAACAAACAGGCAAATGTTAGCTGAGAATAAAGTACTATCTAAAATCTTAGCCACAACTTGAAAAATAAAAAGGCATGATTGTTAACCTTAACTTTGTAAGATAATACAAATTAAAACAGATGAATTTAAAGATTTCTAAATTGTGCTTTCTCTCTCCCTCCCGCTCTCTCCCTTTCTGTCTCTCTCCTTTATTTCCTTCTTTTCCCTCCTTCCCCCTCTCTCCCTCTTTCTTTTCTTTCCCTTTCTTTTTTTCTTTTTTTTTTTTTTTTTTTTTTTTTGATTTTATGAGACAGGGTTTCTATGTGTAGCCCCTAGCCATTCTGGAACTCTCTAGACCAGGCTGGCAGAGAGTCTCTTGTCTCTGACTCCCAAGTATTGAGATTAAAGGTGTGTGCCACCCATGTCCAATTTAAACAGAGTTCTATAAAACGAGAATTTCCTGCTCTTTTTAGAAGTGCAATGTATAATGGTAAATTTGAAAATCCTTTTATATTCTCAAAGATGTATAGTACATGCTATCATGATAACATGTTATGAAGAGCTGATGCAATTAATTTCACATACAATTTCAACTTGGAACACATAATTTTTGCATAGGACTTTCCTTGTTTCAATGACACGCAAAAAAAAAAAAAAAAAAAATGCAGGCGGCCTGAGTTTTAATCTGACCCCATCACATATGTGACACTAGAAGATGCAACCATATATCACAGCTCTTTATTCTATGTCTGTAAATGCAAATAATAATAATGTATACTTCAACAACTCATTTGTGATCCATAATTTATTTTGATGTTCATGATTTTTCACTTTCAATTATAAAGAAATATAGAAATTGCATGTTTATTATTTGTGGGAAGAGAATCAATATCAAGGAAATGTAGTCTTTTAGAAACTCCCTCACCAATTTAAAAATCAGTTCATTCCAATGGCTGTCAAAGGAACTCACCAACGAGCAAGTTAACTTTGCTGTTGAGATGTGGCTGCCACAGATGACTGGGGGAATTCCTTCCGAGAAACTTTGTCAGTCTTCAAACAGGTGAATAAAGAATGAGAGCCCACAAGGTTTCTGGTTAGAATCTTATAAATGGAACAGGAAGACATGATGTCTTTATGAGGTTCACATGCCATTAGGAAGTATTCTTTGTGTTCTGACACTCAGGAGAAAAGACACTCCTTAGAAATCAGTGACTGAGGTAGAACTGGGTGAGAAGAATATCCATGAGAACCATGATATCATGGAATAATCCATGTTTAAGTCATGACTGAGAAAGCTAATGTCTTCTCAGTAATATAAAATAGATTTTGATACAATTAAGTTCATTATTAGCTGATCTAGTCAGATCTCTGAGTGTCCTTCATGGGATCTCTAAAAAATTAATGAGTCCCTCAAGAGGAGGTAAATCCCTGGTGGCACCCCTTAAACTTAATTCATCTAGAGAAAAAGAAAGGTTAAAGAGAAATTGTCTGTGTGGTCACTATAAGAGTTGTTGCCTTAGGATTCCAGGCATGGTACAGTTATTCCAATCTGACACCCCAGAGGGAATTGATGGTTTTGCATTCCAGATAGGAGTCCCAAAGAGAGTTTCTGAAGACACTCATTCTGGCTTACATTCTGGCTTATGTCACATACTTAACTAACACTGACCCAGACTTTCTGGAGATTCAGGGTATTATTTTTGGACCTAACATGTGCTCACAATCATCCCCAGGCCACAAGGAAGCTCATAAATAGGCATTCTCGTCTATGATGGGAGATGTTGTACTCCAAGAACATTAGCTTTGAAATGCAATGAACTGTGGCTTTTTCAAGTATTTTTCTATGGTTGTGTGTGTGTGTGTGTGTGTGTGTGTGTGTGTGTGTGTGTGTGATCTTTGATATAATTTTTCCTTATTATTCTTATTTTTCATTTCTTAATCAAGTTTCCTATTGTTGATTTTTTTTTAAAATGCTGTCTTCCAATGACATTGTGAAAGGCAGAGAAGGATAGAGGATGTCTAGTTTTACTTCATTTCCTTGAGAAGAATCTGAAGCTATGCTCATGTTCAAAAAATCCCAGCAAATTTCCTGTCTTTTCCTCTTACAGCATTGGGGCTACAGGCATGCATAGTATATCAAGATTATTACATGAGTTCTAGGGATTTGAACACAATTCTTCATGCATTCATTACAAGATCTGCTCTTACCCACTAAGTAATTTCCCCAGACAGATTGCTCTAGTCTTTTATTATTATTATTATTATTGTTGTTGTTATTATTATTATTATTATTATTATTTCTTATTTGACATATCAATCCAACTTCCATCTTTCTCCCTTCCACCCTCTCATACAACCCAGCCCCATTCCATTCCCATCTAGTTTTAAAAGCATTTTAAAACTAATGACTTTACCCTAACTCTTAGCCTAATTAAATTTTTTATTTGTTTCTTGTCATATCTCCTCACATATCATGTTTAAAATCATGTACCTTACTATGGATGCTATTAATTTTATATTTGTGTACCTAATATACTTTATATCCATGATCAATAATTCATATCTTTTTTCAATATATCACACATATTTTTAATTAAACTATGGGTAAGTTTGGTAATCAAGAAAAATTAATACCCATTTCATATTGTTGTACTGCCTCAGCTTTGCTATCGAAAGGAGAACCCAAAGTTCATGTCCCTTTTGAATATAGTAAAGGGAATTTAACCTAAGCTCTCCAGAATATATTTCTCAATTTCCCTACCTCCTGCATTCAATTCCCTCACACCCTTCCCAATATTAATAAATGACTTATTATCATTAGGTTATACAGACAAAACATATTTTGGTCAGCATTGACCCTACATTCAGTCTATAAATTTTTCTAGAATTCAATCTTTCAAACACTTCCAAACTTGCTTGTTTTCTTGTGGTGCTGCAAGAAGAACTCACTGCTCCCAAATAAAAATTTCTTTCTTTGGCAGGAAGAGCAATTTATTAAAAAATGAAAGTCTGCTAATCCTAGCCATCTGTTCAAATTTCTACAGTGATTTGTACTTCAGGCAGAATTTTTAAAACGTTTTTTTCTTATATATTATCTTTCAATTCAGAAATTAAAGATATTTTCTGGAGAGATACATTTTATATTACAACTGAATAATATTTTTAAAAACCAGTTTGTTTGTTTTTTTATAAGACATTCCCCTGTTATTTAACTATGTTACTATATTGTAAGAACAAAACCAAACAACCTTTCAAATCTGCTAGTGTGTTCTTTCAAGAAAGAATTCTCGGTAGAGGAAATCAAAAAGGCTGAAAGAAACTTGAGAAAATGCTCAACATCCTTAGCTATCAGGGAAATCAAAACAACTCTGAGATTTTACTCCTGCCAGAATGGCTAATATTAGAAACACCAATGACAACTTATGCTGGAAAGGATGTAGAGAAAGGGGAACACTCATACACTGTTGGTGGGTGTGTCAACTTGTACAGCCATTGTGTTGATCATTATGGCACTTCCTCAGGAATGGGAATCAGTCTACAACAGGACCTGGCAATCCCACTCTTAGGCACATACCCAAATGATCCACATCCATGTAACAAAGACATGTGTTCAACTATGTTCATAGCAGCATTATTTGTAACAGCAATAACCTGGAAACAACCTAGATGGCCCTCAACTTAAGAACAGATAAAGAAGATGTGGCACATTTACACAATGGAATACTGCTCTGCAGAAAAAAAAAATGGAATCTTGAAATCCACAGGCAAATGGGTGGAACTTGAAGAAACCATCCTGAATGATGTAACCTATTCACAAAAAGAGGAACATGGTATGTACTCACTAATATATGGATTTTAGACATAGAGCAAAGGATCACCAGCCTATAATTCACACCACCAGAGGAAACTAGAATACAAGGAAGAACATAAAAGAAGTTCATACCCTCACAGAAGGGGAAAGGTAACAAGATCTCCTGAGTATATTGGGAGAGAAGGGACAGTGACTAGAGTAGGAGATAGGAGAAACACAAGAGGAGGAGAGGAAAGCATGTGGGAGTAAGACGATTGAGTCAGGGGAGGAATACATGAGAGAGAGAGAGAGAGAGAGAGAGAGAGAGAGAGAGAGAGAGAGAGAGAGAGAGAGATAGCACAAAAGAGGGATCCATTATAGGTTTGAAGAGAACTGACTCTAGAGAAATGTCTAGACACCTACAAGACTGATCCCAACTAACATTTTGAACAACAGTGGAAGGGCTACCATAAATG
Source organism: Phodopus roborovskii (assembly GCF_943737965.1). NCBI lineage: Eukaryota > Metazoa > Chordata > Mammalia > Rodentia > Cricetidae > Phodopus > Phodopus roborovskii. Next base: position 60,297,693 of record NW_026126480.1, on the reverse strand, counting down.
CCCTTCCCTGATAATGAGATTGATGACTGACATCCACCATCATAGGGCCCTCAACTAGTAGCTGATGGAAATGGAAGCAGGAACCCACAGCTAAACATTGAGCCAAACTGGAATCCAGATGCAGAGAGGGAGGACAAGACCAGGCTAGAGAAACCCACAAAGACAGCTGATCTGAACAAGGAGGAGCCAATGGAGGAGGAGCCAATGGACCCCCAGACTGATAGCTGGGAAGCCAGCATTGTACTGACCCAGACTCCCTGAACATGGGTTTCAGTTAGAAGGCCTGGGCAGCTAAGAAACCTCTGAGAGTGTAACCAGGATATATCCCTGGTTTGCAAAAGGACTTTGGGAGCACATTCCCCATGGAGGGATACTCATTTAACCTAGAAGCAGGAGGGACTAGTCTTTACTCCAAATGACTTGACAGGTTTTGTTGAACATCCCTGGAAGACATCTACCCTCCCTGTGGAGAGGAAGGGGAAATGGGATGGGAGGGTGTTTGGGGGCATGGGAGGGAGGGAGAGAGAGAGGGATTAAATGAGTGAGAGGGAACTGGGTTCAATATGTAAAATAAGAAAAAAAAATAAAGAAAAAGTAAACCTGTTTTTCTGACTAATGTGATAAGCAGCTCATATTCTTCATAGGGTTCCTTCCTTAATTTAGGTTTTTATTTTTTTTCACTAAAACTTAAAACACTTTAGATGACAACCTTAATCTCTTCCAGTTAACTTGGCATTACAAAATCTTTTGCCAGACTCAATAATTCCAGCTTTATGTATTTTTTACTATGTTCTTCAAATGTCATCAATTTATTGATTCTGTGGAATTTCTGACTTAAGAACGTGCTCAACATCCTTAGCCATCAAGGAAATGCAATCAAAACAACTCTGAGATTCCATCTTACTCATGTCAGAATGGCTAAAATCAAAAACACTAAAGATAGTTTATGCTGGACAGGATGTAGAAAAATGGGCATACTCCTCCACTGCTGGTGGGAATGCAAACTTGTACAGCTACTTTGGAAATCAGTATGGTGGTTCCCTAGGAAAATGGAAAGTAGTCTACCTCAAAATCCAGTAATTCCACTCTTAGGCATATACCCAAAAGATGCACATTCATACAAGTACATCTGTTCAACTGTGTTCATAGTAGCATTATTTGTAATAGCCAGGACCTGGAAGCAACCTAGATGTCTATCAATTGAAGAATGGATGGAAAAATTGTGGTACATTTACACAATGGAGAAGTGCTCAGTGGAAAAACACAATGGGATCCTGAAATTCACAGGGAAATGGATGGAACTAGAAGAAATCATTCTGAGTGAGGTAACCCAGTCACAAAAAACCAAACACAGTATTTACTCACTCGTATATGAATTTAAGACTTAGAACAAAAGATAACCAGCCTACAATTCATACCACCAGAGAAAGCAGGAAACATGGTGGACCCTGAAGAAGGGGAAAGGAACAAGATCTCTTGAGCAAAGTGGGAGCATGGATTAGTATTTATCCCTACTATGTGAATGGACTTTGGGAGCCCATCCCACATAAAGGGATACTTTCTCAGTCTAGACACATGTGGGAGAGACTAGGCCCTGCCCTAAATGCTATGGCAGACATTGAAGACTCCCCATGGATGGCCTCACCTTCCCTGGGGAGCTTAAAGGGGATGGGATGGGGGTTGGTGAGGGTAATAGAGGAGGATGGGAGGGTAAAGAAACTGGGATTGACATGTAAAACAACCTTGTTTCAAATTTAAATAAAAAAGGGATAATAACAAATAAACTAAATCTTTCCTATTATCTATATAAAGTCATACATTTGTCATTGAATGTTACCCTTTGCTCATGTACTTGCTCATATCTTTCTTATAAGACTAATCAACTAGTCTAGAAGTATTACATATTAAAGAATGTCACAACACATCGGTAAACATTAAGGTACTTTATGTTTATTCTTTCCATGAACATCATTTTAACATCAATAGAGATAATACTTTTCACAGTATCACAGCGGTTTGATTTAACTCAAACTAAAATTTGTTATATTGGATTTTCCCTATCCTATCAGTTTTGGGGAGAGATGATGTCTGGTAAGTATTTTCCCTATGGCCCCTTTCATTTCACTGTTCCTCAGAGTGTAGATGAGGGGATTGAGGAACGGTGTTCCCAATGTGTATACCAGGGAGATGAATTGATCTTGCTTGGGGTTATATTTGGAGTTGGGGCGTAGGTACATGAAGGCACAGCAGCCATACTGAAGCAGCACCACAGTAAGGTGAGAGGAACAGGTGTTGAAGGCCCTTTGTCGGCCAGCTGCAGTGTGGAGTTTGAGCACAGCAGCTACTATCAAGGCATAGGTTGTAGCTATGAAAATGAAAGGCACAGCAATGGCTAGTGTGGCTGCCAATAGCACAGAGAGCTCATGGATATGACTTGTGGCACACACAAGATGCATCACTGGAGGCACATCACAAAAGAAATGCTCTATTCCCCTAGCCCGACAGAATGGAAGACAGAAGATGAATACCACAAGCTGTAAGGACAGGAACAAACCAATGACCACAGAAGCAACAACCAAGCGGACACAAAACCTTATAGTCATAATGAGAGGATACTGTAGGGGACGACAGATGGCAACATATCTGTCATAGGCCATGAAAGCTAGGAGAAAACAATCAGCACTACCAAGTCCAATGAAGAAAACCATCTGAGTGGCACAGGTCAGCAAAGTGATGGTCTTCTCTGACTTTAGGGTGTTGGCCAGGATATGTGGTACTACCACTCCAGTGTAGCATAGTTCTATCCCGGAGAGGCTGCCCAGGAAATAGTACATGGGCGTATGTAGGCGGGCTTCTTTCTGGATGGAGACCACAATGAGGATATTCCCAGAGATGATCAATGCATAAGACAGGCTGACTCCAAGGAAGCAGAGCATACGTAGCTCAGGGCTGTTGGGATAGGCTAGGAACACAAACTGCATCAATACTGAGTGGTTTTTCCAGGTCATTGAGTACACAGGTGTTCTCTTTAGAGTGGAAAATGATACCTCTCAGATGAATGATATATTTACATTATAGACCATCTTCTATTTTACTTATCAAATATAGATTTAGATGTGAGAGACAGACTGTATCTTTTATTTCTCTATTTTTACAATTTTTTCCCCATGTAAATCTACATGTTAGCTTCTACCTGTAAACAGGATGGAAGTGGCATACTATTACCTCAAACCACAAGAGGAAACGGGTGGATCTAGAAGGGTATCTACGGAAGGCATTGAGCATCAATTAAATTCTTTTGGTAAGCTCATTTTTAATCATCAAGTTTTTTGGGGAGTCAAAAATAATCAATAATGGTCACAAATAACATTAATTATTTACTTACATATTTATTGTATATAGATTTCACTTATGTGTATATGTTATTAGCTGTCTTTTGATGCATTTATTCAGTGACATGTGGATTTCATATTCACAGATTATTATACAAAGGAAAAAAATAATATAGGTTATGGGAGGATTAGTCATGGACAAAGTCTTCAAGACAGACTTGACAATGGCTCAAATAAGATGCAGAAAATGGTGTTCACTTTTTGGGTTCTCTATGCTTATCAAACAAGGAGAGCTATGCCTCCAACACACTTGCATTTTAGAATAGGTTTATACTAACACATCAGAAACATGAACACACTGCTAAAGACCCAAGAATACTTTCTATGAGTTGAACAGGACTATAGAATACATAATGAGAACCTTTCTTATATTCCCCTTCATCTTCTAACAGGAAATGTGAAATATAGAGGGGAAAATGCATTTTCCTCAAAAGGGAAAGCAGAATAAAAAAATATAAAATCACCCCAATGTTTAAATGAACAGGTGCAACACATAAACTTTGCAAATCTCAATTTTTTCAATATCAAATTTTAATATTGGCCATTAGGCACTAAAGTCTTTTTTAAAAGAATATTTTTTCAAAATATCCTTTATCACTATAAAAATCATTTATAGACTGTCATGTCAATTCCATGTGCACTTTGAGTATGAATGACTCTCTGCTGTTCTTATAGCTAGGAAATGTTCTTTGTTTCATTCATTTTATCCTCCTCTTCTGAATTTAAAAAAAAATCTGAATATTTTCTCATGATACTTAGCATTTTCACACCTCACTACAGTACCAGAAATATGGGTATTGCATGATTATTAAACTAATGCTTATGGTGAATTGCATGATTTATATAATTCTACCATCTGACTTTATGAAGCTAGGGATTGACTTTTTATTTAAATTTTTATTAATATTTCATAGTAAATACTTTTTCATGACTCTTATGAAAAATAACATTCTATATTTGAGATGGACTATGAATAACATTTTATTTCTTAAGCATATAGTATTTGGCTGTATACAATAAGCAGATATTTAAGAGCAAGCCTACTACCTGTTTGATGATGGAGGACCATAATTATGATTTTTGAGAAGTTTATTAAAATCCAGCAAATTATGCCATCTTAATCATGTAGTTAATTAAATATTCTCATGAAAATTGTAAGAGGTCAAGGATTCTTAGTGATGAAAGGGACATTAGAAATTACCTGGTATAATTTTAATCAGATTCTTGAAACTCAAAGAGATTCTGTACATCAGGGCATCTTCCATGTACAATTAATCTATTGAATGTCTAATTCTCCCTTCAATATTAAAAGGTAGGGTTCTTGAAAATTTCATTCTGAAATTGGTTCCTTTGTGACTTATCTACTCTGTGTCTTCCAAAAAGTGACGTATTTTCTCTATAGAAGCACTTCAGATACTAAACTATTCCTTTAGCCCCAAGTGTTCTTCATGTTCATTTCAGTACTTTTAACACCATGGTTTGAATATGTGTCATAATTATAACTTTTTTCATCTTTTTTCTTTATAAAAACAATATTAGTAATGAAGAATTATTTGAGAATGGTTATGTCTGCACATTCTTGAGACACTGATAATCTAAGCTACATCAACATACTGCTAGTGTCTGGTTACTGTCACATAAAAAGGGAAATTATTTAACATTCAGAGGACCTCAGTTAGACATTCACTCTGCTAATAACAGAATCACCTTTCAAGAGGCCACCTGACATAAATTAGTTTACTTTTACTTAGAGACATAAAACTATTATTAACATAATTGTGCCATGGTAAGAGAAATACTGGATTAATGTATGGAGTTTATGAAGGTGGCTAATACAAGTCTTCTCTCATTTTTCTATACAGTATAAGTATGCTATTAAGAATATCCATTTCACAAAAGAGAATAAGATGAACCCCACTCAAGGACAAAATTTCTACTAAACTGTGAACTTATGAAATTTCAATATTAAACATTAAAGATAGGTGATTAATATTTTAGTCAAAATAACTAGACTGTAAAGTGAATTAGGAGGAACACTGAATCCTGGGCTATAGTATTTGTAACATCCTACAGTCTATTCATAAGTCCATCACTATTCTAACAGTATCAATAGTTTGTAAATCAAGGGATAGGAAAAGACTTCTCTTACCTTTAATGTAAAGAGAGAAGAGGATATAATAGTTCTGTGTCCTCAGCTGTACCTGCAAAAGATAGGACCTAGAACACAGTGGTTAACTACTCTGGTGAACCAGTATGAAATGACAGTGATCTTGGGGAGACTACTCCCGCGGGAGCAAACCTTCATAGACCATCCGAAACTAAACCACTAAAGGAGCAAATTGCTTTGTCACTTAGAGTTTTGCTTCATAGCTTCCATCTCCCAGAAGAAGGTAGTTCAGTGATTGGCAATGTATCCCCTGGCTACCAGAGAATTCTGAGGGATTTATTGATTAATTTATTTAAATAGGCACAGGAGAATGTATGAGAATTTATAGTGTACTGTGAAAATGAGTATCATCAAGCACTGAAAAGGGCACTAATTTCATTAACTTACAAATTATCAGGAAGAAAATATACCAATAGGAAATAGTAAAGTAGGAATTAAAATTGGAAAACCTGGAAAATTAAAAATAGCAAGGAGAGAAAAACAGGCTAAAGTCACATGAAAGATTCGAATGCGTATTAAATGAATGTGTATTGTTGAACAAATATATAGTGAAGATATATCACTAGAACAAATCATAAAATGGAAAATATCACCCTAATGTTTGAGAAAAGCAAGTCTTCATTGAAAGTGATAACATATACATATTTGAAAATGAAACACTCATTGAATCTCTGAAGACAGGGCAATTGAGAAACTTATAGGGAAGAGAAATGTATATTGTATTTCATGACTTTTATTTTTTTTTTCAAAATATATCCAATGCCTCTATCAACCAAAGAAAATCACTGGTTTCTTTCTCAATACATAGTGAAATGTGTATTTCTCTTTTAAAATATATTTATGTTTGGGATTATAATATAATTACAAAATTTTTCCCTTCTAAACTCTTCCACATTTTACTTCTTTCTCTTTCAAATGCATGGACTTGTTCTGGGATAATATTTTTTACACTGTAAACAGGTGTCTCTGCATAAAGAACTTTATCTTTGGTTTAATGAAAAGCTGAATCAACAATATATGGGCAGGAGAGGACGGGCAGCATTTCTGTGTACAGACAGGAATTGGGAGGTGGAATCTAGGCTTGAAGCAATTCAGAGATAATATGCTGAAAGAAAGGATCCATGTGGCAGAACATAAATTCAAAAATATAGGTTAGCTAAGTTATAAGGGCTAGTTGGAAATAAGCTTAGGATAAAGATCAGACTTTCATAATTAATAAAAGTCTCCATAACATTATTTGAGAATTGGCACATGAAGAAAGACTTGCTACATCATCTGCTTAGTTGTATAATATTAATTTTACATATCTTTTCAGGATAGACAATTGGTGTACTCTTCCTTGAAGAAACCTATTTCTCCAAACCTTTATGCTCCTTAGTGGTCTAGAGTTCTTTCAGGTGTATTTTTGAGGCTTCGTGTGTTTTCCCCTGTACTCATTATCATGTCTATGTTTCCTTGGTTTCAGGGTATAATTGCCACTTAGGGAAATGTATGTCTTTAAGCTAAAAATACAAAAACACAAGAAAATAATATCCATATATGTATATTTGTTTATATGAAATGTTTAAATTCACAAATGTCAAAAAGAGTATGTAAAAGTGTACAAGCACATGAAATAAAAAGTACCTCTCACATACATCAAAGCTAACCCTGGATTTATCTTCTATACTCCTAACTTATTTCTTTGTTTCCCATAATCCCAAAATTTTAGTTGAATTATGCCAGATTAATCTATTGACTTAATCTTATGAAATTATAGCATCTTAAAAGAACAAGGATTTATTTCTTGCCCATGTTGTCAAGATTTTTTTACAGGTTTAATGAAATCTCATGTAAATTTTAATGTCTCTGTATAGAACAAGAAAAAAAATCTCTAAAATTCATATAGAAACACAAAAGTCATAATAGTAAAAGAGTTGGAGAAAGCCAAAAAGAGTGGAGAAGAATCAACAAAATAAATAATTTATAAAAATGGATAATAAAACCCAGTGCTCTGTGATCTAAAAATAAAATATTTAGTAAAAAATATGTAGAAATTCCATGTAATTTAATTAGACCACTTGTGCACATATTCTGAAAGAAATGAGAAGGACATAACACTGAAATATCTCTGAATTTTTGTTCATTGCACCATTATTCACAATGCTTAAGTTATAGATCAAGTAGTGGTACACCACAACAGATACATATAAAGAAGATGCATTGTATGTGCACAGTGGAATAATATTCAGCCATCAAAGATTAATCATATAAGTAACATATTTCAGAGTCAGGAAAATGAGTATTGAATGCTTTCTCTTTTAAAGTTTTAATTAAAAGTAGATTCTTCTCTCATAAAATATATCCCAACCACATTTCCCCTCCTTCCACTTCTCTTAGTTCTTCCCCATCTACCCTCTACCCTAGATCCAATCTCCTTCTCTTTTCTCTTCAGAAAAGAGTAGATCTCCAAGAAAGACCAGCCATGGAGGACAAAACAAGATGCAAGAAGAGAAGACAGAAGCCCCCATATTGAAACTGGAAATTATAACATAGAGAGTCTCAAGAACAGGCAAAAGAGACAAAGATACACTTACTCCCACTATAGGGGTCTGACCATATAATAAAGCTATAAGCCATAATATATGTTTAAAGACATGATATAGACCAATACAGATTCCGTAATTGCCTCCAGTCTTTGTGAGCTCATGTGATCCCCAATCAGGGATTGGTATGCCATGCTCTCCTGGTATCCCCCTATCCTCTCTAACTCACAGATTCTTGCCTCCAACATTTCTATGTGTTCCCTGAGGTCCAAAGGCAGAGCCCCAGTGGAGCTTTCCAATTTATAGTCTCCTTCTGAATAGTGTCTAGCTGTGGGTCTCTGCACCTGCTCCAATCTTTGGTGAGAGGAGTCCTTTCTGATAATTACTAGCTGAGGCACAGGTCTATTAGTATAAATACAATAGACTATCAGTAGGAATTATATCATTGATCCTTTCTCACTGTCTCTCCCTTTGTCTCTCCCTCTCTGACACACTCTCTCTCCATCTGTCCCTCAGTCTGTCTCTCTTTGTTTATTTTCTCTTCCCTTCTTTTCTTTTCTTTCTTTTTTCCCCACTTTGTGTTTGGTATCTTGGCTATCCAGTACTAGTTCCTGACCATCCAGGAAATGTAGGTCATGGGTTCTCTCCTTTTGCCTAGTCCACTTTTAAGTCAGGCATTGGTTGTTCACTCCCACAAGTTCTACAACACCATTGCCCCAGCACATCTTTCAGGCAGAACATATCTTAGGTCTAAGGTTTTGTGGCTGGGTTAGTGTCCAGGTTTCTCTTTCAGTGCCCTGAAGATTACCTTCCTGAACCAAAGAGATTAGAACATGGGAATGTGGTAGATGTTTCTTTAGAATCTCTGTCCCAGGATAAGGACTTGAAGAATTTTTATTAATTGGGAAAGCTTGGCCTTAGCTTAGGCTTGATCCAAGCTAGCTCTTAAATACTTAAATTAGCCTATTTATAATAATCTCTGTTCCACCATGTTGCTTGTTACCTCTCATCAATAACATACATCCAACTTCCTCTGCATCTGGCTGATGAATCTCCTGCCTCAAATTATTTTCAGAGTCCCTATCTGCCCAGAAGTACCACCTAATACCCCCTGCCTATCTATCGGCCATTCAACATGGAGTGAGAGAGTTCATTTGTTCACGCTCAGAAGCCCTAAGATAAAAATGTACCTTTCACTTGCTGTAGTGTCCAGTCTGAATAGTGAAGAGGGATGATGGGATGGATTCCGAAGTACCTTGAGAGTTATTGAAATTATGTCTTGTTGTCTTAGGGTGACAGCATCTTTAGGGGACTCTGAGAATATTGGAACAATGCTAGCTAAATAATTTGTTCTCCTATCTCTGTGTTATAGGAAAGTTCAGAGATTAACTGAAATCCTGGCTAGAATAGTCTGTGAGACTTGCCATCCTAGCTATCTGCCGTTGTCCTTGATGCAGACTTTTGAAGAAACAGCAAGAAAGGCATTTTGAGAGGCAAGGCCACCTGTTCTAGTTCTCTTGTCTTCATTGGTGTATGGTACGTTTATTTGTTTATTCTGTAATCACACAGACTTAAAGGCAACATACATATCTGAATTAACATATATATGGGATGTACATACAATATGCATAAGTCAGCTAAAGATAATTTTGTGTTCCATGAGCAGATAAAAAAGTCATTAATTAATCTATTTGGATTGTATAACCAATTGGGATTCTTTAGCCAACAAGATGTGTTATGTCTCATTAAGTCTCAGAGCTCTTTCCATGTAGAGGGATCAGCATATATATCACCTATCTCATTCTGGTCAAATCCAATCTTCATTAATTTTGAAGGAATTTATAGCTTTTAGTTTCCTGTGGATAAGAAGGCATAACCTCTCCCTGAATATAACACATTCCTTAATTTCCATACATGTAGTTAAGACATCCTTAAAATATATAAACTGACTTTATTCAGCAGTTTTTCCACATCCCAGTGTATGTAAGCAGCTGTTTTATTTTATCAGTCGCATTTTACAAATTAAAGTTAATAAAGTACTATATAAGATGCAAATGCCTTGTATTATGGTATTTCCCATCTTTACATAGCTTGTTCTTTTTATATTACCTTGATCTCTTTTTAAATATTTCATTGAATTATTTTCACACTATATTTTCCTAAGACTGTCTGTATCCAATTTATTTTCTTTCTTCAGCACCAAAGAATCTTGTCAAGAATTCTATACCTGTTCAGAGATTTTCTTGGTCTGGACATGACTTTCTGTGCATTCACTGACATGAGCCAAGCCTTAAAGGGACAGGCCACCTCTGTTCATCTGCAACCTCATTCCGGGGTTCCTCTTAGCACATGGTACTTGTGGCTGGCTCTGATCTCCTTGGATTAGTCCACCTGGCTACCCTACTTGTTCTAGGCTGAAGCCATTATTTGATTTCCTGTGAAACTAGACTAGATTCAGGCCCAATGACACTGACCAGGAGCCTGAAAGGCTGTGATTATTAGGATGCTATGTATGCCGTCCTTTCTAGAACTTTTATTAGCTGTCTTAGGCCCTGTTTAGATAAGACATGCTGCATGTTGAGCACCAAATGGCATGCACCTTTCTTTGTACCACTAGCTCAGGAGTAATAACATGGAGAGGTTTTGCTTGTTTGTTTGTTTTGTTTTGTTTTTATTTTTTAAAATTTAAACTTGAAGAAAGCTTGTTTTACATGTCAATCTCAGTTCCCTCAACCTCCCATCCTCCCCTGTTCCCCCCACCAATCACCATCCCATCACCTTTCTGCTCCCTAGGGAGGGTGAAGCCTCCCCCATGTGTCTAGGCTGAGAGAGTATCCCTCTATGTGGAGTGGGCTCCCAAAGTCCATTTGTATACTGGTGATAAATACTGATCCACTATCAGAGGCCCCATAGACTGCCCAGTCCTCCTAACTAACACCAACATTCAGGGAGTTTAGAATCAGCTGACCTGAATAAGCGGGAGCTCATGGACTCCAGTCTGATAGCTGGGAAACCAGCATGGAGAGGTTTTAATAATTATGAAAACTTGACCTTAGCTTATGTCTGTTCCCAATTAGCCCTTAAAACTTAAATTAATCTGTTTATATTAATCTATGTTCTGCCACATGGCTTCTATCTCTCATCAGTTTCGTATGTCTGACTTCCTCTGAAACTGTCTGGATTCTTTTACAGAGTTCCTATCTGTACCTGGAAGTCCTGTCTATCCTCTCTTGCATAGCTAATGGCCATTCAGCTCTTTATTAACCTAATCAGAAGGTGCCTAAAGTAGGTGAGATAAAACATGGAGGTAAAGCTTACATAATTTAAAAAAAAATGAGTACATGGAATAGATTCCTTTCTAATGCCTTGTGCTTATTTGAGGCAAGTTGTTTGTGGATAAGAATCAGCATGCTTTGGGCAGTGTGGAATATAGGCTGACACTGTTCAGGGTATTATGTAGACTTAATGCCAGACTAGGACCTTATCCTTTCATTTTTAATGGAATTCAGTAAAGATATGCCCACCTACAGACAGAAACTCTGAGAGTGGAATCAAAATCCGTGGTATAGATAGTGAAAATTCATTATTTACCAAGTTGACTTGGAAACATGCAACAGAACAGACAGGATCAGGAATATATGAAGAGTAGGAACAGAGCATATTCCTACCAAGCACTGGCTACTTCAGGTCTTATTTACAGATTTATAGAAGGAACCCTGGGAGAAACTACCAAAGTATGAAAAATAATTTGTCTGGAGTCAGCTTCATTAGTCAAGCCACTAGATTATCATAGTTTCATTACTAGAAATAAATGTCAGGCCTTAAGAAATGACTTGTTGGTTAAGAGCCCTTGCAATTTCCATTCTGTGGGCTGCCGTTTTGGTCTTGTTGACTGTGTCCTTTACCTTACATAAGCTTCTAATTTTGAAGAGGTCCCATTTATTAATAGTTTCTCTCAGTGTCTGTGGCCCCTGGAGTTATGTTCAAGAAGCAGTCTCCTATACCAATTTGTTCAAGGGTACCTCCTACTTTCTCTTCTAAGAGGTTCAATGTAACTGGATTGACGTTGAGGTCTTTGATCCATTTGGACTTGAGTTTTGTGCATTGCGACAGACATGGGTCTATCTGCATTCTTCTACATACCCTCATCCAATTGTGCCAGCATCATTTGTTGAAGATGCTGTCCTTGCCCCATCTTATAATTTTAGCTGTTTTGTCAAAAATCAGGTGTTCATAGGTGTGTGGGTTAATATCAGGATTTTCAATTCAATTCCATTGGTCTACCTGTCTATTTTAGTGCCAATACCAAGCTGTTTTCAGAATTATAGCTCTGTAGTAGATCTTAAAGTCAGGAATGGTGATCATATATGATTAAGTGTTAGTACCCAAACACTCACATAATATCATGAATGTCTAAGAAACATCTGTTACCTCAGCTTTGAAGTCAGCACAAGAAACTCCCTGGCATTTATTGACCCTCCAACCCTGCTCAGAAAACCCAAGCACCAGGTCCAGGGCAAGATTCTCCCTCAAAGCCATAAGCAGAACATGGTAGAGGAAGTGATTGATACTCTGTCCTATTCTGATTTCTACATGAGCACAAATGAGTGAACCTACATACACATGCACATAAACATACAAGCATGAAAAAAATACTAAATAAATGGAGTTCTGTCATCACAACAATTGAAACCTGTCTCATTTAGTTCTCATGGTACATCATGCTATGTAGCCTGTGATTTATGAGGATAGAAATTATCATGCCTGAGTTCAGCAGTAAGAGACTAGAAAAAAGAAAAAAAAAACAGGATATAACAGAAGAAACTTTCATTCTGGGTGTTCAGAGAATGCTATGAGGAAGAACTCTGTCACCAGAGTGAGGCTCACCTCAGCCTTGAAGCAAGTGGTAAGGATATGAAAGAATACGATGCACAATTTAGATGCACTTAAGATGCACCTGCTTGTATATTGAACAATAAGCACAATGAAAAGACTTAGGCACTAGAGTGCGGACTTCAAAGATAATGGATCCTTACCCCTCCTATCAAGATATTTCCGTGATATTCATCTTAGCGTGTTGATGGAGAAAACACATGAAGGTGTGCAGAACAAGTGTGTGTATTACCACACTTGCATTGCAAAGTAACTATGTGAACCCTGAGAGCCAGACAACTGGAACCTTTGCAGCTGTCAGGTGGTCATTTTACTCCCATGCAGTTGGACAATTCAGGACTCTGCCCTTTCACCTTGGTGACCACAGCTCCTTCCTTATTTTCCACCCTCTTCATCTCTTGTCTAGGTTAAACAAACTCCCATGAGACTAAATATTCTCCCTGACTCCCAGGTCAGAGTATCTCCTTACCAATTGTTGTCAATTATTTTAATTAAAATATCAATTGGTTTTGAAATTTTTAATACTTTATTTTAACCATGTATTCATTCCTTTGATAAAAATCTGTCCACGATACTTCATTGAAATCAGGATGTTTCTTAGGCACTTTAATGTCAGTAATGCCTGTGGGTGATAACATACTTACTTCCTTCAGCTTCCATTTGCTTCCCATTCTTAGCACACATAGTGACAACTCATACTACCACAATTTTTTTTTCTCATTGCTTTATTGGCAGCTTCAATAATCCTTCAATCTCTGACATCAACATTCTTCTTTCAGAGGTTCACTTCTTCTCAGAACACTGTCCCCATGGTCCTTTTTGGTATATATAGCACCTTCAATAGTATTTGATTTTTATTAATTTTTTGAGGTAATAAAGTAATTACATAACTTTATCTTTCTATTTCTTCATAAACTCAAATATAGCCCTTCTTGCTCTTTCTTTTATATTGATGGCCTCATTCTTATTAAATATTGTTACAGGCATGTGTATGATATATACATATTCCTAAGTGTGTACCGTTATGTCTGTGTGCATTTATAGGGATGAACATTTTGTATTAGATAACTATTTAATTCTATTGTTCCTGAGAAAGACTATTTCTCCATCTTTCAGGTTTTATTAGTTGTCCATAGTTCTTTCTGTAGGTTTGATGTCTGCAAAGCTTTTGACCATTCACTTTGGCATATCCATGGTTGTGCTTGTTCAGCTTGCTTATACTAAGTCATGTTGTGAGATTTTTCTGGGTGTATGTTTTGAAATTTCTAGAAGACATAATCTTCCAGCAAGCTCTTTGACTCCCTAGCTCCTACAATATTGTCACCCTTTCACCTTCTTTAGTTCCTATTCCTTGGGGTGGGAGTTGTATTGCAAATACATTCATTGGAACTGGACTCCACAACTTTGTACTTTTATTGGCTGTTTTCTGTAATGATCTCTTTTGTTGAAAAAAGAAGTTTCCTTGATGAGAAGGAAGGACTACACTTGAATGTAGGTGCTAAGTACAAATATTTAGAATGCAGCTAAGGGCTATGCTGGTTTAGTAAATTCACAGTTATAATGTCTCATTTAAGATCAATCACTTCACTAGTGCTGGATCATTGACAAGTTTTCCAGGACCACACATGATTTATTTCTTGTTGAGCAATTAAGGTCAATTAGAGAACTGTTGTTTACAATGAATATTGTTCTTTTGCTGCAGCTAATGCCTAAGACACACAAACACGAGACTCAGCGCCCACATGGAGTTTATTGAGAGAAGGGAGAGAAAGAGGTGGTATCTAGTGGCCAACCGAAAGCAGGATAGAGAGAGAAAGAAAGAGAGAGAGAGCAGGGGGCAGAGAGAGAGCAAGAGGGGGCAAGAGAGGGCAAGAGAGAGAGGCGGGCTTGGCACGCTTGCTTTAAAAGGGGGGCTTGTGCATGTTTAACTGAGTCCTCTGGCAGCCAGATAAAGCTTGAGCCGCCAGGTAAGGCTGATGTATCAATGACATGGCCATGAGCGTCCCACCCATCATCGGAGGTGGGGGTCAGCTTGCTGCTAGTTCCTAACAATGAATGTATATATGGTATCACTGTATCCTTAGGATTATGGTACCATCCTAATTATTTTGTACATGGGTATCATATCTATATAGGACTGTTGGTTGTATTTCTCCTTTAAAGACTTACATGGTGCATTCTGACACCACCCAGCTCAAGGGAGGATTATAGGTTTTATAAGTAGTCTCCCTCCAGTATGCCTCCTCCAGTGAATGCATGTGTTCTCTGAACACATGGGCTCAATATGCTTTCTCAAATGAAAGTATCAAATGAGACATTGAAACAACTTGCAAAACAACAATACTGTGACCTACTGTACTCCCACTGGGTTCAGGTCCTGAGATAGCAAACGGGTTTCAGCTGGAGCTGTTTGGGGCTGTTCATTTGTGTGACACTCATCCGATACTTGGACACAATTATTCATACTGAAGCCTCTTTCTGAAACATTTATATGATAACCTGGAAATAGGCCACAGGGTTCCCAATAGTGAACATCTTCCAGTAACAAAAACAGAACACACCCAAAGTACGAGAACTCAACAAAATTGATGAAAAAACAAATTCATGATATTCATTAACTATTCCTGGGATTTATACTGCTATTTTTTCTTTTTTATTTAAATTTTAAACAGAGTTATTTTACATGCCAATTCCAGTTCCTTCACCCTCCCATTTTCCCCTATCACCCCCACCAAACCCCAGCTTTCTGCTCCCCAGGGAGGGTGAGGCCTACCATGGAGAGTCTTCAAAATCTGTCATATCATTTGGGGCAGGGCCTAGGCTCTCCTCAATGTGTCTTGGATGAGAAAATATTCCCACTCTGTAGGATGGGTTCCCAAAGTCCATTGGTATACTACGGATAGATACTGATCCATTACTAGAGGCCCCATAGACTGCCCAATCCTCCTAACTAACATCCACATTCAGGGCGTCTGGGTCAGTCCTATGCTGGTTTCCAAGCTGTCAGACTGGGGTGCATGAGCTCTCCCTTGTTCAGTTCAGCTAATTCTGTGGGTTTCTCCAGCCTGGTCTTGACCCCTTTGCTCATCACTCCTCCCTCTCTGTTACTGGATTCCAGGAGTAGGCTACTGTTTAGCTGTGGGTGTTTGCTTTTGTTTCCATCAGCTACTAGATGAAGGCTCTAGGATTTTTAAATTAACAGTATGCTACTTAGCAGAATGATGTTGACTTTCATGAGATACGATTTTCACATGTATATGTTTTTGTGGGTGGTAGGTGTCTGCTTCTCCTTCCATCAGCTACTAGATGAAGGCTCTAGAATTTTTAAATTAACAGTGTGTTACTCATCAGAATGATGTTGGCTTTCATGTGATATGATTTTCACATGTATGCTTTTGTGGGTGTATGTGCATGTGTATTTCTGCAAATAAAAAAATTCTACTCTTGACCTAAGACCTTTGAATTCCTCTGTCTTGTGTCATTTCTCTTGATCTCTTTAGTTGTTCTATTAATTCATCATGGAATTCCAAAATCTACATGTACTCAGAGCTTTTCTATCCCATCTGCCAGTCCCATAGCTGCTTATAATATAATCATTTAGAGGCTTAATGTTATTTATAAATGCTAATCTGATGGCTCAGGCTCATCACTGTCTAGCTGTTACATATAAATTAACCCATTTCTATTAATCTGTGTATTTATATTTCACCCATGGTTTACCAGTAATGTGCATATGGACATCTTTCTATGTTGTGCTTAATAAAAACATTGATAGACTGTATTCTATACTTATATATTAGCTTATTCCATCCTCAAAAACATTTTACAGAGAAGGAATTGTCTTCTCCTTTATACCTATGAGGAAACTGAGATACCATCTAAGTGCCAAGCCAAGATAGCACAGCTAGTAAGTGATGGAAATGTCATCAGATGCAAAATAGTACAAATTACAGAAAATGAATACCTTGTAACCAGATTTTACACAATATGCAGGGTTTTTTTCAAAAGCATCTACTTTGGAAGTCAACAAATTCAAACACTAATACTCTACATTCTTTAATATGTGAAGGGCTGATGGAGACTTTAGAGCTAGAAAAAAATGATTTCATTTTAGCCAATTCTTGTTCAGGAAATCATTATCATTAAAGTGTAATATGTTGGCAGCTAGACCAGTGCTGAGCTGAGATACTGACAGTAATGCAAATAAAGGAAATTGGTTCTAGTTAATGGAATGGTATTAAACATGAGAACCAAGTAAGTTTGATTATATTTCACTAAGAATTTACCTCAGTGATATGATATTCAATTAAAACACTACTTTCCCTTAGTCTATAAAACATCATTTTCCTTCCATCTCCTGGAAAGCCATTCTGATAATATAATGGAAAAAATATGTACCTGGGCAGAAAGATGTTAGCTGCCTCCCACACCCTCACTTCCTAGTTATGAGGATGTGGAAGCACTGGTCAACTTCCAACTTCTCTCTCTCTCTCTCTCTCTCTCTCTCTCTCTCTCTCTCTCTCTCTCTCTCTCTCTCACACACACACACACACACACACACACACAAATATACGCGCATACAATATGCATATACTATGTTAATTAATGTGAACTCAATAATATCTTAGCAGCTTGGTGGTCACTTCCTGTAGTGTCCCTCAAGATCATTCTAAGCATTTGTCCTGCCAAGGGTTTTCTTCCAATCTTTGTTTTCATGCTATGCTAAACCTGGTCTGGATGCATTATTTCTTCTGAGAGTAGTTCAATTACATGCTAGGTTAGGCCAGTTGTGACTGAAAAACAATTTTTTCCTATAAAGTTTCATCTCAAAGTAAAATTTCTTTAGGAAAAGACAGTAATTATTATTACAAAATTCTTTGAAGTTCACACACAATGGTAAATGTGATCTCTGAGGAGAGACATTCATTGCTTATGAGCACTCCTAACAAGGTATTTTGTCCCTGTCATAGAGGAACAAAGACGACAACTCCCAGAAAAACCTTGCTCTTAAAACTTTAACATACATGGAAATGTAATCCCAGCTGTGCATGATCCCTGAAGTAATTAGTGGCACCTAGATTTAGTTTCTCCATTCCGAAAAACCATCATAAATTATTCCATTTATCAATCGCTCTCACCTGTGTGGTTGTATCCGAATAGACCTCGTGTTATCACCTGCTTTATCTAGAATAGAGCTATTGAGCACCTATGGGAAACATCCACCACATGCCTTTTTTCCTCTGCGTTTGGTATCTGTGACTCAGACATTTCCTTCAGTCTTCCCCTATCCATCCCTAAAAGTAAATGAATCCATAGGGAAACCAACTCTTGACATATTTCCCAGAGGATTTGGCAAGTTTCCCTTTTAGATATGGGCATTGACAATTCTCTTCTTTGATAAATAGAATGTTTTTTACATTGAAATTCATAACTATTTTTTTCAAATTTAATTTTATCATGTCTCAGATTAATAAAGAAAATAATGAAGAGAAATAAAAGTTAATACTGTCATAGAGTCTCTACTATGGTAAGAATTCTAAATAAAAAATAATAAGCACTGCCTGTCTATGAGAACCAAGCAATTGGTGTTTAATCACTCAATAAACTGTCAAATGTCAAATTTTGCTCCATTACATGTTCCTGTCTTGCTCTGCAGCTTTATCACAAATCCAACAGCAAGGAGTCAACAAATGATGAAATGGAACCTACCAAATTCTAAACCAGGGACCAAAACTTGGACAATGAATGGGATAGCAGGGCCTGATCTCCTAAGTGCTGCAGTTAGTGGGGGCAGAGACAACTTTCATTTTCTTGTGGTCTCAGGGCTAGCTTTTCCACCTGCCTCAAGCATTGATGGGCAGGGGGAAGAACATCTTACCCTAGTCTGTGCCACTACAAAACAGATAAGAAATGGGGACAGCACTCCCATTCTCATATCTCTGGGACTCGGTCACCCCCCCCCTCCCGCTCAACAGAGTTGGCTCTATTGTGATGCTTTGGTGAGGTGCAGAGCCTGCTCTTGTGAGAATTGCAGCTCGTGGGGTCAGGGCCAGTTCTCCCACCTGCCCCAGGTGTTGATGGTCAGGGGGAGGAAGCCATTTCTCCCAATGCCCAAGAGGCAGAAGAGAAGTGTAGCTTTATCTCCCATGCTCAGGACCTCAGGGTTGGCTCACCTGTGCTCTCTTCAACAAGGTCATCTCTGCTGTGACACCCAGATAAAATGCAGGGCTACTGGTCAAGGGGTTAGCTCCCTCACCCTCTCAGCCTGTTCTCTCCCTTTCTCTCTTGTCTCTTCAGATGTCCACAGGACTTGAGCCATTCTCCCTCCCCTCTCTCTCCACCATAGTATACCTCTGGTGACTCTAACAGTGCCCATCTATCTGGTGATGTAAAGTAACAGATAGGCCTGTGTTTTATCCTCTGAGCCAAGGGTAAGCAAGCCCAGGCCTGAAATGTGTATCTCCATCTCACTCAGATCACTGTGATGTTGGACTGGGTTATGCTTCTTCATGACAAGGAGATACTTATAGTGCCCAACTCCCTGATACCATAGGGGCCAGGTTCCTGGTTTGTGCATTTGGCTGTGTTCCACCTACCACAGCC
The DNA here is from genome assembly GCF_943737965.1 of Phodopus roborovskii. NCBI lineage: Eukaryota > Metazoa > Chordata > Mammalia > Rodentia > Cricetidae > Phodopus > Phodopus roborovskii. The sequence continues at coordinate 60,278,113 of NW_026126480.1, read as the reverse complement.
ACATGAAGTGGGGTGGTGCTTGGCTAGAGTTCCACTGTGGACCAGGGTTCTCAATTACTTCTTATATCCTATTATCTAATAAAAATATCCTCTTGAGTTCAAACTTAAAATCGCCATAAGTTTTAAAAATCCAAAATCTTAGATAAAAATACTTAAGTTTTAATCTTTAAAAGTTAAAGGGCCATTGTTAATTAAATGACTTGTGGGGTTTTGTATTATTGTTGTTGTTTTGTTTTGTGCTTGCCCTTGGCTTGATGAATGATCAGAATATGGCAAGGGAAAAAGTTAAAATGAGCTCATTATTTTATAATATATATATATATATATATATATATATATATATATTTATTTATTTATTCATAAAGCATTCCAAGCTTCTAATACATAATTAGGAATGAATGAGAATCAGCTTGACATGTGAAAGGATACCTGTCTGTGTCTGGAAAGTTCTCTGCCATTAAGTTGTAGAGATCGATGCTCAGAGTTCATTACAGGCTTGCATATGCACAGTCCCAAGAATGTTAGGGATTCTAGAAATACCACTATGGCATATCTGAAACTTAATTTTGTCAAATAATCCTTTATACATTTGCTTTCTAACACGCTCGTTACAGTTAAATACTAATAATTGTCCTATGTATGCTGGCAAATGATTGCAGGAATTTTGTTAGTAATCATGTCAATAAAATCTCTTACAACCCAGATGGTAAAGTTATTATGGAACATCACCAAATATGTAATTGGTAAATTTTAAAAATTAAAAAGAGATTATTACATATCCCACCTAAATCTTTACATGCTATGCTACATTTTTCTATGTCAGCTTAAATTTTTTAGTTTAATTTCACGTTGAGGGCTAATTATTTTTCTGCTGCCCCAAACCATTTACCTTAATGGAGACTGAAAATCCATGCTAAAGAAAAAGCTTGATATTCTATCACTGAGACAAAGTTATGCTTATGTATTTTGAGAAAATCAGTGAAGCCTTACATGGCTTCTGATCTAATGCATCCAACCAGAACATCCAGAGATAAAAATACCAATGAAACATCTGAAGACATATGAGAAACACATCAAAAGGGCATGTCTCAAGAGTAAAAGTAAGCTTGGGGATGCAACAGGACTTCAATTCATGAAGCTGACATTTTTTTTTTTTTTTTAAGAATCAACAGGACAATATACTACTGACTCAAAAGATGATGCTGTTATGTTTACTGACTGTATAACATGCTAATTATCATCTTGTTAATACAGAATTCAAATTGTTTTTAACCAGGGAGTTAACAGGCACACCTGTGGCAGGAGTCAGTATGATATTGTATTGATGTATGGACTATTTTTAAAGGTTTAATATTTTGCTTAGTAAGTATTTGCAACTAATCAATAGAATTAAATGTGGACTCCCTGAAATTATGATGATTCTTTGCATCTACCAGACCTATAATGGTTAAAGTCACATCTTTTTTTAATTGATTTTTCCAGGAATAAATATTGGAATACAAAGAGAGTTCTCCAAAATGGCTTTTAAAATTAGTAAAACCATTAATATTACAGAAAAAATATCAGATTGTACTGTCTTTATATATACTGACAATAAGCTGCCTAGCAGCTGACTTTTTAGAAGTCTGATGCAGTGTTACTAAGTCAGCCTGAACTGAATTTTCATTCTCACCTCTTTGAGGATCACTTCTCTGCCTGCCATGACACCTGCAGGGTCCTACTCAAATGATCCACAAGGACAATCCCTCCACCCACATAATGTTACTCCTCCATTCCACGTTATATAATTTTTTCATGTCATGACAAAATGCTGTCTATTATATGAAGTATGTGGTTAAAATTTAATTATGTAACTTTCTGTCTTTCATTGTAACAATGCTGGACCTAATTGAATTTCTTGCTTTCAAGCTATTTGTTTAAGGTATTTTTACTATACACCAGTGATTTATAGACACAAAGAACAGAAACATTACAGGATCTTTGCTAGACACATTCCTATGATATTGAGGGCAGTAAACAAATTTCTCAGGCCAGCTCTAATGCACATGGATAGAAAGTCTCATTCCCTCCATCTTATAGCCTGGACTTAGGGCTCTCATGTTGCTCTATTGGAAGAAGATAACTCTTGGTGAGCACTGTACTTTGCTATACAGGAGGAGATTGAGCAGAGAGAATTTACCGTAATCAGCAAAAATTAGTCACTTCTATGCAAATATCTATATCTATCCATTTGACTGGTACATGGCTTAGCCTCTATGTATTCACATGCAAAAGAAGTACCAGCCTCAGATATAGGTGAGAGGAAGAGTAGTTGAATGCATCCAGGACCAAGAGTCATCAAGAAAGAAAGGAAATGGAGAAGAGGTTGGAAGAGCAAACTTTGATGCCAGAACTTCCAGGACAAAGGTTTTATACTGGCAGTCATAAGGGTTGGGTCTGGTTTCTCTAACTTAGTTGTCCATAGGTGCTTGGGCAGTGGAAGCTAATTCTTGTTTCCTTACCAGCAGAAGAAAATGTAGTCATCAATGAAACATCTGACATACATTAAATTATCAATTGATGATGATATCTTCGTATCAAACACAGAAAGATTTATCTTGAAAAATATTCATCCTTCAAAAACATGTAATTAATTCCCTTTTTATAGAATGAGGAGCATCTCTGCCTCCTCAGGATGATTCATGTAAACTGACAGCAGCCTTTATTCAAATCGCAGCATATATATGAGGTTCCCAAGAAAGCCACTGTCATGGGTGAACTGAAAACCTTTTTTAAAAAAATAATACAGTTTATTATTTTTCTTTTATTTATACCAGTAAGTCCAGAGGTAAACACACCAAGTCAATAGAGCATTCACCATCTGTTCTCATAGCTTTTATTATTTTCTGTTTTATTTTTTTTTCTTTTTTGGAGATTATATAATTAAAATATTTCTCACTTCTTTTTCTTCACTTCAGAATTTAAAAGGCTTCAATAAATTCAAGAAAATGAATATAGCTTTCAGAGGCATGCACAGTGAAATAAAAATGAAATTTGACTTTAAGTAAAGTAAATAATAAAAACTGTCATTTTTGCTTGATTGGTTTAAGCAGGCGCCCGTCCAAGTCCCTTGCTACAAACATAAGCCATTAGCTCCAGTGAAAAGTGGCTTTCCAAGTGCATCTTTGACATCCTTGTTCTTAGGGGTGTAAATAAGAGGGTTGAATAAAGGAGTCACAAACGTGCAGATGAGGGTGATTTGGCAGTTCTCATCATGTGAGGTGCTGGAGTGGGACTCAACCAGGCTACAGCCACCTTACTGTAACAAAACCCCAGCGAGGTGGGAGAAAAAGGTGGAAAGGTCCTCTGGCCCTCCTCTGCAGAGCACATACACAGGATGGTGGACGCAATGTACAAAATGAGTATTATCAAGAATGGGACTGTCAGCACCAGGATGCCCACAACATAGAAGATCTTCTGGTGCACATGGATGTCAGCCCAGGCCAGATGCAGGACTGGGAGCACATCACAGAGGAAGTGGTTGATTTCCCTAACATGTCCACAGAAGAGTAAGGTGAAAATTAAGGCAGTGAACTGCAGGGAAAGGGAAAGAGCCAAGTTCAAGGAGCCCATTACCAGGTCACAGTTTCCAGGTCAAGATGAGGCTGTAGTGCACAGGGTGGCAGATGGCCACATATCGGTCATAGGACATGATTACCAAAAGAGGAAGAAGAACATTTGTGTCCCATAACCAGCAAGAGATATAGCCTTCTGGCTTCCTAAGACGTTGGAAAGCATCTAGGGCACTGCATCTGTGGTGTAGCAAAATTTTAGGAGAGACAGACTGCCCAGGAATAAATACATGGGTGTGGGCAGGGAGCTGTGTGTGCATACCACTCAGATGATGGCAGTGTTGCCACAGAGGATCATCAGATACAGCAGGAGGAAGAGTGTGAACAGGAGAGCCTGGAACATGAACTCAGGGGTCTCAGATTGTAGACAGGTCTTACAGCCAGCATGTCTTTTGCAAGAACAAAAAATGAAATTACAAAAATAATTATCACAAATTTTCTTATTAATATTAATGAATTATGGAAAATTTTATCAATGTACAAATCTCCAAGACCTGACAATGCCTCTGAGTTGGCATATTAGCAGTTTAGCTAAACTGACAAGTGCTAACATTTTGTGCGTATGTAAAAGAAATTTTTTATGTTTTTATGTTGGTGTATTTAAAATTAGATGAACAAATGTTCATATGTTGGTATATATATTCTTATCCAAATAACTCATAGACAGTAAGAATATATCCTAGTTATATCTCACAGTAAAATTCAGTCACTCACTACAAAGATGATTACAAATTGCATGCATGTATATTTCATCTATCAGAGCTGTCAGCACTATCATATTACTGCTATTTATGTTTCAATTTCTGTATTTAGTGATTATGTATGTACTTTATTTCTCCTGGCTTCCACATCATATCTAAAAAGTTTTCTTAGTTGTTCTTTCTCTTTTGTTTGCTACTATATGTTCTTTTCATAGCTTTATCATGCTCTACTTTATAAGAACACTCTAGTTTTCATGAGATATTCATTTTAAATACGATTATTTTGTATTCTGTAAGAAAATAGAAACAATATATAACTCCATCTTTTATAATAGATATTTTTTCATATGTTTCCTTTCCTGAAATTTTTGTCCTAAATTACCTATTGTCAACCAAATCTTTTTGTTTCTGACAAAAATTTGTATGATGAATGGCTTTGGGAGCCCATTTTTTATGGAGGAATTCTCTCTCAGCCTAGATACACAGGGGAGGGCACAGGTCCTGCCACAAATGATGTGACAGACTTTAATGATCCACCTTGGGAGGCCTCACTCTCCCCTGGGAGTAGATAGAGGGAGGGATGGGGGTTTGGTGAAGGTGATGGAAGGACTAGAGGAACAAGAAATTAGGATTGGTATGTAAAATGAGATTGTTTTTCATTTAAATAAAAATTAATTTAAAAAGGAAAAAATTACATTGATGAGGTAATGAATAATTGTGTTGAGAATAGACTAATGCTACCTAAGATGTAAATTGAAATGGACAAAATACCCAAGAGCAGAATTGATTTGCACAGGAAAATTATTATGTGATGGAAAAAGAGCTTTGTGTGCACAAGAAATAAGAAAATAACTAAATATTATGCATTTTTAGTTTGATTCCAAGTTCATCTTTTAAAATATACAGAAGCAATAGAAAGGTATATAGGAGTTTAAAAAAATATGAGAAATTCTATGTTCAGCTGTAGTAGTTTGTATTTAAAAAAACAGAAAGACTGAGATACAAGGACAGGAATATATATATACATATACATATATATATATATATATATACACATATATGTGTGTGTGTGTGTGTGTATGTTTGTATATACATATATGTATATGTATATATAATTAAATGCACTCAACAAAGTCTCCCCAATATACTGTAGGATTCTGGATGTTTAAGCAGAATAAATAACTCCAGACTAGTAAAGTATAATGTAAATTAGTTTTTTGTATAATCACATCTAAAGTATGCATTAAAATTAACTGGTTAATGCAAAAGTTACAAAGTGCAAAACATATAACAAGCATAATGAAACATATTAATATTAAACATATATCCAACAGTTTTTAATGTATGATTTTTTTATTTTTTATTTTATTTTTCTTATTTTACATATCAATCCCAGTTCCCTCTCCCTCCCATGCCACCCGCCCCTGCTCCCAAACCACCCAGCCAATGCATAGGGAGGGTGATGCCTTCCAGGAAGGGTCAACAAAATATGTCAAGTCATTTGGATTAGGGACTAGGCCATCCTTCCTGCCTCTAGGCTAAGGGAGTATCCCTCAATGGGAAATGTGCTCCCAAAGTCCTTTTGTGCAGCAGGGATACATCCTGGTTCCACTGTCAGAGGTCCCTTAGACATCCCAGGACTTTTACCTGAGGCCCATGTACAGGGGATCTTAGTTGGTACAATGCTAGTTTCCCAGCTATCAGTCTGGGGGGGCCCATTAGCTGCTCCTTGTTCAGGAGCCATTTCTAAGGGTGTCTGTAGCCTGGTCTTGTCATCCATCTCTGCATCTGGATTTCAGTTCGGCTCAGTGTTTAGTTGTGTCTGCTTCTGTTTCTATCAGCTACTGGATGAGGGCTCTATGATGGTGGATAAGTTAGTCATCAATCTCATTATCAGGGAAGGGCATTTTCTGGTAACCTTTCCATGGTGGCTCAAATTTAACAATTTGGGGTCATCCTTGTAGGTCTCTGGACATTTCCCTAGAGTCAGTTTTCTCTTCAAACCTATAATGGCTCCCTCTTTTATGGTCACTCTTTTTTTCTCTCATCTATTCCTCCTCTCACTCATGGCAGCTCACAGACTGGGAAAAGATCTTCACCAACCCTACATCTGACAGAGGGCTGATCTCCAAAATATATAAAGAAATCAAGAAACTAGTCAACAAAACAACAAATAACCCTATTAATAACTGAAGAGAGAATTCTCAATAGAGGAAAGCAAAAAGGCTGAAAGACAATTAAGAAAGTTCTCAACATCCTTAGCTGTCAGAGAAATGCAAATCAAAGCAACTCTGAGATACCATCTTACTCCTGCTAGAATGGCTGAAATTAGAAACACCAATGACAACTTAAGCTAGAGAGGATGTGAAGAAAGGGGAACACTCCTCCACTGCTGGTGGGAGTCCAAACTTGTACAGCCATTTTGGAGATCAGTATGGAGGTTCCTCAGGAAAATGGGAATCAGTCTACCACAGGACCTGACAATCACACTCTTAGGCTTATACCCAAATGATCCACATCCATGCAACAAAGATATCTGCTCAAATATGTTTGTAGCAGCATTATTTGTAATAGCAAGAACCTGGAAGCAATCTAGATGCCCCTCAACTGAAGAATGGATAAAGAAGATGTTGCACATTTACACAACGGAATACTACTCTGTGGGGTGGGGGAGAAAAAAAAAACAATGGAATCTTGACATTGGCAGGCAAATGGATGGAACTTGAAGAAACCATTCTGAATGAGGTAACCCAGTCACAAAAAGAGGAACATGGTATGTACTCACTGATATATGGATTTTAGACCTAGAGCAAAGGATCACCAGGCTATAATTCACACCACCAGAGAAACTAGGATACAAGGAGGAATCTAAGAGTTTCATACAAGGTCCCTCACAGAAGGGGAAAGGAACTAGATCTCCTGAGCACAATAGGAGTAGGTAGGGAGGTCAGTGAGTGGAGAGGGAGCTAGGAGAAAGAGAATAGGATGTGAGTAAGGTAAGTGGGGTTTTTTTCTTTATAAGTGATTGTAACTCTTTCTGGTAAACACAGGCAAGTTGAAATGTGCAATGCCTTCAACATATGTTTAGTGGTACCTTGATACTTTTCAGTACCTCAAAACTGTACACAGAATTTTCAAACAGTTACAGAAAGATTCAGATGTTTTCACTTCATGTCACAATCTTCACTTTTCACATTGACTACTATTTTATATATGGGATATTCAAGAATAAGTAAGAAAGAATAGATAGTATTTTATCCTTTCCAATAATTGTTATCCTCATGGGCTGTTTTATAAAGTGTTATCTTCTTGTACTTACCTATAAGGGGTCTATTGCTCTATTGCTCTGGTTGCATTTTCTCCCTGAGAAAAAATTTCTGCACATAGAACCTCAAATTTTGAATCTTGAGGATTACTCATTTCTCTGAACTATTTTCCCTTCATATTCAATGTGAGAGATGATTCATCTCTTATTTTAATCAATAGTGAATGTTAAAGTCATCCTGTCTATTACTAGGCTATTCTAGTTCTCATATAGCCATAATTTAGAATGTGTTTTAAAAACTGTAGAAAGTGGTGATATTCAGCTAGGGGGGTAGCCTATGCCTTTAATCCCAGTACTGAGGAGGCAGGAGAAAAGTTGATCTTTGTGAGTTCCAGACCAGCCTGGTGTACAAAAGCTAGTTCCAAGACAGCCTCCAAAACCACATAGAAACTGTCTTGGAATAAAAGAGGGGGGGTAATATTTAAATTAAGCATATTAGAGTTATTGCATTCCATATAAAATCTGATATCTACATGGATACTGACTAACATTGAAATTATGGTTTTAGTATAAACTAATTCTAAAGAAAGCACACTTCAGTTGACATGTCAAATGAGTATAGAATGTGCCATGTCCTCTAGATCCCAAAGAGGGACCAATAAATTTTGTATTTATAATTTCATAAAAAAATTTAAACATATGAAAATAGAGAATACCACCTCCCTCTTTATAAAAAAACATTCACTCCAGGATTTTTGGTTATGAGCATGAAGTGTCAAGGCTGGTGAGCTGTGCAGAAGAGGAGATATAGCATTAGACCAAAGATAATAAGGTACCTAGAAGTATTATCTGTAGTACAGCTATTTTCCCTTTCTTGGATTTCTTTTTTTACGTAATTGTTTTCATCTGTAAAATAATATTATCACATTTTTCATATCCTTTTACAGTTCTGACTGACCATGGTGGTACAATGGGACCTCTGACAATGGAACTAGGATGGATCCCTGGTTCAAGAAAGGACTTTGGGAGCATGTTCCCCATGGAGGGATACTCCCTTAGCCTAGGGGCAGGAGGGAGGGCCTCATCCCTACTCCAAGTCACTTGACAGATTTTGATGATCCCTCCTGGAAGGCATCACCCTCCCTGTGGAGTGGGTGGGGAATTGGATGGGAGGGGGGTTGGGAGGCATGGGAGGGTGGGAGGAAGAGGGAACTGGTATCTATATGTAAAATAAGAACATATATATGGCATTGATAAGTGAATCTAATATCAAAAAATGTGTCAATTTGTAGTATATGATAAATAAGATTTCAAACCTAATAATGGCAAATATATATATATATATATATATATATATATGAAAATAAACATTTCTTGTGGAAATAAAATAAAATAAAGACAGAACTCAAGTATGAAATTCTCAAAAAATAAATTTCACTCATATTTTAATGGGAGATGTCATTCTGTAAATATGTTTCATATTTTGCTTAATGAATAAAAGCCCAATTGGCCAATAGGAAAGCAAGATAGTCAGTACTAGGAGACAAGGAGGATTCTGGGAGATGTAGTAGAGAGGAGTTGAAATATAGGCTGCAGGAGGAGTAAGAGGTCTGGATCCTCTCTCCAGTAAGAAAAGACCATGTGGAAACACTTATATTGATAGAAATGACTTAATATTTAAGACAGAGCTAGTCAATAGGAATCTCTAGCCATTGGCCAACAGATTTATAACTAATGAAGTCTCTGTGTGTTATTTTGGGACTGATGCGACTCTGGGATCAGGCAGGCTTTACAGTGCTCGTAGCAATATTTGATGACAGGTACCAGACATTTTAAAACAGTTAATGTGGCATACACAGTTATGCTCCCTTGCACTAGATCACCTTTTTCTCTACTCCAGTTCCACTAATATGACATCTGTTGACCCAGGAGAACACATTTCCTTCAGCCTGTTAAAATTCATATGAAATTCACAAGATTCCGGTCTCACTTACTTCCAAGGAAATGTTAGCCAACATGCGTACTTCTGCTCTCCCTCACTGATTTTATTCCAATTGCTCAAGTCATATCCAATTTCCAAGATTTAGACAGATCCTATATCCTATGTACCATCTGATGAGTCTTCTTGACCCTACATCACTTGCACTAAGGCAACTTCATGACCAACACCTGTTTTTACATCTGTATGTAGATAAAACTTTAAGATTCCCTACACCCTTATTTGCTCATGCCATCCCTGGTCCTCAGGATTCATCAAGGCCACATAGTGAAATGCAGCCTAGAGTCTCTCAGATCAGACTCACAACCAACATAAGAATTCCCCATGCTCACAACTCATCATAAAAACAAAGACAATGTCTAACACCAAAACCATATATGTTCCCTAAAATCCTCTGGTGCTGCAGAAATGTCTTCTACCAAGAATTATGCAGATACACTCCAGGATAGATATTTGAAGAAAAATCACAAAATATGTGAAAGGTTTCAAAGCATTCAAATAAGACATGAACAAACAGCTTAATCAACTAAGCAAAGATAACAATAAGTATCTAATGTCCCAGAAAAAAAAATCTAACGTACAACTGAGTGAGATGACAAAGACAACCTGGGGACTTGAAAACTGACTTTATAGAATAGATAGGACTATTGAAGAGAAGTGAAGCTGAAATGAAGCTGGAATTGGGAAACTCAATAGCTCTCTGGAAACCTTAGAGTTGGGTATACAATCCTGCCAGTTTCCATGAAGCTTTTGGCAATGAGTTTCCTGCTGTGACAGAGAGACAATTCTCTCCAAAGGTGTAGCCACAAGTAAGTTTATCACACTCTAGTGGAAGCCAAATATTCAAGATTATATAAAATACACAAATTTGGTCTTAAAGTGAAAGAACCAAATGGTATAAAATTGGATAGACAGGGAAGGGGAAAATTTGAATGATCAGGGGTGAATATGATCAGAAACATCAAATAAAATAACATAATTTAATGGAATATTACTCTGGTATTTATCTACCATCTGTCTGTCTATCATCTATCTAGCTAGCTAGCTATCTTTTGCCATCAGCACAGCTCTATTTTGTGACTATCCAGAATGAGATGTGAACACAGATAGAGCCTCAGAGAAAGACCAAATAAACACTACCATCCAGGTCTATTCTGCAGAACAAATGAGTTTAGTGGTTGCTGTGTCTTACATAAGTATGGGTATGATGTTGTCTGCATTAAAATGGGTGTCTCTAAGACAGAGTCACTTTGAGAAAGCCCAACCAACATGGATGGCCACTCAGGAAGAAATTTGTATTCCTAAGCTCAATAAACAACTTACAAGAAGCTTGGATTGGGAGTCTCTTCTCTCTGGAATTTTGTTTTTACTGTTACATTTCTAAGGACCCAACATTAGAAGTCTTGTGTCCTTATACGATCTGGAGCTGGGTAAGTTTCATTGACATCTTGAAATTTTTAAGTGCTTTAAGACATTTTGGATTTATTTATTTTATTTATTAATTATTTATTTATTATTTTATTTATTTATTATTTTATTTATTTATTATTTTATTTATTATATTATATATATTATATTATATATATATATTATATATACAGAATTAGAATCTTGGTTTTTAAAATTGAGGTGTCTTATTTCCTAATAACATATCCTAAATTAACTTCACCTAATCATATTAAAAATAATAAATAAAATGCTTCATTTATAAAATATCTATTAAGGGAAATTAAAGTTAAAAATATTATAACGAAAATATTTATGAATAATTTACTTTAAAGTTATACATCATTTTCAAGCACTTTACTTATAATTGACAAATCTTAGTGAAGACAATGCTTTTACAACAATCTTCTTGAATGCATTCTTGACGTCTTTATTCCTCAGGCTGTAGACAAGAGGGTTTAGCATGGGGATGATAATCGTGTAGAACACAGATGCTACCTTGTCAGTGTCCATGGAATGACTGGAGCTGGGTTGTAAGTACATGAAGATGATTGTACCATAGAAGATGGAAACAGTGGTGAGGTGGGATGCACAGGTGGAAAGGGCCTTCTTCCGGCCCTCAGCAGAACGCATCCTCAGGATTGCAATAAAAATAAGTAGATAAGAGTTCAAGATAACCAATATAGTTAAAGTCACATTAAATGCTGCCAAAACGAAGAGTAAAATTTCATTGTTATAGATATCTGAACAAGAAATAGCCAGCATTGGAGGAATGTCACAGAAAAAGTGGTTAATTACATTGGAATGACAGAAGGAGAGGTGGAAAGTGAAGGCAACATGGATGGAAGATTGCAAGAGTCCACTGATGTAAGAACCAACAACAAGCAGGGCACATTTTGAAATTGTCATGGTGGTAGAATAATGCAAGGGTTTACACACTGCTGCATGGCGGTCAAAAGCCATTGAGGCAATGAGGAAACCTTCAATTATTGCAAAGGCTATTAAGAAGAACATTTGGGCAGCACATGCATTGTAGGACATGATTTTGTGTTCTGTGAGAAACCCTTCTATTACCTTGGGAGTGACAGCTGAGGCATAAACACAGTCTACCAGTGAGAGATTACTAAGAAAAATGTACATGGGATTGTGGAGTCGGGAGTCCAGTAGAATCAACATAATGATCCCAAGATTCCCAAGCAGTGTGGTCAAATAAATAAGAGTGAAGATGACAAATAAAGGGACTTGCAACTCTGGGACATCTGTTAACCCCACAAGAATAAATTCAGTCACTTCTGAAATGTTCTGCATCTGTGTTTTATGGGAATTATGGCATGCTCCTAGAATGAAAGGAGGAAATGAAAATTTATTCTACATAGACCTCACCATGAAATTTTACACGTGACCAAGTTATCTAACTAAAATGTTAGCATCATCTATTATAAAGGACCCTAAACTGAATACTGAATAGAAACGGGCTGAATTTAGTCACTTACCTGGAAGTAGTAAAAATGGAGATAGTAACTTCTTCCCTGTTAATAGGATTTCTTTTTATGAATCTAGATTTTCTTACAGTTTTCTGGTGTAAGACAGTATTTATTTTAGTAACCCACACATGACTTATTTGCTGTTTGCTACATCTTACAAACACACTTGTCTAAAATATATTACTTGACATCAAGAGCAATACTATATGTTATTAGCAAAACTTACATAATGTATTTCCCATCTCTGATACTTGTACCAAGTTCAATTTACTAGCTGCAGCTACACAGTGATTGTAGGTGATGCTCCATGGATACTCTATTTTTTTCTTTAATTTTCCACAATTTTCCCTTGGATTATTCTCTTTGTATCATGGACCATATAATAACTGCTTGGTGTCTGGGATGCATTATTTGTGAGTTTTAGATATATAGCAATACACAGAAATCTAAGAGTATAGTTTTGTAAAAAGAGGAAAAAATGGGCTTTATTTTTCACAAAGGCTTGTATTTTTTATTGCCATCACACAAGTCTGTTTTTTTTTGTGTTTTTGTTGAATAGATTAAAAATGGATGAAGAGTCACATTTCTTCTCTCCACAGAATCTGTCTCCACACAACATGTATTTCATGGTCTATATTGTATCATTTCTCTAGTGGATCAAATAACACCTGAATATGCAGCTACACTTACACATAATCCTGCATATTAACCTAAAAATCAATTCCAATTTTAGCATCTTTAGGATACTCATTCCTCTATATTAATAACCACTTATATTCAAGGCAATAGACAATATAAGTAAGCCCATTTTTTAAATTGCCATGGTAAAATTCATCCTTCTTCACAGACACATTACAAGAAATGCAAAAGTTCTTTCAAGTCATAAAAGATACTAACATGTTTAAATCATGTGAATCATACCCATTTTTCATCTTTATTGGTTTCCTCAGAATATTCATCTGACAGTATGAATATCTAACAGTTGGTGCTCCCCAAAAAGGGGATATAGTAATTTACATATCAAATGGATTTTGAAAATCCTAAAGTGTTCTGAAATTAAAAATGAACTATAATCTGTGGACTTCTATCCCCATAATATATTAAAAATTTCAGAAAATTATAACAATGTCTCTACCTGGAGTGAAACTATCACTGCAGGATCCAAAAGTCCTTCATAGCATGATGTCTGGTAGGTCTAGATTGGAATAGTCACAAGAAGAACAGTGGTCCAAGAGTAAAAGGATTATTAGTAAATTTTGTCTATGACTTAGGTGCTTTCCCTTTCTACACATTAAGTTAACTTTCTGTTTGCACTTATTAGATAAAACTGACTGGGAATTTATAATTTATCACCATTTACAGGTATGACCACACATTATATATATATATATATATATATATATATATATATGCATATACATATATATATATATTTATATATATATATATATATATGTATATGCATATATATATATCTTACTATTATGATAGGCACAGCCCAATACAAATAAAAAGATAGGGTGTGAAATATCTAATGTCTAAAGCATTGACAAAAACCCACATCCAAGAAAGAATCTTGCTGTTCTTCTCCACAGGTACAGCTCTGCTTTGAAATATAATCTAGTTTTATACTCTCACCAATAAGAAGGCAGAGACCACAAGCAGTACATATATCTCAGGGGGATTAGTATATGTTGAGCGGGTATCTCTGGAGACTAATGAATGCACATGGTTCTTCAGCCTGACCTTGAAGAAGAAAGCAGAAGACAGTGCTTGTATTTTGCCTAACAGTACTTATGAATATTTTGGGAAATAAAAGCCTAGAGGAAAGAGCTTCCAGTTCAAACCTAGAGTATACACACAAAAAATGAAAGCTTCACTAAAATTTCAGCAACTTATACAAGTGTTCTGATATCATATTTTCTCAAAACTTAAGAGTTGGCCCCAGGACATTTCATTCTTTCATTTTAAGCTTTATGAAGAAGACATGACACATTTTTCTTATCACAACATATGACATTTGGGTGTATTTTTCCTTCTTATGTATTTAAAAATTTGGAATGTCCCTCATTCTTTTTCAAAGAATACCCCTGCAACTCTCCCTGAAATCCCCACTGATATATTCTCTGTCCCACAACCAATGTTCCTGTCTAATCTGATCAATCAAACCAGCAGGTCTTTTAGGTTTCCAGCAGAACTGATCTTACTTGGACCCCCACAGTTCACTTTCTTAACTTCAACCAACCACTCCACGCACTAAACATCTTATATCCTTCTCCAAAGTCTAGCCAGGTGATTCTCCATGTCCTACCTATTCATACCTTTCCCACACACCTCCACATTATGCCTGAGTCCCACTAAGTGTCCAAGTATAGTTTGGCCTCCACTTCCTATACTACAGACCATCTGTAAAATTTGGTCATGACTATTTGTAGCTATCTCCCAACCCATGAGAAACACCCACACCCTGTCTAACTTGCACCCAGAGAGATCTAGCTTCATATTCCAGGCTTGGGCAAAGAGGCAAATATTGAGTAACAGCTCTGTCCACCTGCCTACATTCCACCTAATCCATTTTCCAATTCTTGGCTAAACCAGCCCACACAAGCTTCCTTATGCCCCAACCTGTCCTATCAATATAAGACTTAGAAGTAACTAAAGAAATCCACATCCTCTTATACCTTTGTAAAAAAAATATCAGAATATGAAAGATCAAGCTAGTAGTTTTTTCTCTGAAAATTATCAGATCTGTCAAAATGTTTATGAATGGTTAGTTCCTACATGAATATCATGACATAGAATTTAAAAGAACAATCAAAAACTGTATCTACAAATTCAAGGAGTTTAAAGAAGACAATGAAATTAAGAAGGGAATGCAGCATGGAGATGGACATAGAAAAAAAATGAAGAGAACTGAAGCAAAAATGAAGATAAAATTGTTAAGTCTATTTGCAAACACATCCCCCATGGAGGGATAACTGTCTTAATCTAGAGACAGGAAAGAAGCCCTAGTCCCTACTTCACATGACCTGTCAGATCTACATGACCCCTACTGGATGACATTCCCCTACATATGGAATTGGGGTGGGGGGATGGGAGGGGAGGGTGGTTAGAGTGCATGTGAGAGGGCAGAGAGGGTAAAAGGAAGGGAAGGAGGGAGGGAGGAAGGGAAGGAAAGAGGGAGGGAGAGGGAACTGGGATTGACATGTAAAATAATAAATTAAATTAAAAAATGCTTTGACTTCAAAATTTAAGTTCAAGCACAAGTTACTGGGGAAAAGGATTTCTATTGTTGTTTCCACAGAAAATGAAAAGATGTGGATTCCTTACCGACTAATGTGGTTTGACCAAGCCAGACCACCTGAAACAGAGTACCAGGGGATCCTACATTCAAAACAGCTGAATAAAGCAGCCTTACAGACTACAGCCAGTATTTCTGAATCTTCTTTGAATCCCCCATGACAGCGCCCCTTACCAGCAGGAAGTAGTTTGGAAAGAACGACGCCCAAATTCCCAAATATTGTCTATAAATGTTTGTTTTCATTTAAATGGACTTGGTTATATAAAATAAAAAAAAGAATTGTTAAGTCTAATAACTATAGTAGAAAGAGCAAAGAAGTTACAGGTTCTTGGTATACATATTGTGGCTTCCAGTTCAGTACATTAATGGGATTCCCAGGTATGTGAATGAGTTGGTCTCTGTCCTGTGCCTTCAGATGGGCTCTTATGCTTCTGTTTATTAGTTTTGTCCAATTCTGAAGAATTGATTTTTAACCATATTAAATTTTTGGAATATCTAATGAGTAATTAATATTATAAATTTCTTTTAGAATTTTGTAAACATTTGCCCAAGGAATTCATTGATATTTTTGTATATAAGAACTCTATATATTAGCTTGTACCAAAAATAAATCCTAACTCATTTTGAGAAGATGTAGTTTAAATATTAATGGTTTCAGCATTCCCACTCTTGCCTCTTACCTCTCACCTTTCTTGCACTCTTTTCTGCTGTAACCACTATATTCCAACTGTAGTTATTTTATTAGGGGATATGGACTTGCTGAATGAGAGGACTGAAAATGTCACCATTTAAAAAATCTATATATTTCAGAAGAAAAAAACTAATATAGGAATAAGCTAAATTCAAGAATTGATGGATTGTATATAACATCAAAGGGAACAAAAGACAATAAAGAATATACAATACTCTTCAGCTTGATTGTCTGTCTAAATATAGTTCATTTTCAAACATTTATTGACTCTTTATGTTTTTAATTTTTAAACATTTATTGACTCTTTATGTTTTTCATTATTTAAGGAAACTTTTAAGTTTAAATATATTTTGTTCATATTATTTCCCTCCTCCAATGTTGTTCAGATTGTCTCTGTTTTCTTACCCACCAAACTATGTTAATCCTCAAAAAGAAGCCAAAATAACAAGTTATTAGGTTTATAATCATTCATTTTAAAATACATGTAACAAAAGAAAAATATACTTTACTTAAGCAAAACAAAAATGAGACATTGAAGTTTGACAGAGCAAACCAATAGATGGAAAACAACCAAGAGAGGGCAAAAAAAAAAAAATCAGGGACCCAGTTATTTGAACCCTCAAGAATCACATGAAAATACTAAATTGGAAGCCATAATATT
Source organism: Phodopus roborovskii (assembly GCF_943737965.1). NCBI lineage: Eukaryota > Metazoa > Chordata > Mammalia > Rodentia > Cricetidae > Phodopus > Phodopus roborovskii. Next base: position 60,260,954 of record NW_026126480.1, on the reverse strand, counting down.
AATCTAGAGGACTTGGTGCAGACCCCTCCAGGCTCTGTGCATGCTGCTTCAGTCTCTAGGTGTTCACATAATCTTTGGTCATGTTGACTTAAAGGGTCTTTTTTCCTTGGTTTTATACATGCTTTCTCTTCCTTGGGGTTCTCTGAGCTTCACAGGTGGCATTTGATGGAGAAATCCCATTTATGGCTGAGTATTTCAAGGTACCCTACTCTCTGTATAATGTTTAACTGTGGGTCTCTATATTTGTTTCAATATGGTACAGGATGAAACTCTTTGGTGATAGTTCATCTAGGTACTTATCTATGAATATATAAGAATATCATTAGAAGTTATTTTATCATTACATATTTTTTTCAATTTTAGACTAGTACTATTTGGCTTTGTGCTAGGTCTCTGGTCTCTCTAGTCTCAGGTTGTCAGTCACCAAAACAGTGTGAAGTTTTGTCTAGGCATACCTTGTGGAATAGACCTTAAGTCAGTTATTGGTTGGTTACTCCCACAAGCTTTGTGACACTGTTCCCCCAGCATTCTTGTAGGTAATACACTATTGTAGACAGAGAATTGGTGGCTGGCTTGGTGCTTATGTTTCTTTTTTGATAACGTGCTGAGTAACCTCCTGTAACAGAGAGAGTAGATCATGGGGTAGAGGACCTATGTAGGCATTACATTGCTACTGTATGTTCAAGGAGACATGAAGGTGTCATTTTCAGCATTAGAGTCTTACATCTTTTTGTAGAGAGCAACCTGTAGCTTGGGCAATAATTGGGATGTTTGGGAATACCCATGAGATGCTTTGGCCAACAAGTCACTTAGATGTAACCCAATAAAATAATTGCAATCCATTTGATGAAAATATATGGAGAATTGGATTTCTGTTTCCTCATTATTTGGAAATTTCATTTAGATAACCTTCATATATGTTTTTCCATTTTAAACTGAGTATCATCCTTTCAAGATCTGTAAAGAATTGTATTAGAATTTTGATGGAGAGTACATGAATTTCTTTTAGACAGATGGTCATTTTACTATGTAAATCATACTGGCCCATAAACATGGATGTTCTTTCCAACTTCTGATATTTCCTTTAATTTCATTCTTCAACGACATGAAGTTTTTATAGTTCAAGTCTTTTCACTTGTCAAGCATGTTAAAATAAAATTCACAGTTACTGCCTTACATCAACAACGCCAATCTGTGTAAAAAAAAAAAAAAAAATCTAGGGACTGTCATTTGTGTAAACTCAGTTCTCTCTCTGAAATCCTAATTTCCCTTATTTTCATCTTTATTTTGCCTTTCCCAGTATTCATACATATAAAAGTTAAAATTTCTGTGTTGATATTAATGTTTAAATTTTCCACAAGAAACAATAACAATTCCTAAGAGCAATCTTTGAACTCTCTGGAAAGAAGATGTGGCCCTACTACATTGATTCCATTTGATTCAACACGATGCCTCTGGACTACAAACATCACCCTAAAACAAGTTTGGAACTATAATGCTAGAGACAATTCCAGACTAGCTAGCTGAAACAGTGCACCTTCTTATTACACCCTGGCCAGAGCCTCAGATAAGAACTTCTGATGGGGAATGTACTTCTGGATATATGTTTGTCTTATTGGTTGATGAATAAAACACTGATATACAAAACAGGTAGTGATGTAGCATGGTAGATACTGCCACTAGCTAAGCACAGAGGTCTGGAGGTCTGTACAGACAGACAGGAAGTGACATAGCTGGGCAGAATCAGAATATAAGCAGGGACAAACAGAAAATCTTTCTCTTCTCTGCAGAGATGTAGCAACAAAGGAGATGCAGGTACAGCATTCCCGGTAAGCCAAGACCATGTGGAAATACTTAGATTAATAGAAAAGGGTGAATATTTAAGATAGAGCTAGCCAATAAGAAATGCTAGTAACTGACCAATAGTTTCATAACTAATATATAGTCTTGTGTGTTATTTGGGGCTGTCATGTTTCTTAGCCCCTTTATTGTCTATAGTAGAGTCCCTGATTTTTTAAATTAATCTTGTATCCTGCCACTTTGCTGAAGGTGTTTATCAGCTGTAGGGGTTCACTGGTAGAATATGTGGGGTCACTTATATAAACTATCATATCATCTACAAACAGTGAAAGTTTGACTTCTTCCTTTCCAATTTGTATCCCCTTGATCTCCTTTTGTTCTCTTATTGCTGTAGCAAGAACTTCAAGTACAATATTGAAGCACTATGGAGGTAGTGTACAACTTGGTCTTATTCCTGATTTTAGAGGAATTGCATTGAGTTTGATGTTGGCTGTTGGTTTGCTGTATATTGCCTTTATTATGTTCAGATATGTTCCTGTTATCCCTGATATCTCCAAGACCTTTATCATAAAAGGGTGTTTTATTTTATCACAGAATTTTTATCAGCATCTACCAAGATTATCATGTAGTTTTTCTATTTCAGTTTGTTCATGTGGTGGATTATATTTATGTATTTTTATATATTGTACCATCCCTGCATTCTTGGGATAAAGCCTATTTGATCATGATAGATGATTTTTCTGATGTGTTCTTGGATTTTATTTGCCAGCATTTCATTGAGTATTTTTGCATCAATATCCATGAGGGGGATTGGTCTGTAATTATGTATCATAGCTGTGTCTTTTTGTGGTTTGTGTACCAATGTAATAATAATAATAATAATAATAATAATAATAATAATAGCAACAACAACTCAGGCAGAAAGTTGATTTCTAGTCCAAATGTGATACCCAGGAAACCATTGCTTCAGAACAGAGGGTAATGCATGTGCCAAGCTCATCTATCCCTTTCTTTATTCAATCAGACCCACAAAGTATTGGAAGATGTCTGCTTATCTTTAATGTTCCAATATTTGCTATATGGTGATCCAGAAAGCTAGATAGAACATTACAAAGGCCCAAATATGTTTAAAAATAGTCTATCCCAGATTATAAACAAACTTAAAATTAAGATGTTAAAGATTATTGAATCTAGACAGTTCTTCACAGGTTCTAATAAATGAGCTGTATTTGTACAATACCTTGAACAAGATTAGAAACTTATGTACATTATGTCTTAGCAAATTATTCTGAAATTTGTGTCAATATATATTTGTATATAATATATGGAAGTCCAATCCAATGTAAAATATTTAAAACTAGTAGTTGCTTTTTAAAAGTAGATTCACTATTCTACCTTTTTGTCTCACCAATATACTTTACATTTCCATAGTGAATTTCTTCTCTGAGACTGATAAACAAGGAAAAGCTATAACTATCTATAATTATCTAGTCAACTACCTCAGAGACCTGAGAAGGAAATAATATCAACTGAGTAAGCAGGAAGTGCAAGCAAGACACTTCCAAAACAGTACGAGAAATGACAGAAAAAGCTGTCTGCCTAGGCAGGCATCCAAGATTCCTCTGTAATAACGGGAAACCCTCCTCAGCCAAAAGGCACATAATATTCAACAGACTTTTCTATGAAACAGAATTTTTGAAGGGATGTCCTATCTTGTCTTGGAAAAGTTTGACCATCATTTCTTTTGTGACTTACTTGTCCAATTTGGATAGTATACTGTCAGTAGTTGAGACAAGGACACTTTCTTGCCCAATAGTTTAACTTTGTCACAAAGAAAATAAACTCCATGAGGAGTTTCTTAAATGTTCCTCATCTTCTCTGAAGTAGATTGATGCTGCCAGGAGTAAATACGTGTCACTGTCATAAAAAAGAAAAAGAACCAATGTTATTAAAACATCTTAAATGTTATAATCTGCTGATTTCTGAAGTGTTTGAAGATAAACTGTCTAAAATGAAAACATACCTAATATGACTACAAGTTCAATTGTAAAAGGTGACTATTAACCTCCATTTCTTGGTAATAATAATTTTCAAGAACTAGAAATTAACATTACATTGTTAAATAAGCCATATAGATACAATACCTTGAACAAGATTAGAAATGCACATACAGTATATTTTAACAAAATTAATCCAAATTTGTATCAATCTACAAAATTGGTATAAAATATACAAAAATCCAATCCAATGCAAAAGTTTAAAACTAGTAGTTGTTTTTTAAAAGTGGATGAAATGATTTACATTTTCTATCCTATGCCTATATCACCCTTTTTCTTTTCAGACCGGATTCAATAATGTACACTTATATCATAATACTCTAATTTTAAAAACAATAATTCTGATTCTAATATCCTTTGTTAATCTTTTTTTCCTGATTATTACCAGTAACAATTTGTAAGCAACTGCCCTAAAAATGATCAATATCCCTAACCCATTGAATGGAAAAAACATCCATTCCACCTCTAAGGAATACGGTTGTCATGTTCTTAAATTTACTTCCTGCTGTCTGGGGGTAATGGTATTGTTTGGGGGATCCTAAAAATAATAATTTTCTTTAATTATCAAGTTTGGGGAGAGGTAGTGGTATCATTTCTTGTTCAGTCTATGTGTAATGGAAATGTTAAGGGCTTGTCTCAAGTCCTGGCTACAGTCCTCAATGAAGCTGGGTTATCTCACTTAGCCACCTTTAAATTGTTCTGAGTAGTTTGTAGTCCAAAGCCAATATTTAAATGGAATGTAGTTTTTAGCTTAATGATGTTATCATGGTCCTGGTGGAATTTCATTGTGGGATCCCATCATCTTTTGGAACACTTCAGAGGCCTATTGGATCATATTATTCCTTTTTTTTTGTAATTTTTTACCAGGTAGTTCTCATTTCTTGGATGTGTATTTGTCCAAAGGTCTTTAAGTTCTTCAAGATGCTTGTTTTTATTTTACTGGAAAGATAATAACAAAAACACTGCCCCAAACCTAAATGTGGAAATGTTCTTATGTAACCTTTATCAATTTTGATTCATGGTTTCTCTTGAAATTTTTATTTTATCTTTTAAAGCTTTTAAAGTTACTATATATATATATAGTAACTAGGTTCTTTAACTACTTTGGGAAGGAGTTTCCATGATGACAGGAAATGACTAAACTGAATTTAGCATGGAGGCCTGCAAGAGAGCCCTCAGGGCATTTATTGACTACATTTATTTGTCCAGTGACTGCCTTTGCCACATCTTCTGCATTCTGTTGGTATTATGTTTAGAAAAAAAAAACATTGTTTGAAGGAATACCCTGCCTATAATCCTTTTTTGTTTTGTTTTGTTTTTTCTTTTATAATTTAATTTAGAACTAATCTTATTTTATATATCAATCCTAGTTCCTTCTCCCTTCCAACCTCCCCTGTCCCCCTCCAACCCCCATCCTATCCCTCTTCTGCTCCATAGAAAGGGTGAGGCCTTCCATGGGGGATCATCAAAGTCTGTCATATCATTTTGGGCAGGGCCTAGGTCCTCCTCCATGTGTCTAGGCTGAGAGAATATCCCTCTATGTGAAATGGACTTCCAATGTCCATGTGTACACTAGGGATAAATGCTGTTCCACTTCCTGAGGACTCATAACTGCCCAGGACTTATAACTGACACCCACATTCAGAGAGCCGGTTTCATCCTATGATGGTTTTTTGAGCTGTCAGTCTAGAAACCATGAGCTCCCCCTAGTTCAGTGCAATCCCTTTTTAAGTAAGTTGATTTGCTACAATTGAAACACTTGAAATTTTGATTTTTCTTCAAATCTCTGGAAATCACCTTTCCTATCCATGCATCATCATGGAAATGAAATTCAATATTGATTACATTTTGGATTCATTCCTGCAAGGTTACTGATCTTGTCTTTAATGGCCTAGTGATCTTCCAAGACCAGGTTCTTAGAAAGGGAGATTATGTTGATGTACAAAGTCAATTTCTGTAATGATCACACCCTCAATTTATAGCACCCAGCAGCTTTGAATGCTTGGGACAGAATTGGAGAAAGAAGCAAGACAATTGAGTCATGCACTAAGGTCATACATTGCACAAAAGAAGCTTTCACTGATTTCTTACAAAGACTGACTTCAGTAGTAAATAATATGATACCAGATTCAGAAGCTAGACAAATAATAATAGAATCTCTGGATTTTAAAATGCTAATTTTAAAGGATAATTAGGCCATTAAAGGCAAGGTATGGGGGTAGTAAGAAGAGGGGAAGAAATAATAGTTATGTTTTAATTTCCTCAGTTTTTGTACCTCAGCCATTCTGTATTAAATGTATATGCTTGTACTCACATATATCCTGGCTAGGATAACTTCTCACAATGCTGCTCTAGGTGTATTAAGAATAGGATCTTCCAACTTTATGGAACATCTGGTTTTAGAATCTTGTGCATAGGATCTTGAGAATTTCTAATTTTTTCTGAACTATGCCCCTTCACATTCAATGTAAAAAATGATGGACCCCTTCTATAAAACAATTGCCAAGGTTATGATCATCTTTACCTTATTAGACTACACATATGGCCATGATTAAGAATTCTTTTCAAAATCTATAGAAATGCTATTATTTATAAATAAACCCATTAAATCTATTCTGTGTAGATAATACTTCATCTTTTCAGGACATAAATATTGCTATGTCCTAGAATCTTAATGATTGCTCATTTCTCTATGCTAGGCTCTATGCATATTCAATGTGAAAGATGATGTACCCCTTCCCTTAAACAAGCCAAGGTTAAAATTAAAAATAGAACAATGATTTTCATATTTCTAATTCCATAAAACTTTCTAAACACAAGAAAGATGGTAATACCAGCTATCCTTTTTAATAACATTCAGTTCAGAACCTGATTGACATGAACATGGAACATGGAGGCTGTCAAGCTGCCCATTAAATGGAGATATCAATAGACCAAGGATGACAAGATTGCTAGAATAACTATCTGTAGGTAGTACACCTATTTCCTGTTCTTGTCATTCTTTTTACATTCTGGTTTTATTTGTAAAATAAAAAATAACAGGCATTCCATCTTCTTTTATGGTTCTGATCAATTATGTTGCTAAATTGCTGTGATTAATACTTTTGTACTAGCAACAAATAAGTAGTGGTATAAAGGTGAGACATATGTCACTTAATGTCAAAACCATTCATCCAATGCCCATAACCAGGAATGCATCTCTGTAGAGGTCTTCATTGGAGTATAAGTGGGACTTGTTCTCTGGCAAATGTTAAATCAGAAAAAGAAAGAGAGAAAGAGAGAAAGAGACAGAGAGAGAGAGAGAGAGAGAGAGAGAGAGAGAGAGAGAGAGCAAGATTATCACATATCTCAGGGGACACATGATTGCAAATGTGTCTTTTTTCTTGTAATCTCATATTGGTCCTTAATCCTAAACTTTTGTAGTTTCTTTTTACTTTCTGAGAGTGCAGATGGGTATATAAGGGAATAAAACTTAGATAAGAGAGCCTATGATTATTAAATTTAGTTTCACAACTGGGTCATGAAGGAAAGAAAAAAGAAAAAGAAGAATCCCACAAATATCTCAAGTTAAGGAAACTTAGGTCCTCAACTTTTCCTTTGTCTGAAGGGGTGTGAAATGATCTCAGGACATTGTCTTCTACTATTAATAACAAGACTATTTAATCACAGAATACTTGATATAATTTCCCCTCTTGCATTTTAATCTGTAATTTAAAATATTTATTTTATTTTATGCATATGAGTGTTTATCTCTACTTTTTCCTGCCATTACTTTTATGTTTGGTGCACACACAGATCAGAATAAAGTGTTGAAGTTCTTTGAACCAGAGTCATAAACAGTTGGAACCTACCTTGCAGGTGGTAGAACCCAAACCCTAGTTCATTTCAAGAGATCAAGTGATCTTAATCCCTGAGATATCTGTACATCCTCTCTCTTATGCCATTAAAAATAATCTGTACATAGTGTTTAAAACAATTTGTAGGTGGTATTTTGATGTGAGTGTGCATTGTCTATTACCAAATAAAAAGGGACAAATAAAGATTTTTATGTACTTCTAGCACCATCTTATGAATAGTCAATATTAGTAATTTAACTCACAAAGTTCATTATATAACTAATAAATTCCTAAATGTTGCAAGATAAAATAATAAACACTCCTAAATGTTGCAAGATAAAATAATAAACACAAACTCACCTGTGTTTTGCTTTATTAACACATTATAATTCATACTGCAAATTAAGACAAATAACACATCATAATAAAATATGTGAAGTGAAGGACATTCAAATTATAAAGTAAAAAACATGGATGAAATAAATAAAAAAACAGGAAAACTGGAACACATTCATAAAGATATACAATTTGAGTTTAGTCATACCAAGAATCACGATGTGATTAGTAGATAAACACACAAGCTTCTCAGACTACTATGTGAAAGATCAAGAATCTGGGTTTTTCTTTGCTCTACTTCTGTATCTGATTTCAGTAAGGTAAAACTGAATTATGACTTAATAGACAGCTAAAATTTCAGGTGTCAATTGTTATATAAATTAACAAATAGAAATGCTAATTGCTGCTGAGAGAAGAAAAAATTTTCTTATGTGATAAGCCCCCAAATAGATTATCCAATCCCAAGCAGTCAGCCCTAGATATCTATATATCTATATTTATAAGTATTATCTTTATATAAATAAATATATACTATACATTGCATATATTTATACAGTCTGGATCATATATATATATATATATATATGGATATATGCATGTAAAATGTATGTGTATACAAATATATATTCATACATATATATGTGCATACATATACACTACTAAATGGGCTCAATAATGTATGCATATATGTGTATATATTATACATATATGGGCATCAAAAAAAAAGGAAGTAATGTGTTTTAGAGAGAGTTGGTGCAAGGAAGGAAATGAAGAGATGGAAATGATAAAAAAGACAATATTGATGCATTAATTTCCCAAAGAAATTATTAAAAATGAAATGTACTCATATTTGAAAGAAAATGAGCCAGCCATTAAAAAAAAGAAAAGAAAAAATGGGGCATATGCAGGTGTTATACATTGTTCCCTCTCCATTCTCTTCCAATCCAGTCCCCCATTAGTCTGTATGCTATTTTCCAGGGAGTGACCCCATATTTAAATCTCTTGCCATGTCATTGAAACTCACTTCCTACCAGTACCACTTGCTTCCAGAGAAACTATGACCACATATGTCCTTCTGTTCTGCTTCCCTCCTACTTCTTCCCTTCTAGTTGCTGCAGAAACATTCAACCTCTAAGCCTTAGACAGTCCTATATTGTTGTTTTGGCTAATGAGTCCCCTTGAATTGTCACCTGTACTATATCCAAACTCTAGGTCTAGCCCTGGTTACATATCACTATGGCTACAAAACTTGAGGAGTCCCTGGAACATCATATGCTCATGCTATCACCAACCCTCAGGGTTTGTCCAGGCCGCACAACACAAGGCACCCTAAAATCTCATGTCAGGCACACAGCCAGCAAAAGAAGTCAACATGCTTAGTGGTCTTTCTAAAAACACAGACAGTATATAAGGCTCAAACTGTGTATCTTTCCTAAAATGCAATGTCCTTAAGAATTGTCAGACAGGGTAAATAACCCGAATGAACCCCATAACATAGACTTTGAAAGAATAATACTGAATTTATCAAAAGATTCAAGGTGTTTGAAGAAGACATGAACAAGCAGCTCAGTTAATTTAACATGAATAGCAACTACTACCTGAGTGATGCTCACAAGAAAATAAAACTAATGCCAGAGTAAAATGTCAAAGAAAATACAGGGTTTGAAAACTGATATCATTAAAAGGATAGGACTATTGAAGGAAACTAAGGCTAAAATGATGGTGTGATTGAAAAACTCAATAGCCAAACTCGAAAAATTAGAGACTTTGGCATACAGTCTTGCCACTAACCATTAAAGTATTGCCAATTGATAACTTCTAGAAGTAAACAATTGTATGCTCTTTAAACATGTAGACTCTTTAAAATTGACCATAGTTCACTGGAAGCTCATACATCAAGGATTATTTGACAAAACTAGTCTTAAATGGAAAAGACAATGTTCATAAAGGTAGATAGATGGGGAAAGGGGTAAAAGTTAAGAGAAGGGTAAATAAGACAAAACATTGTATGGAATACTCAAGAAACTAGTAAAACTTGTAAAATATATTTGAAACTATAGCTCTACTATTTCTGGATCTGGTTATATACCTATTCATGATTAGTCACTAAAGTAGTTCTTTTGTTACTATCCTGAGATATAAACAAATCTCGATAAAATCCATAGATGTTCCAAATGGTAGACTACATAAACAATTTGGTACCAATGAAGGTAGTTCTGGTTTTGACTTACATGTTTTATGGGTGAGGGGCTGCTTACAGGACCATGTGTGTATCATTATATAGTCCTCTGTTAGATACACTATACATTACATAGTATCTCTGTTAGATACACACATGTGTATCATTATATGGTCCATCCAACATAGCTGAGCCCTCAGGGGGAAAATGAATTATTAGAACTCAATAAACAACCTTCAAAAAGTGTTGTTTGAGAGACTCCTCTAGATATCAATAATTTCCTGTTATAGTTCTCTGTTCCACCTTTTGGAGGCCTGTACCTTTCTGAGATATGAAGCCTGGTAAGTTTCATTGACATCCTGATTCTTGTCAATTTGGAAGACATCTAACCTACAAATTTTATTTAACTTCCTGATAATTTAAACTCCTACCTCTCTCAAGGAGCCAATTTCTCAATTCAGGGGACATAAATATACAACAGTAATTCACACATGCATTGGGTTCAGTGTTAGATATTATAGTATATTAGAAAATATTGAATTTCAAAATTTAAGTGCCTAATTTCTATAATAAATTATCCAAAATTATCTGTTCATACTCAGAATCCAAAAGGAATGAATATAAGAGGCCTCATCTATTGAATATATATATATATACATATATGTATATATATATATATTCAATATATATATTAAAATTAAGAAATAAACGTATTTAAAACATTTGTAGACAGCATAACTTGAAGTTTCACACCATTTTCAAATACTTTACAGTAAATTGACAAATCCCAGTGAAGTTAATGCTTTTCCAGCAACCTTCTTGAATGCAATCTTGACTTCTTTGTTCCTGAGGCTGTAAACAAGAGGGTTCAACATGGGAATGACCATGGTGTAAAACACAGAAGCCATTTTGTCGGTGTCCATAGAATGACTGGAACTAGGCTGTAAGTACATGAAAATAATTGTGCCATAGAAGATGGAAACAGTGGTGAGGTGGGATGCACAGGTAGAGATGGCCTTCTTTCGGCCCTCGGCAGAATGCATCCTCAGAATTGCAACAAATATAAATATGTAAGAGGTAAAGATAACCAATAAAGTAAAAGTAACATTAAATGCTGCTAACAGGAACAGAACAATTTCATTTGTGTAGATACCAGAGCAAGAAAGAGCAAGTAGTGGGGGAATATCACAGAAAAAGTGATTCAACACATTGGAATTACAGAAGGAAAGTTGGAAAGTGAGGGACACATGGATGGAGGATTGCAAGATCCCATTTATGTAAGAACCAGCAACAAGCAGACTACACATTGTAGTGGTCATAGTGGTGGAGTAATGCAAGGGTTTGCACACTGCTGCATGACGGTCAAAGGCCATTGATGCCAATATGAAACTTTCAATAGTAGCAAAGGCTGCAAAGAAAAACATCTGGGCAGCACATGCATTGTAGGATATGATCCTATTTCCTATGAGAAACCCTTCAATTACCTTGGGAGTAACAGCGGAAGCATAAACACAGTCCACAAAGGAAAGGTTACTGAGAAAAAAGTACATGGGAGTATGGAGTCGTGAGTCCAGCAGAATCAGCACAATCATTCCAAGATTCCCAATCAGTGTGATCAAATAAATGAAAGTGAAGATGACAAACAAAGGGACCTGTAGCTCTGGGTCATCTGTTAGCCCCAGCAGAATAAATTCCATCACTTCTGAAATATTCTGCATCAGTGCTATATTAGAATTATGACAGGTTCCTAGGATGAAAAGAAGAAATAAGAAAATTTTATTTGAACCTCAACATGAGATTTAAGTATAATCCGGTTCTCACACTCAGGTGACAGCATTCTGTCCAGTGTGAAGGAGCCTATAATTGAATTATGGATAGAAACTTGGTAACTGGAGCCATTATTTGGGAATGGAGTGACAATGGAAGCTATTACTTCCTATCTTTCAATAGGGGTCCCTGTGGCTTATTACAGTTTTCAGGTAAAAAATAGTGATTAGTTCAGTAAACCCAAAAAGGACTTGTTATTTGCAATAATTTACAAACACGCCTGTCTAAAAAGTACACAAATGTCTTACTTTGAAGCAATAACAATGTAGGAAAATGCAATTAATATATATTAGTAGCAAAGCATAATTAATTCATTTCCCATACCTGATATTTGTACCATGTTCAATGGCCTAGCTGTATTATGCACTGGTTTATGGCACTTCTCCATGGATACTCAGTTTTACATCTAATTTGATAAGGTGTTTCCTTAGACTTCTTTTAAATCTTGAACCAAATAATGACTGCTTGACATATGGGCATATTCTTAGTGAAGTTTAGAAGTGCTGCCATACATGGAATTCTAAATACACAGTTCTTTAAAAAAGTAGAAATAATTTTAACTTTTTCTTTAAATGTAATTGAATTATTTGGCACACAGAAAGTTCTTTTCTCTTACCATCACAGAAGTTATTCTATTTGTGTTTGATGAAGAATAGGGTAAAGTAAATGAAGGGTTTCTCTTTCTTTCACTCTATAATCTCCACCCTCAAACATGAAGTATTTCATGGTGCATATTGTGGTACTATTCGATTATTGTAACAAATTATTCTTGAATATCCAGGAATGGTTAAATATTATGCACCTACTTCTAAACTTGAAATTCCAACTTTGTAATCTTGGGCATATTCATCCCTCTGCATGCATATCATTTTATATTCAAGGCACGAGGTGTTATACAAATGTTATAAACTTATCCTTTAAAAGACTAGGATGAAAATCATAATTTTGATAGGCTATAATGGCACTAACATTACAAACTAAATGTAACTTCTTCCAGTGTACAAAAGTCAAGATAATATTAACACTTTAAAACCATTCAAATCATAGTCATTAACTTCGATGACCCTGCTCACTTTTCTCCATTTCTTCAAAATGTTCAGCACATGATACCAATGTCTAGAAGTTGATACTCATAGGAAAAATGTGCACAGTAATTGATATTCTTAAATTGAGGTTGAAAGTCATACAACCTTCTGAAATTAAAAATTAACTAGTCAGTGGATTTTAATCCAGTAGAACATAATAAATATTAGTGAATAAGAACATAGGCAAAAATATACAAAGAACTCAAGAAACTAGTTAACAAAACACCAAATAACCCTATTAAAAAATGGGGTACAGAACTGAAGAAAGAATTCTCAATAGAGGAAATCAAAAAGGCTGAAAGACACTTAAGAAAATGCTCCACATCCTTAGCTATCAGGGGAATGCAAATCAAAACAACTTTGAGATACCATCTTACCCCTGCCAGAATGGCTAAAATTAGAAACACCAATGATGACTCATGTTGGAGAGGATGTGGAGAAATGGGAACACTCCTCCACTGCTGGTAGGAGTGCAAACTTGTACAGCCATTTTGGAGATCAGTATGGCAGTTCCTCAGGAAAATGGGAATCAGTCTACCACACGACCTGACAATCACACTCTTAGGCATATACCTAAATGATCCATGTCCATGCAACAAAGACATCTGCTCAACTATGTTCATAGCAGCAGTATTTGTAATAGCAAAAACCTGGAAGCAACCTAGAGGCCCCTCAATTGAAGAATGGTTAATGAAGATGTAGCACATCTACACAATGGAATACTACTCTGCAGAAAAAAAAAAATAATGGTATCTTGAAATTCGCAGGCAAGTGGATAGCACTTGAAGAAACCATCCTGAATGAGGTAACCCAGTCACAAAAAGAAGAACATAGTATGTACTTGCTCATATATAGATTTTAGACCTAGAGCAAAGGATCACCAGCCTATAATTCACACCACCAGAGGAACTAGGATGCAAGGTGTATTCTAAGAGATTCATATAAAGTCCCTCACAGAACCGGGAAGGGACAAGTCCCCCAGAGCACAGGGAAAGTGGGGGGGGGGCAATGGAGAGAGAAGTAGGAGAAAACTAGGGGGAGGAAAGGAAAACACGTGCGACCAGAAAGATTGATCCCGGTTAGGAATAGAAGACAGGAGAGAGAGAGAGAGAGAGAGAGAGAGAGAGAGAGAGAGAGAGAGAGAGAGCATAAAACAAGGAGCCAATATTGGTTTGAAGATAAAATTGAACACAAAGAAAGGTCTAGAGAACTACAAGACTGCCACCAACTAACAATTTGAGCTTCAGTGGAAAGGCTACCATAAATGCCCTTCCTGGAGAGTGAGATCAACAACTAACTTATCCATGGAGCCCTCAACTAATGCCTGTTGGAAACAGGAGCAAACACCCATACATAAACACTGAGTGAAACTAGAACCCAGATGCAGATGGAGAAGATAAACAAGGCGGCAGAAACACATAGAGACAGCTTACCTGAACAAGGAAGAGCTAACAGGCTCCCAGACTGATAGCTGGGAAGCCACCATGGAACTGACTCAGGCCTCCCTGAATATTGGTCTCAGCCAGAAGGACTAAGCAGTCTAAGGGACCTCAGAAAGTGGAGCCAGCATGTATCCCTGGTGCACAAAAGGACTTTGAGAACACACCCCCCATGGAGCGATAACTGCCTTAATCTAGAGACAGGAGAGAAGCCCTAGTCCTTACTTCATATGACCTGTCAGATCTACATGACCCTAACTGGATGGCATTCTCCTAAATATGGAATTGTGGTGGGGGATGGGAGGGGAGGGTGGTTAGGGTGCATGTGAGAGGGCAGAGAGGGTAAAATCGAGGGAGGGAGGGAGGGAGGGAGGGAGAGGGAACTGGGATCGACATGTAAAATAATAAATTAAATTAAAAAATGCTTTGACTTCAAAATTTAATTTCAAGGACAAGTTACTGGGGAAAAGGATTTCTATTTTTGTTTCCACAGAAAATGAAAAGATGTGGATTCCTTACCGACTAATGTGGTTTGATCAAGCCAGAGTGCCTGAAACAGAGTACCAGGGGATCCTACATTCAAAACAGCTGGAGGAAGCAGCCTTACAGACTACAGCCAGGATTTCTGAGTCTTCTCCAAATCCCCCATGAGAGTGGCCCTTACCAGCAGGAAGTAGTTTGGAAAGAACAATGCCCAAATTCCCAAATATTGTCTCTAAATGTTTGTTTTCATTTAAATGGACTTGGTTATATTAAATAAATAAATGAATAAATAAATAAATAAATAAATAAATAAATAAATAAGATCATAGGCTCCTTTGGGAGTGAAACCATAACTCCAAGATCTAAAGAGCCTTAATGTGTCATACTGGCTATTCTTGAGCAGCATAGTACTGAAAAGTATACTGTGTCAAATGGGGGAATATTATTGATAATAATTTGTCTGTGGCCCTTCTCCTCAATTTTGTCAACATTAACTTCACTTTTTTGCACTTATAAAACAAAAATGACTAGGTATTTTAATAGCATTTATAGTTAAGACTACCTATACTCAAATATTTTTAATACTTACTGTCTTGCTATGAGCAGACCAATATGAGTAAAATGAAGGGGTGCAAAATATTTCATGTTGAAAGCATTGACCTAACATTTATATCTAGAAAAGCATCTTGCTGTTCTCCTTTCCACAGAATGGAATCTGGTCTTGTAGTATTAACAATAGCACAGCAGAAAAAGCAAACATCTACATGTATCTCAGGGGCAGCGATGCATGTAAGCAATGTCTCTTGAGACTTACCAATCTCCATTGGTTTTCAGCCTGATCTTTCTAGTGACAACAGAGGATAGTGGTTTCCTTTTTACTAATATCACTTATAAAGACATTGGGGAATAGAGGCATAGAGCAAAGAGAAGAACCTCCATTTATCAATTACAGTCATTCTATAGCCAGGTTGAAGAAAGTAAAACAAGCAAAGAAAAAACTTGAAAGCCACATGAAATTTCTACTTAAACATCTTCAGCAACTTATACAAGTGTTGTGATGACATATTTTCTCAAAGCTCAGAGATGGCCCTGGGATATTTCATTCTATAATTTTAAGATTTGTAAAAAAATAAACTCATTTTTCTTAACACCATGTACATCATTTAGATACATGATTTTCTTCTTCATTTTAAATTTGAGGCATCCTACATTATTCTCCAGGACTTATCCATAAGATTTCTTCTGACATCCCCATTGACACTATCTTTGTAACTCTCTAGATCTAGCCTGGATCTACAAATAATGCCCCTGTACATTCTTTTCAACCAAATCTGTGCTGCAGCTAAAATCTAAGCTTCTACCATGACTAGAACCCACCTTACCTGCATCCTCTTGCAGATAAATTCAGTGCCTCATCCTGATGGGAGATGCCATTCTGTAAATATGTTTCTCTTATTAGTTAATGAATAAAGCACTGTTGGCCAATAGGAAAGCAAGATAGGTGGGACAGGGAGATCCAATACGGAAGATGTTGAGAGAAGGATGCCAGCCCCTCTCTCCAGTAAGATGAGAACACTTGGAAGTACTTAGAATAATAGAAATGGGTTAATATTTAAGACAGAGCTAGCCAATAAGAAACTAGTAACTGGCAACAGAATTATATCTAATACAGAGTCTCTGTGTGTTATTTGGGGCTGCCATGGTGGTGGGACAATACTGGCACAAAAAAACCTTACTCATAACAAAGTGGCATCTGCAACGTGGCTAATTAAGAACTTTCACTGAAAACTTTAGAAACCAAGGCTTCTTGATAGCAGCATTTTTTTTTTTTTGGTTGTACTTTGTTTTTCTAGAGACAAGCAAAGATTTGTGTGGCTCCTTTAAGGGAGGTTTCCTGACTCAGCGTAAATGGCAAAAAAAACAGCAAGGCTTTTAAAGAGCTCTACTATCAACTGAATTGTTTGTATGAGAGCCTGCAATGGCAGTAACCGCATCTCCAAGCTGGCAACATGCTGCAGGATGGCAGCATAGACCAAGGCAGTGAGCACAGCTCTCAGTGCTGGTGGTAAAGGTACATGCCACCATCTTTGATAGACTGTGGCTAATACAGCTGTGGCTTTCATTTTAGGAATGTCATTGTTTACCAGATAAAGACTTAGTGCCAGAAAAAGACAAAGATTTACAGTAAAGACAGATTCACATTAAGAAAAACCACTAAAGGTTTATAGTGTGTTTTCAAATATATATAGGCTTGGGACAGAAAAAGAATAAAATGGTTTTAAAAAGACAGAGAGTAGCTGGGTGTGGTGGCACATGCCTTTAATTCTGGCACTCAGGAGACAGAGGCAAGCAGATCTCTGTGATTTCAAAGTAAACCTGATATATAGAGTTAATTCCAGAACAGATAAAAGTTACACAGAGAAACCCAGTCTCAAAAAAAATGAAAAAAAAAAATAGAAGTAGAAGAAATTGAGTAATAAAAAAGCCACATAAAGATGGAAAGCACAGAGAAAATCTGGAAATTGTATGGTATAATATTGTCATTATATTTTTGACTGCTGAGAAAATAACAACTGTAAAAAGAAATGCTACTGGAATAAAAATGCTTTGACTCCAAAATTTAAGTTCAAGTACAGGTTACTGGGGAAAAGGATTTCTAGTTTTGTTTCCACTGAAAGTGAAAAGCTGTGGATTCCTTCCAGACTAGCACGATTTGATCAAGCAAGACCTCCTGAAGCAATGTCCCAGGTCATCCAACATTCAAAACAGTTGAGACAAGCCAGCCTTGCAGACTACAGTAAAGACTAAAATTAAGTTGAAGATGGAATTTTAAATCTTTAAATCCTAGTAACAACTAGAAAACACAGAGGGTGTTCTATGTTAATGTCGGATCATTTTTACATGTTCAATAAATTGTTTAGATGTTGTTTTTAGTAATGGAGCTTTGCATCAGTTTGTGGAAAGCAACCCATGTCTTAGCATTGTTTGTTTGGGTATTCCCCCCTGGGAACCCTATTCTCACTGTTAAGTCTTAAAAACTACCAAACTAACATCTGTAATGTATAGTTAGAAACCTTGTGCATACTCCTACAAGGTTCTGTGCCTGTCAGTTCAGTCTCAGTAAGCCCATACGATTCCTGATTAGTTTATTCAGTAGGTCACATTCTCCATGTTCTCTGACTCCTACAATCTTTCCTACCCTTCTTTCATGGACTTCCCTGACCATGGAGAGGATGGACCATATGGATCCCTCCAAATTATGTAAATTGTGTCATCAGAAAATGTTATGGGGAATAACCAATAGCCTTGAAAAATCCTGTGATATCTGGAATTTCCATATTGAACTCACAAAAATCTGAGATTCACACATATCTGAATTCTCTTTTTGTTCTGTGTTAATTTACTTAGGATTATTTACAAATAAATTTCCAAATGTTATTTCTCATAGAAACTTAACTATTTTCTTGTGTTTAAATGTACCACATTTTTATTGTACATTCATTAGTTTATGGACATCTAGGTAATATCCTGAGCACTAATGAACATGAATAAACAAGTGTCTCTGAAGTAAATACCAAAACATGATATGGTTGTGTCTTGAGGTTGACCTATGCACAGCTTCATGACACAGCACCATACTGACTTCCAAAAGCTTCTACCCCTAACAAAAATTAGTGTTTCTGTTTCATTTCCCACATCCCTAACACTTGCTGTCATTTGTTTTATTGATGTTGGCCAATTTTCTGTTCAAAGATAAAGTCTCAAAATAGTTTTAATTTGGATTTCCCTGATAACTGAGGATGTCAAACATTTCTATAATTGTTTCTTGGCCATTTGCATTTCATCTTTTGAGCATTATGTTTAGTTTCATGAGATGACATTTATTGTTAGTATTTGTCTGTTGTATTGGTGTGCTATTCAATGTCCTTTCCTGTGTCAATGAGTTAAATAAAAAGAAAAACAAAATACTAAAAGTAGTGCTAGGAAAAGAAAGACTTTATAGCTAGAAACCATAATGTTGAATGAATGAGTTAACTCAAACCCAGAATAACATATATCAAATATGCTCAATTATTGGACATATCTATTTTCAAATCTTCAAATGTTAGTATATATCCTTAGTAAATACAAAGATCAGGATAATAAAAAGATACCAATTTGGTATATGGGAAATGAACAATAGAGAGAGAAATAGCATTGTATAAGAGATATGATCTGGTAAATGGGAAAGCAGTGTCTTAGAGAGTGGACATGGGATATACAGAAAGGGGGCATGAAAAATAGCAGAAAGTGGATGGGATAGAGGTTATGGGGTGTAGGGGAGGGGGGAAGGAACTGGGAATGACATGTAAAACATGCTTACTTCAAATTTAAATTTAAAACAAGGATTTTTAAAAGGACCTCAAAAATGTATAAATATGATGAACATTAAAGTATACAAATTAAAGCTGTCTTTTTACAAATAAAAATATTCATATTTTAAGGCATTTTTCACCAACTATGCAGGGTAGTATGTGATGCTGAGTATATCTGGAATTATAATTTAGATTTTGAACAAAATTAAATCTTGTTTATGGCAAGATGACCACAGTTTACTCAATTATATGAAATGAAAAATGAGTTTTTAGCCAGGCAGTGGTAGCCCATGGCTTTAAACCTAGCACCCAGGAGGCAGATGCAGGCTGATCTCTGAGTTTGAAGCCAGCCTGGTCTACAAGACCAAGTTCCAGGACAGCTTCCAATGCCACAGAGAAACCCTGTCTCAAAAACGAAATAAACAAACAAAAAAAAAAAAAGAAAAAAAAAGAAAAATGAGATTTCATATGTAAATAACAGATAAGAAATAAGACAAGTGAAAATATTCTTAGACAAGACAGTTCCAAGGAAGTCTTTATTGCTACTAATACTTTAGTTAATTGACTAAACCTAGTCAAGACAGTACATTTCCAGCATTCTTCTTAAATGCATTCTTGACCTCTTTGTTTCCCAGGCTCTAAGACGGTTCAACTTGCGGATGATCATGGTGTACAACATAGATGCTATTTTGTATCTGTCCATGGAATGACTGGAGTTTGCTGTAAATACATGAAGATGACTGTCCTATGGAAGATACAAACAGTAGTGAAGCGTGAGATACAGGTTTAGAAGGCTTCTTTTTGGCCCTCTTCTGGATGCTTTCTCAAGATAGCAATGGAAATAAGTAGGTAAGATAACTGCAAGAGCAAAATCAACATCAAATGCACCCAACAAAAGAAGACAATCTCATTTATGTGGATACCAGAATAAGACAAGAGCAATTATTTGGGCAATGTGACAGAAAAAGTGATTCATCACATTGGAATGAAAAAGGGAGAGTTGGTAAATTTAAACAAGATGAATGAAGGATTGGAAGAGTCTATTGATATAGCAACAGGTAACAGTTAGGACACATGGTACTTATCATAGAGGTTGATTAATGTAGGGGCTTACACACCTATGCATAATGGTCAAAAGCCATTGAGGCCAGGAGGAAACTTTCAGCAGTGGCAAAGGCTGTCAAGGAGAACACCTGGGCAACACACGCATTGTAGGATATGACCATGTGTTCTGTGAAGAACCCTTCCATTACTTTGCGAATGACTGCTAACACATAAATAAAGTCCACCAATGAGATTACTGAGGAAAAAATACATGGGAGAATGAAGTTGGGAGTTGAATAGAATCAGCTTGCTTATCCCAAGGTTTACAGTCAGTATGATCAAATAAAGAAGAGCAAAAATGACCAAGAAGGGTACCTGGAGGTCTGGGGTATTTGTTAACCCCACAAGAATAAGTTAGCTTACCTCTGAAATATTTTTCATGAAAGTCATTTGGGAATTGCTATGAGCTATGTCTATTTGTGTTAGCTGATCATCAATATCAGATAGAAAATATGAACAAGATACTGTGCCCATGTTTTTTCTTTCTAGCCATAGAAGAAGCTACAAACAAAATAACACACTGGAACTGGGTAGGAGCAGTCAATGTGTTCATATGGAAATGCTACAAACTTCTTTGTAGGCAGTGGTTGAAAGAAGTATGCCACATCCTTCTTGTGGGGCACAATTCCATTTGCCTGGAATTTAGAACAGTATGGTCTGTTCTAAGCTAAACTGTATTAACAGTTATAACTATTTGTAATGGCGACAAACATTTTTTTGTTTAAGATTAATTTTGAAAACTTAACCAGCAGACAGCACTGAAAAAAAAAAAATAGGTCATCAAGATTTGCTGTTGTCTGACAAATTTGATAACTTATTTCATTTACCAATATATCCTCCACCACTTTAAATATATCCCGTGATCTGTGACCCTTCACTAGGGATACTTGGATATAATTAATTTCTCCCTAATAAGTGAGGATCTTTTCTGGGTCATTTCCTTCAAATATTTGCATGTTTAGAAAACTGTATGTTCTGCATGTAGTTCCAACAGAAGCCAGAAGTGGGGGGAGGTGGATCCTATGGTGATACATTGTTTATGATTTTAATAAAGCCACTGAAGATCAAAATGCAAAGCTAGCCACAGCCATAGAGCCAGGCAATGGTGATGCTACACACCTTTAATTCTAGCAGCCACACTAGTAAGAAGCTGGGCAGTGGTAGCACAACCTTTAATCCCAGGACTCAGAAGACAAAAGCCAATGGCTGTCTTGTGGGTTCAAGGCCACTCAGGGTTGCATTAGAGTGAATCAGTCTCACACAAAGGAGATCTTACCACTTGGGATCCCATGCCTTTAATTCCAGCTCTAAAGAGGCAGTATGTAAGATAGGAGCAGGGCATTCAGTTTTCAGTCTCAGAGATTTATTCTCTAGCTATGCTGAGGAGGACAGCCCTTTCAGCCTGAGGTAGATGTAAGACTAGTGGCTGGCTGCTTTGCTATTCTGATCTTCAGCTACCCCCCCAAAGAAAACTATGTTCTATATCATACATTTTAGTTAAGTGTTAATATATGCAAATATCTCAAAATGAAAGAGTAAGTTGAGTAAGCAAATGGATTTGGTGCTACATGATGATTAGCTGATTGGCATATTGTTGTCAGACTTCCCACATACATTATAGCATGTTTGTGCACCACAAATATACACACAAATAAACATATTACAAGAAAAGCAAACAATGAGTAAGGTTTAAGGACATAGCTTAATAGTTGAGAGCTTGGCAATTAGCAAAATACCCTGGGTTCAATCCCCAGAGATAAACTTTAAAAAATAAATGAATAAAGGGGAAATTTTCAAAAGGTAGAAGCAAAGATGTGTTTCTTTCTCTTTATGCAAGTTTTCTTTATGCTACAGAATAATGTTTCTTTTTCCCAACAGCATGACTATATTTCTTCATTTGAGTTTAAATAATAAAAAAGATAAAAATGGAAGTTTCTCTTACTCTCTCCTATATTCTTACTGTTCACAACCAAGTGAACATATTTCAAAGTGCATCTGGCTGTATTCCCCTCCACAGTGGAAAGGTTACAAATGGCTGTGCTACTGCAGCATCAGTAGCAAAGTGCTACTTTGTACTGTGAAGAATTCTTTGACTGTGGAACATTAGTATTCCTTAATTCTCTGCATAAACATCCTTCTTACACAAATCAGAAGGTGATGCTGCCTCATCTTCCTTTAAGTATAACTATCATCCTGGCCTTTTCTGAAGGCATCTGATTATCTGACCTTTGAAATGTATATATTGCAGTGATGATGTGAGAAGGGTGCTAAAAATCGTGGTCTATTCTATAGGAACGTAAAATATCTGGACATTATTTTTCACATAGTAAATTTAAAATGGTTGGGCATTCTGTTCACACTACAAGTCTAACTTTCTATGGATAATTACTTATTTGTATTTTATTACTTAAACATGTTTTAAATTTTGCACATATATTTCATTAATATCCATACTCACCCCCAATTTCTACAGCCCCCCCCCAACTAATCTGTTTCTTATATTCATGTCTGTCTCTGGATGCTCTGTGACTAATTGCACTGTTTGTACATATGTGGGTTAGTAGAAATGTGTTGAAACTTAGTGGGATTACAGTGGATATACAACTCAAGAGAGTCATTCCTCCTCTTCCAGAGTCTATCAATAGATAGTAATACAGATGTAATGTTTTATGTTCTGTGAAAGCCTTTCCATTCATTGACTTAGTTTTGGTAGTTTTATAGTCACAGTGTAGTCAACTACAGTTCCATATAAAATCCAAAAATTCTATATAGCATCTAGAGTATGGCATTTTGTATTATTTCAACCCATCTTTCTGCTCCAATGTACATTTTACCATTTCCTCTAAAATATTTCCTGAGTCTCAGAGGGTGATAGGGCTGTCTTGCTTAGGATGTGTGCTTTTAAAATACTTAGTGTTGTTCTAGGAACCAGCAAGTAGTGGAAGAATGGCTGCAAATATGTGACATGGATATGTAAAATATTTTCACCAACAGCATTGGCCCAAAATCCACATCCTGGAAATAATCTTATTGTGTAGTTTTTTTCCACATCTGAAACTTTCCAGTGAAATAGCATCTGAGCTTGTGCTGAAAATTTTCAAGATACAGGTCACAAGCTTTGCAAATGTCTAGGGGAGCAGTGCCATATGATTTTTTATATTTTTTTCTTTCCTTTGCTTTTTTATAATATAATTTTTTATTTAATTTTATATAAAAAAGTCAAATTAAATGAAAACAAACATTTACACACAATATTTGGGAATTTGGGCCTCGTTCTTTCCAAACTACTTCCTGCTGGAAAGAGGCGCTGTCTTGAGGGATTCGAAGAAGATTCAGATATCCTAGCTGTAGTCTGTAGGGCTGTTTTGTCCAACTGTTTGGAATGTAGGATCAGCTTGTACTCTGTTTCAGGCGGTCTGGCGTGATCAAACCACATTAGTCTGGAAGGAATCCACATCTTTTCATTTTCTGTGGAAACAAAAATAGAAATCCTTTTCCCCAGTAACTTGTTCTTCAACTTAAATTTTGGAGTCAAAGCGTTGTTTTTTTTTTTTTTAATTTATTATTTTACATGTCGATCCCAGTTCCCTCTTCCTCCCTCCCTCCCTCTCCTCCAGCCCTCCCTCCCTCCTTCCCTCCCTTTTGCCCTCTCTGCCCTCTCACATGCACTCTAAACACCCTCCCCTCCCAACCCCCCCACCACAATTCCATATGTAGGGGAATGCCATCCAGTTGGGGTCATGTAGATCTGACAGGTCCTGTGAAGTAGGGCTTCTCTCCTATCTCTAGAATAAGGCAGTTATCCCTCCATAGGGGATATGTTTGCAAAGTCCTTTTGTGCACCAGGGATACATCCTGGCTCCACTGTCTGAGGTTTCTTAGACTGCTCAGACCTTCTGGCGGAGTCCCATATTCAGGGGGGTCCGAGTCAGTCCCCTGTTGGTTTCCCAGCTATCAGTCTAGTGGCCCTTAGCTCCTCCTTGTTCAGGTAAGCTGTCTCTATGTACTTCTACCGCATGGTATTGTCCTCTCCATCTGCTTCTGGGTTCTAGTTCGACTCAGTGTTTATGTATGGGTGTTTGCTCCTATTTTCAACAGGCATTAGTTGAGGACTCCATGGAGAAGTTAGTTGTTGATCTCACTCTCTGGGAAGGGCATTTATGTTAGCCTTTCCATGGGATTGTTAGTTGGGAGCAGTCTTGTAGTTCCCTCGACCTTTCTTTGTGTTCAACTTTTTCTTCAAACCAATATTGGCTCCCTCTTTTATGTTCTCTCTCGCTGTCTCTGTCTCTCTCTCTCTCTCTTTCCTATTTTCCATTCCTAACCAGGCTCAATCCTCCTGGTCGCACATGCCTTCCTCTCCTCCCCCTCATTTTCTCCTACTTCTCTCTCCATTAGCTGTCCTCCCCCCCTTTACCTGAGCTCTGGGGGACTTGTCCCTTCACAGTTCTGTGAGGGACTTTATATGAATCTCTTAGAATACAACTTGTATCCTAGTTCCTCTGGTGATGTGAATTATAGGGTGGTGATCATTTGATCTAGTTCTAAAATCCATATATGAGTGAGTACATACTGTGTTTCTCTTTTTGTGACTGGGTTACCTCATTCAGTATGGTTTCTTCAAGTGCCATCCACTTGCCTGCGAATTTCAAGATACCATTATTTTTTTCTGCAGAGTAGTATTCCATTGTGTAGATGTGCCACATCTTCATTAACCATTCTTCAATTGAGGGGAATCCAGGTTGCTTCCAGGTTCTTGCTATTACAACTAGTGCTGCTATGAACATAGTTGAACAGATGTCTTTGTTGCATGGATGTGAATCCTTTGGGTATATGCCTAAAAGAGGGATTGCCGGGTACTGTGGTAAACTAATTCCCATTTTCCTGAGGAACCGCCATACTGATCTCCAAAATGGCTGTATGAGTTTGCACTCCCACCAGCAGTGGAGGAGTGTTCCACTTTCTCCACATCCTCTCAAACATAAGTCATCACTGGTGTTTCTAATTTTAGCCATTCTGGCAGGGGTAAGATGGTATCTCAAAGTTGTTTTGATTTGCATTTCCCTGATAGCTAAGGATGTGGAGCATTTTCTTAAGTGTCTTTCAGCCTTTTTGATTTCCTCCATTGAGAATTCTTTCTTCAGTTCTGTACCCCATTTTTAATAGGGTTATTTGGTGTTTTGTTGACTAGTTTCTTGAGTTCTTTGTATATTTTGGAGATCAGCCCTTTGTCGGATATAGGATTAGTGAAAATCTTTTCCCAGTCAGTGGGCTGCCGTTTGGTCTTGTCAACTGTGTCCTTTGCCTTACAGAAGCTTCTAAGTTTGAAGAGGTCCCATTTATTAATTGTTTCTTTCAGTGTCTGTGCCCCTGGAGTTATGTTCAAGAAGCGGTCTCCTATACCAATTTGTTCAAGGGTACCTCCTACTTTCTCTTCTAAGAGGTTCAATGTGGCTGGATTGATGTTGAGATCTTTGATCCATTTGGACTTGAGTTTTGTGCATGGTGACAGACATGGGTCTATCTGCAGTCTTCTACACACCCTCATCCAATTGTGCCAGCATCATTTGTTGAAGATGCTGTCTTTGCCCCATTGTATAATTTTAGCTGTTTTGTCGAAAATCAGGTGTTCATAGGTGTGTGGATTAATATCAGGATTTTCAATTCGATTCCATTGGTCTACCTGTCTATTTTTATGCCAATACCAGGCTGTTTTCAGAACTATAGCTCTGTAGTAGAGCTTGAAGTCAGGAATGGTGATGCCTCCTGAAGTTCTTTTATTGTATAGGGTTGTTTTGGCTATCCTGGGTCTTTTGTTTTTCCATATAAAGTTGATTATTATCCTTTCAAGGTCGGTGAAGAATTGTGGTGGGATTTTAATGGGGATTGCATTGAATCTGTAGATTGCTTTTGGTAAGATTGCCATTTTTACTATGTTTCTCCTACCTATCCAAGAGCATGGGAAGTCTTTCCATTTCCTGGTATCTTCTATAATTTCTTTCTTTAGAGTCACAAAGTTCTTATTATATAGGTCTTTTACTTGTTTGGTAAGCATTACACCAAGATACTTTATGTTGCTTGTGGCTATTGTAAAGGGTGATGTTTCTCTGATTTCTTTCTCTGCCTCTTTGTCGTCTGAAATAAATAGGGCTAATGATTTTTTTGAGTTTATCTTGTATCCTGCTAGTTTGCTGAAGGTGTTTATCAGCTGTAGGAGTTCCCTGGTAGAGTTTATTGGGTCGCTTATGTAAACTATCATATCATCTGCAAAGAGAGACAGTTTGACTTCTTCCTTTTCAATTTGGATGCCCTTGATCTCCTTTTGTTTTCTTATAGCATTAGCTAGAACTTCTAGTACGATACTGAAGAGATATGGAGAGAGAGGACAGCCTTTTCTTGTTTCTGATTTTAGAGGAATTGGCTTAAGTTTCTCTCCATTCAGTTTGATGTTGGCAGTTGGTTTGCTGTATATTGCTCTTATTATGTTTAGGTATGTTCCTGTTATCCCTGACCTCTCTAATACCTTTATCATGAAAGGGTGTTGAATTTTGTCGAAGGCTTTTTCCGCATCTAGGGAGATAATCATATGGTTTTTCTTTTCCACTTTGTTTATATGGTGGATCACGTTGATAGATTTTCGTATGTTAAACTATCCCTGCAATCCAGGTATGAAGCCTACTTGATCATGGTGGATGATTTCTCTGATGTATTCTTGAATTCTGTTGATTTTTTATATTTAAAGGCTAATGACCCAAGCAAAGACTTCAGAGGGTTGCTAATATTTTGTCTGAGAGTGTTTGTCAAGATATTGAGGGATAACATTTGAGGGAATAGAAACTGCAATTATCAGTTCAGCTGAACTACAGCCAAGTTAGGCAGAAAAATAACAACAAACCTCAATGAAGTCTCAGTGCACATCATAGAATTCTTGTCTGCATTCATTACTACTCTATTTTTCTTTACTCAAAAGAAATTAAAAATTCATGTATGTTTGATCATATTCTTCCCTTCCCCTAGTACAGAACATTGACACAAATATCTTGATATGATCTGAACATAAGCTTTTCTTTCTGTTTATTTAATTGTAAAGAAAATATCCAATTTTTATCACTATAGACGTAGTTTGATTTAACTTCTTCATATTTATTTTATTTTTAAATACAAATCATAATGAATGTAAGTACACTATACAATATAATGACAATAATTACATGGCATAAATACATACAATAAGTGATCATTTTGTAGGTCTAATTTGCATAGTCATCATCTTATGCATCCATACTTTTTAGGTTTGAGAAATTTGGTGTTCTTTCCACATTACCCACTTTCAGTTTGCTTAAATAATACAAGATAACTTATAATTAAAGTGAAGGAATGAGATTTTTCATAGAAAATTAAGAGAACTGGTTGATTGTTTTCTGTTCTCAAGTCTCATGGTGAAACTTTCACTAGCCTTAAGAACAAACTTCCTTAACACACTGGAATCTGCTTGAATAGCTCTTTTGCAGATATCAGTATCCAAACAAAACTGGATTAGTGTCTTTAATGGAGAAATGAGTTTCAAAGAGAAAAAAAAATATGATGCACAATTGGAGATATTAAAACAGAATGCCCCTTTCCCCTTCTCAGGGGATGCATTTATGTCTCTCTTATGGTCCTCTTTGTTTCCTGGCTTCTCTGGGGTTATGGTTTGTAACCTGGTTATTATTTGTTCTATGACTAATATCCACTTATGAGTACATACAAGGTTTGTCTTTCCATGCCTGGGTTACCTCACTCAGGATGGTTTCTTCTAGTTGCATCTACTTGCCTGCAAATTTTAAGATACCACATTTTCTTTATCCATTCTTTTGTTGGGTGGCATCAAGGTTGCTTCCAGGTTCTGGCTGTTATAGATAATGCTGCTATAAACATAGTAAAACACATGTCCTTGTGATATGAGTGTGCATCCTTTGGATAGTTACTTATGAGTGGTATTACTGTGTCTTTTATTTTCCTGTTTGGTTTTTTAATTTAAATTAGAAACAATAATATTTCACATATCAATCCCATTTCCCATTTTCTCCCATCTTCCCATGCACCACACCAACACCTTTTACAGCCCCCATCCCACTACCAATCCACACACCAGGCAGAGTGAGGCCTTCCATGGGGGATCATAAAAGTCTGTCACATACTTTGGGGCAGGGCCTAGATACTCCACCACATATTTTGACTGAGGGAGTATTCCTCCATGGAGGAATGGGCACCCAAAGTCCATTTGTGTACTAGGAACAAATACTTGTTCCACTGAAAGAGGTCCCATAGACTTCCCAGGCCTCCTAATTACCAATCAAGTTCAGGAGGCCTAGTTTGATCCTATGCTGGTTTCCCAGCTGTCAGATTAAAGTCCCTACTCTCCCAATACTCAGGTCAGCTGATTATGTGGGCTTCCCCAGCATGGTCTTGAAGCCTTTGCTCATCACTGATCCATTTCTACAACTAGATTCCAGGAGTTTGACTCAGTGCTTGGTTGTGAATCTCTGCTTCTGCTTCCATCAGCTACTGGATGAAGGCTCTAGGATGGCATATAAGGTAGTCAACAATCTCATTATAGGGGAAAGGTTAGACTCTCTACTATTACTTAGATTCTTACTGGGGTTATCCTTGTGGATCTCTGGACATTTTCCTAGTGTCAGTCTTCTCTTTAAACCTGTAATGGCTCCCTCTATGAAGGTATCTCTTTTCTTTGTCTCATCTACTCTTCTCCTAACTCAGTCTTCCTGATAGCTCATGAGCTTCTCCTACCTCCTCTTCCCCCTTCTCTGTTTCCTAATTCACTTCCCCCTCCCCACATGCTCGAAATTTGCTCAGGAGCTGTTGTCCCTTTCCTCTTCTCTGGGGGACCATATATATATATATATATATATATATATATATATATATATATATATCTTAGGGTTCTCCATATTTTCTAGTATCCATGGAGGTGTAGATAATAGACTAATAGTCCTTTGCTAGATATCTAAAATTTGTATGAGTGAGTACATCCCATGTTTGTCTTTCTGTGATTGAATTACCTCAATCATGATGGTTTCTTCCAGTTCCATCCATTTGCCTGTGAATTTCAAGGTGTCATTGTGGTTTTTTCCCCTGCTGAGTAATACTCTATTGTGTAAATGTATCAAATTTTCTCCATCAATTCTTCACTTGAGGATCATTTAGGTTGCTTCCAGGTTCCAGCTATTACAAATAATACTGTTATGAACTTAGTCGATAGGTTGTCCTTATTGCATAAATGTACATCTTTTGGGCATATGGCTAAAAGTAGAATTGCTGCATCTTGTGGTAGACTGATTCCCATTTTCCTGAGGAACACCCATACTGATTTCCAAAGTGTCTGTATTAGTTTGTACTCCCACAAGCAGTAGAGGAGTGTTCCCTTTTCTCCACATCCTCTCCAACATAAACTGTCATTGGATTTTAGCCATTCTGGCAGGTGTAAGGTGGTATCTCAGCGATATTTTTATTTGTATTTCTCTGATGGCTAAGGATGTTTAGCAATTTCTTAAGTGTCTTTCAGCAATTTTAGATTCTTCTGTTGAGTGTTATCTATTTGGTCTGTACCCCATGTTTTAATTGGATTATTTGGTGTTCTAGTGACTACCTTCTTGAGTTTTAGAAATCAACCCTCTATCATATGTGGGATTGGTGAATATTTTTTCCCATTCATTTGGCTGCAGTTTTGTCTTCTTGACTTCATCTTTTGCCTTACAGAATCTTCTAAGTTTCAGGAGGTCCCATTAATTAATTGTCAATCTCAGAGTCTATGTTACTGGAGTTATGTTCATGAAGTGATCACCTGCACCAATTTATTCAAGCTCCCACTTTCTCTTCTAAGAGTTTCAGTGTGGCTAGATTTGTGTTGAGTCTTTGATCTATTTGGAATTTAGCTTTATTCATGATAATAAATAAGGATCTTCCACATGTCAGTTATATCTTCTACATGTCCATTTGTGTCAGCACTGTTTGTTGAAGATGCTTTTTATCCCATTGAATAAGCTTAGATTCTTTGTCAAAAATCAGATGTTCGTAGTTGTGTGGGTTAATATTAGTGTTTTCAATTTGATTTCATTGGCCTTCTTGTCTGTCTTTGTGCCAATACCAATCTGTTTTCATTACTATAGTTTATAATAGAGGTATAAGTCAGGGATGATGATACCTCCAGAAGTTCCTTTATTGTACAGGGTTGTTTTGACTATCCTAGGCTTTTTGTTTTCCCATATAAAATTGAGTATTATTCTGTCAAGGTCTGTGAGTAATTGTGCTTGGATTTTGATGGGGGATTGCATTGAATCTCTAGATTACTTTTTGTAAGACTGCCACTTTACTATGTTGATCCTACCTATTCAAAAGCATGGGAGATCTGTCCATTTTATGATCTTTAATTTATTTCTTTAAAAACTAAAACTTTTTCTCATACAGGTCTTTAAATGTTTGGTTATATTTACCCCAAGGTATTTAATGTTGTTTGTGGCTATTGTAAAGGGTAATGTTTCTTTGATATCTTTCTCAGCCGATTTGTCATCTGCAACAGGGCTACTGATTGTTTTTAGTTATTCTTGTATTCTGCCATTTTGCTGAAGTTGCTTATCAGCTGTTAGAGTTCCTTGGTAGAATTTTGCATCATTTGTGTAAATATCTTATCATCTGTAAATAGTAAAAGTTTGAATACTTTCTTTCCAATTTGTATCCCCTTGATCTACTTTTGCTGTCTTACTACTCTAGCTAGAACTTCAAGTAAAATATTGAAGAGATATGGAGAGAGTGGACAGCCTTGTCTTGTTTCTTATTTAAGAGGAATTACATTGAGTATCTCTCCATTTAGTTTGATGTTGACTGTTGGTTTACTGTATATTGCCTCTTTCATTTTAAGGTATGTTTCTGTTATCCCTGATCTCTCCAAGACATTTCTCAAAAAGAGGTGTTGGATTTTGTAGAGGGTTTTTTCAGCATCTAGTGAGAATATCATATTGTTTGTTTATATGGTGGATTACAATGATGGATTTTTCATATTGTAACCATCCCTGCACCCCTGAGATGAAGTCTACTTGATCATGGTAGATGATTTTTCTGATGTGTTCTTGGATTCTCTATGTTTTTTACACTGTAGGCCAGAGGGTTCTGCATGGGACTAACCACTGTGGACAATATGGTTACCATATTGTGAATGCCGATGAAGAGACTGAAGTTGGGTTATTAGTACATGAACATGAAATGCATAGGTGGAGAAAATCTTCTAGCCCTCAGTTGTAATAAATAGATAAGAATTTAATTTATAACTCATAGAAAAGAAGCAACATTTATTGTAGCCAATATGAAAACTACCAGTGTCATTTGTATGAGCAATAAATAGCCAGTGATTATATAATGTTACAGTGAAAGTGCTTAACAACATTGGAATAGCATAAAGAAAAGTAGCAATTGAAGACAACATGAATGAAATATTACAATAGTCCACTGATATAGTAAATATCAACAAGCAGGACATATGAGGAACTTGTTATGTCAGTTGAATAATGTAGAGATGTACACATTTCTGCATGATGATCTTAGGCCATTGAGGCAAAGATGCAACTCTCAATAGTTTCAAATTCTGCAAGAACATCTCCTGTCAAAAATTCTTCCATTATCTTTACAGATAGAGCTGAAGCATAAACACTGTTCATCAGAGAGAGATTAATAAAGAAAAAATAGATGACATTGTGGGGTGAAGAGTTTAATAGAATCAGCAAAACCATCCCAAATTGTAATGATCCAAAAAATAAAGATTATAAACAATGGGTCTTAACAGTTCTAGGGTATCTCTTAACCTGGATAAATCAATTCTCATTTGAAATATTCTCCAGCAAACTCAATTGGGAATGATCATGACTTGATTCTAAGACGATTTAACAACATTTGGAGCATAATCAGTGTCATGAAATACCACCATTTCTTTTGTAAAAAAACCTACATGAAATTCCTATTAGGGTGCATGAAGTTTTTTTTTATACATTTATTATTTTTTCTTATTTTACATGTCAATCCCAGTTCCCTCTCTCTCCTTCCCACCCATGTCCCTAGACCCCCCCCATCCCATTCTGCAACCACTCCACAGGGAGGGTGATGCCTTCCAGGAGGGATCATCAAAAGCTTTCAAGTCATTTGGAGTAGGATCTAGGTCCTCTCTTCTGTCTCTAGGCTAAGGGAGTATCCATCCTTGGGAAATGTCCCCCCAAAGTTCTTTCAATACATCCTGGTTCCACTATCAGAGGTTCCTTAGACTTCCTAGGCCTTTTAACTGAGACCCATGTTCATGGAGTATGAGTCACAGACACCCACAGCTAAACACTGAGCATGAAGTTATTAATGTGGAAGTATTATCAGCAGAAAAAAAAACTAACAAATACAATGGCATCTTGAAATTCGCAAGCAAATTGATGGAACTGGAAAAAATTCCTCAGTAAGGTGACCCAGAGTCCAAAAGACAAACATGGTACATACTCACTCATAAGTGAATATTTAGACATAAAGTAAAGGATAACAAGCCTATAGTTCATGACCCCAAAGAAGTTAGTTAACAAGGAGAACCTTACGAAAGTCGTATATGGATCCCTTATGAAGGGAAAATAGACAAGATTTCCTAAGAAAATTTGGAAAGTAGAGGGCAGAAAGGAGGAAGGGAGGAGACATGAAGATGGGAGGAGACCATGAGAGAATGAGATGGTCAAGATAGGATCAGGAAAGAGGGTTAGAGCAAGGAAAGAGATATCTTGTTTGCGGGAGTCATGATGGGGCAAGCAAGAAACCTGACACGAGAAATTCTGAGGAATCCACAAGGATGACCCCACCTACAACCCTAAACATCAGTAGAGTGTGTTCCTGAGCTGGTTTTCCCCTTTACTCAGGTTTATGAATACCTGTTTTTATCATCATAGAATCTTCATTCAGTAACTGATGGAAGATCCACAGCTCAGAACTGGACTGAGAACCCAGAATCCAGTTGAAGAGAGGAAGGAGTAACAGCATGAGCAAAGGTGTTAAAACTAGTCTGGAGATACCCACAGAAACAACTGACCTGAGTTAGTGGGAGCTCACTGACCCTTGACTGACAGCAGGGGAATCTGCATAGGACCAAACTAGGCTCTCTGAATGTGGGTAACAGTTGTGTGACCAGGATTTAACCCCAGTGTATGAACTGGCTTTTTGGAGCCCATTCTCTTTGGAAAGATACCTTGCTCAGCCAAGATATAGGACATGAGAGGCCCTGGTCTTGTCTCCAAATAAGGTACCAGAGTTTGTTGACTCCACATGGGAAGCCTTACCTTCTCTGAGGACTAGATGGAGGGGTATCAAGAGGAGGGTAGGGTGTAGGAACTGGGATTAGTATATAAAATGAGAAAAGATTTTTTTAAAAAATAATGATTTAAAGTAACATGGGTGTAGTATAAATGGACCCTGGAAGTTTATATTTAAGTCTCATTTTAAATTTATATTTGATATTATAGTAATTGATATTTGATATTATATTAATTCACCTCAATATAATTTTATTTACATTTTCAATATCTTACAAGCATACTTAAGTCACACTCTGATTCCTTTAGTATAAATCAAAAGTTTACTCAGGAGAAAGTAAAGTGTATGCTTTGAAGTATCATAGTGACAAAAGCTCTAAAATAAACTTTCTGTTTTTGACAGTTGTACCAAATTATATATTGTATAGTGTCTTGGGTGATGTTCTAGAAATACATTCTCTTTCTTCCTTATTTATGAATTCTTTAAGCAAAACTTCAGTTTGAAATGTGGGCCATTTTGGTATCTACTTGATATATGATACCTGTATATAGTGATAGTAGGATGTATCTAAGCATGTCAAAATTAAGGAGAGTTTTACAAAACACAAATATTGCTTGGTTTCCTTCCATGTCATGATTATTTTTCACGTAGGCTGATCTTTCTACCTTTTGTCATCATACAAGTCTGCTTTACTTTTTTGGGGAGGATAATAGAGGAAGCATGAAAAGTTACTTTTCTTCCTCCCATGGATTTTGTGTCCTCTACTAAGTAATTTGGTTGTTCTCACTTCCATGATATCTCAGGTGATGCCTGCCTATTATTTTTGGTTATAGTATGAAGTTGTCTTTTAAGCCCAATAATGCTTCCAGTCTAGAGTCTTGGAACTTACTCCATTGCTTTTATATATTAAGGTAAGAAATGATGAATCTTTATTTGAAGAGCATTCCAAAAGAGAATCATTATTGCTTTATTTGCATATTGTATCTGTACCTATATAACAAATAATATTTAAGTACTTTGCAAGTTATAAAAGACACTATAGTTTTAAAATAAAGCAATGGGATCTATTACTTTACATAGTCTATCTCATTTCACCCTCAATATGGCATTGTTCTCAGTTCACAGTATAAATGGCATTTAAGAAAACCTACAGTCTGTGAATTGCAAAGGATATTATCATCATTATACTGCTAATCCTGAAAAACATTCTAAATAGAAGAAAATTTTACATATGGTGTCACCTTTTGAGCATCACAGTCTCTCCAGAGTCAAATAGTCCTTAGCATGGAAATTTGTAGGCCTGGAACAATATAGGATAACAGAAGTAACAATGATTTCAGGCTAAGAAATTTGTCAGAAATAGTCAGGATGTCATGTGGCTCACCTGTTTAAGCTTTGTGAGAATTAGTTTTCATTCCTTTCCTTTCATTTGAAAAGTATGAAAGATTGGATATTTTACCATTCTTTACAGTCTAATTGGCTATGTTGTGATGTTTGTAAGATTTTAATTCTTTCTAGTGGCAGGAAAATATGGGAAACAGGAAAATATGAAATCTAGCTTTATATTGAGAGCATGGACTCAATGTTCCCATATAGGAAAGCATATTGCTGTTACCTGCAGGGATACCATGGGAATATAGCAGGTGATGACTGGTGTTCAGCATGTCAATCCACCAGTATAATAACTCTCTAATGAAGAAGCTCCAATTGGAATAGACTATGAGGGTCACAGACTATAAATGACCAGTTGCTTCTGTCTGTAAATTCTCTCACCTGCCACTAAATTCCTTATGTAATAACAGCTTACCTAATAACTCCTCAAAGAGTTCCAGACAATAGAATCAGAAGGTTCGTTCCCAAACTCCTTTTACAAGGCCTTAATTACCTAGGTATCCAACACAAAGGCACAGCTAAGAAAGAGAACTACAGGCCAATATTCCTTATTAACATTAATGTTAAAAATACCAGCAAATCAAATCCAAGAACACATCAGAGAAATCATCCATCATAATCAAGTAGGCTTCCTCCCAGAGATACAGGGATGGTTTAACATATGAAAATCTATCAATGTAAACCACCATATAAACAAAATAAAAAAAAATAAAAACATGATCATCTCACTAGATGAGGAAAAGGCCTTCAACAAAATGCAACACACTTGGAGAGATAAGGCATAACAGGAACATACCCAAGTATAATAAAAAGCAATATACAGTAAACCAACAGCCAACTTCAAACTAAATGGCTAGAAACTCAATGTGATTCCTCTAAAATCAGGAACCTGACAAGGCTATCCACTCTCTCCATATCTCATCAGCATTATACTTCAAGTTCTAGCTAGAGCAGTAAGACAACAAAAAGGAGATCAAGGGGATACAAATTGGAAAGGAAGAAGTCACATTTTCACTATTTGCAGATGATATGATAGTTGAAATAAGTGGCCAGAAAAACTCTTCTAGGACACTCATACAGCTGATAAGCACCTTCAGCAAAGTGGAATACAAGATTAACTCAAAAGAATCAGTAGCCCTATTACATACAGATGATAAATGGACTGAGAAAGAAACCAGAGAAACATCACCCTTGCATGAGCCACAAACAAATAAAATATCTTGGGGTAAATCTAACCAAACAAGTGACAGACCTTCACAGCAAGAAAATTTCATCTTTAAAGAAAGAAATTGAAGAAGGTACCAGAAAATGGAAATATCACTCATGCTCTTGGATTGGTACAATAAACATAGTAAAAATGGCAATCCTGCAAATATCAATTTACAGATTCAATGTAATCCCCATCAAAATACTGATACATTCTTCAAAGACAGTGAAAGAATAATGCTCAAAATTATATGGAAAAACAAAAGAACAGGATAGGCAAAAAAAAAAAAAAAAAAAAAAAAAAAAAAAAAAAACCTGTACAATAAAGGAACTTATGGAGCCATCGCCATCCCTGACTTCTAGCTCTATTATTGAGCTATAGTCCTGAAATTAGCTTGGTATTGACACAAAAAAATGGACAGGTGGACCAATGGAATAGAATTGAAAAACCCTGATATTAACCCATACTCCTATAAAAAGCTGAATTTTTTACAAAGAAGCGAAACTTATTCAATGGAAAAAAATGAAAGCATCTCCAACAAATGATGGCATAACCAGAAGCTGGGGTGTAGAAGACTGAAGAAAGGTCCATATATTTCACCATACACCAACTTAGGTCCAAATGGATCAAAGACCTCAACATAAATCGAGCCAAAGTGAAACTCTTAGA
The DNA here is from genome assembly GCF_943737965.1 of Phodopus roborovskii. Classification (NCBI taxonomy): domain Eukaryota; kingdom Metazoa; phylum Chordata; class Mammalia; order Rodentia; family Cricetidae; genus Phodopus; species Phodopus roborovskii. The sequence goes on along the minus strand of NW_026126480.1, from coordinate 60,223,862 downwards.
AGTGAAAGTGGAAGGATCCCTTGAATTAGTTGTCACAGGAGATCACTTCCTGAACATAATACCAGTAGCACAGAAACTGAGATTGACAATTAATAAATGGGACCTCCTGAAACTGAGAAGCTTCTGTAAGACAAAGAACACAGTCAGCAAGACAAATGGCAGCCCACAGAATGGGAAAATATCTTTACCAACCCTGCATCTGACAGAGGGCTGATCTCCAAAATATACAAATAACACAAGAAACACTGAATAAATCAAATCAAAAATCGGGTTACAGAACTAAACAGAGAATTCGCAACAGTAAATCTAAAACACCTAAGAAAGTGCTCAACATTCTTAGCCATCAGGGAAATGCAAATCAAAACAACTCTGAGATACCATCTTACCCCTGTCAGAATGGCTAAAATAAAAAAGATCAATGACAGTTTATGCTGGAGAGGACTTGGAAAAAGGCAAACACTCATCCACTGTTGGTGGGAGTTCAAACTCATACAGCCACTTTGGAAATCAGTATGGAGGTTCCTCAGAAAAATAGGACTCACTCTACTGCAAGATATAGCAATTCCACTCTTAGGCATATACCCAAAAGATGCACATTCATACAACAAGGATATCTGTTCAACTATGTTCATAACAGCATTATTTGTAATAGCCAGAACCAGAAAGCAACCTTGATGCCCCCCAACTAAAGAGTGGATAAAGAAAATGTGATACATTTACACAAAGTATTACTAAGCAGAAAAAACAATGAAATCTTGAAATTCACAGGCAATGGATGGAACTAGAGGAAACTAACCCAAGTGAGGTTACCCGGTCACAAAAATACAAATATGGTATGTACTCACTCATATATGGATTTTAAACATAGAGCAAAGGATCACCATCCTACAATTTACACCTCCAGAGAAGCTAGAATACAAGAAGGTCCCTAAGAGAGACATAAATGCTTCCCTTGAGAGGGGTAAGGGACAAGATATCTTGAGCAATTTGGGAGCAGGGTATAGGGGAGGGAGAGTCAGGAGAAAGAGAACAGGAGAAGATGAGGGGAACAGAGGACATAAGAGAGCAGGAAGATTGAGTCTGGGGAAAAATAGAGGAGAGCACAAAGAAAAGAGATACCATAATAGATGGAGTCATTATAAGTTTAAAGAGAAATCTTGCACTAGGGAAATGTCATAGATTTACAAGAATGACCCCAACTAACAATCTAAGCAATAGTGGAGAAGTTCCCTTAAATGCCATTCTCCAATAATGAGATTGATGACTACCTTATATGCTATCCTAGAGTCTTCATCCAGTAGCTAATGGAAGCAAACACAGGCACCCACAGCCAAACTCTAGGAATCCAGTTGCAGAGGGTGAGGAGTTATGAACAAGGAGTTAAGAGCAGGCTGACTTGAACAAGAGGGAACTCATGAACCCTACACTGATAGCTGAGAAACCAACCTAGAACCTACCCAGACCCACTGAATGTGGGTGTCAGCTAGGGGACCTGAGCAATCTATCAGGCCTCTGGTAGTAGATCAGTATTTATCCCAATTATACAAATGGACTTTGGGAGCCCATCCACATAGATGGATACACCCTTAGCCTACACACATGGTGGAGAGCCTATGGCCTGCTCCAAATGACATGACAGACTTTGAAAATCCCCCATGGAAGGTCTCAGAAGGTCTCACTCTACCTGGGGAGCAGAAAGAGGATGGAGTATGGGGTTGCAAGGATCAAGTGAGGAGAAGAGGGAGAGTGAACTGGGATTGACATATTAAATGAAAAGCTTGTTTCTAATTTAATTTTTAAAAAGAATTAATACTGGGATATCTTTTATTATTCAGACTTCTATAGTATTCTCAGTCACAAAGACAAATAATTTTAGACTTCAGAAAAAAATTCAAGGCAAAATATTGCTGCTGGGCATGAATATACAAGGACAAACTTTCAAGTATTTATTGTTGATTCAAGGTCAGATTGAAGCAACTTTGGTAGACATAACTCCTGCTATAATGGACTTTCTGAACATACTTCTGATCTCAAGTGTCAGCCAACATGCTATTTATTGCTTGCTTAAGGCATGAATTTCCATGTCATTCTCTATCTGGGAACCCTGACCAACTCAAAGATATGTGCACAGCCAAGTGGTACTCACTCTCTGGTCAGCACAACTTCCCTAGCCTGAAAGAAACTGTGTGATTTGTCGTGTCCTATCTATACATAACCTTCTATCAAGATGGCCCCATATCATGTACATATTCTAGAAACGAATGATACCCAGTTCATTATAACATAAAAATTCATGAAGTTAGGAGGCAAAATGTTCTGGAGTAGACTTGAGAAGTTGGGGAAAGAGGATAGGGGATTTATGTACACATACAAAATATTCATATAAGAAATAAATATTGCAATTTTAGAAGTATGTTTTATTGTCTGCTCACTTTTATAATTTTAATGAAAATTATATCAGTCTAGTAATTACTTGTATGTTTCTTAGGCGTATTTTTCTAGATTCATAATAATATAATAAAGTACTTATCATAAAAATATTTTCTCAGAAACTGAACTATTTCCTATGATGGTCTTATAGGACATCTTTAAAATTTTACATGGATCTTTATTCAGTTTATTTGGATTTCTTTTTCACAATGTTCCAATATAAATATTATAATGATAAGAAAGATTTTTTCCAGAGATATTTTCCTTGATATTTTGCCTAGTGAATGACTCTGTTTCCCTTTATTACTATAGCCCCAGGGTCTGGATATGGGGACAACCTACACTGAAAATTCATATATTTCATTTATCCTTTATTTGTGAAGTACAATCATACAAGTCAATATCTCGGCATGCTTTTTTCTTAGTTATGTCAGAACTAATGTATTTGTTATATTCACAAAGCTTAGTGCATAATAGTATCAAGTGTCACCAGTGTGAATTTTTGTGATCTCTGCACCACAGATATTTGTGACTTTATTTCCATCATAAATATGAGGGTTTTCTTAAAAATATAGGTCATGGGATTTTATGAACTGATACAGGAGAATTTTCTGAGCACTTTGCAGCTGTATTTACTACTGGTAAGAAGATCAAAAAGCCTTCATCTTCTCAAGCAGACAAAAATGAGATGATTCTGTATACGAGGTCTCAATGTCAAACATACAGAGAAGTATCCTTGAAGCAGAGAGAGATATGATATTCTTGGGCAGATAGGTATAGACCTATCTGTAAATCCCTGCTGAAAATCTAGGCAACATGAAAATGCAGAGAAAAATGTTATGGTCATCTTGCAGTTGATAAACAAAGATAAGGCATGGGCCAATATTATTTTTATTAAAGGTAATACAATTGTTTTATATATTTCCATGTAGTGGATCAAACATTGTGCTTATTTATTCAGACATACTATCCTATTAAATGTCAGGCCAAATCAACCAAGTAAATATTTCTAATGTTTTGCATAAGAGGTTGTTTTTAACTATTGCATTATTATAGTTGGAAAAAGATTTCATAGTGGATATTCCATGAAATTTTTTTCTCATGGCTATAAGATAGGCATTGATTTTTTTGCTACTTATATCTCTAGTATAATATCTCAGACAAGGCATTGGATACTAATAATTTGGTTTTTCCAAGACTGACAACCTCACATTTAAGGTACATCCAGGTATCAGGTATAGTGCTCGTAATTGCTATTCTTCCATATTAACTCTGGTATTGAGTATCCTTATCAATTATTCCCTTGGTATTCCACAAAAAAAACTTTTTATTTCTATTGTTCCTAATACCTAAGAACAATTAATTTGTGTTAGATATAAGTATCATGAAGTTATTATTAACTTTAACGTTTAATGAAAAACGAGGCCATGGATTATAAAGACATCAAGAAGAAATATATATTATGATTTTGAGGGAAGAAAGGGAAAGGCAAAATATTTCATCATACTCTAAAAAAATCATAGTAATTAATAATGATAATAAAACCATTGAAAGTATAACTTGTCTTGCACACAGGAAAATGATCTAAAATTATATTAATTTATGAAGTAGTATTGCATGTGAATTATATAGCATAATAATATTTATTTAAATACTAAATTGACATCTTATTTCTTGCAGCATACACTCCAAATTGACTATAAATTAGTCATATAACCAATGCATGATGACAGATTTTTCCTTTTTAAAATAACTGTTCAAATAAACCAGACATGAAATAATTATAAATCAAGTATTTCTCAAGGATACAGGTTTTAAATTTCACATGCTCAAAAAAAAAATTGAGTTAATTGGCCAAGTTAACTGTAGACTTAATTTTTCCAACAACCTTCATGAATGCATTTTTGACCTCTTTGTTCCTCAGGCTGTAGACCACAGGATTTAGCATGGGAATGACCATGGTGTAAAACACAGATGCAACTTTGTCTGTCTGCATAGAATGGCTGGAGCTAGGCTGTAAGTACATGAATATGAGTGACCCAAAAAAGACTGATACAGTGATGAGGTGGGATGCACAGGTAGAGAATGCCTTCTTCTGTGCACTGGCTGACCGCATCCTTAGGATAGCAATGAAAATAAGCAGGTAAGTGTTCAAGATAACCAAGAGAGTGAAAACAACATCCAATGTAGCCAAGATAAGGAGTGTAATCTCATTTGTGTAGGTGTCAGAACAAGAAATGTTCAACAGTGGGGGGATGTCACAGAAAAAGTGATTTATTATGTTAGAAAGACAAAAGGAAAGACGAAATGCAAGGCCCACATGGATGGAAGATTGCAAGATTCCACACATATAACAGCAGGTGACAATTAGGATGCAGGTGGTACTTGTCATAGTGGTAGTATAATGCAGCGGTTTACATACTGCTGCATGACGGTCATAGGCCATTGAGGCCAGAATCAAACTTTCAATAGCAATAAAGGCTACAAAGAAAAACATCTGGGCAGCACATGCATTGTAGGATATAACCTTATTTCCTGTGAGCAACCCAACTATTACTTTTGGGGTGATTGCTGATGCATAAACACAGTCCACCAGAGAGAGGTTACTGAGGAAAAAGTACATGGGAGTGTGGAGTCGGGAGTCCAGCACAATCAACATGATCATTCCAAGATTCCCAACCAGTGTGATCAAATAAATGAGTGTGAAGACAGTAGACAAAGGTATTTGCAGTCCTGGTATATCTGTTAGCCCAACAAGAATAAATTCTGTAACCTCAGAAATATTCTCCATCAGTATCATTTGGGAATGATCATGACAAGTTCCTAGGACAAATAAAGAATATACTATTTGAGTATCTCAAGAATTCTAAACTATGACCAGATCTTTTACTCATTTATTTCTCAAGTGAAGGACACTGTTTAGAAGATGTTGAGCTGCATCCTGGGGAACTCTGGGCAGTTTTCTCATATGGAAATGATACAAAATAACACTGAACTTCTTTTTTGCTGAAAACGAGTACTATATCTATGGAGCTTAATTCCACGAAATACAGTGGTACATACACTAAATCATATAACATTATTATCTTTAATTGTAATACTTAGATGCATGTTCATATATAATAGACATTGAAAGTCTAACTAGCAGCAAGCACAGAAGGAATATATGGGCTTTTGAAATGTATTTCTTATGTCTACTATATCCTCCAATATCTTAGAAATATAGAGAGGTATGGGAGTTAAGCCTAGGTTAGCTTTACTCCTTAGTTAATGAGAAACCTTAATTAACCCTTATTCCCTTTAAATATTAGCACTTATATAAAATTACATGCTATCTTCATATATTTAATCAATGCAAAATGTAAGGGAACCATTTTTGAAAATTGATGAACAAAACTCTATTTCTTTTTTCAGTGTCAATCTTTTTCACAAAGACTTGTGTTTTCCATCACTCACCATCAGCCTTGTCTTTTTGATTTATGTTTGGGGAGAGCAGAGAGGATAATAAGAAAATAGTTTTCATTCATTGATAGAGACTTCGTGTTATTTAGCAAGTTATGATGCATAATATATGTTTTACTTACCTCCACAGTGGCTCCAATGACAGATGGCTGCTACTGGGTAAAGTATTAAAAGCCCTGCACCTAAAAGAAACCTCTGACTCTAAAATGTTAAGACATACTAATTCTCAGCAGTAAACATTCTTCTTATTGAAGGCATAAGGATAACCAAGCTGACTGTGATTTTCCCCTACCTCACAAGTTCCACCTATAAATTTCTTCTGAGGATAGTTACCACTTTACCATTTTCTAAAGAGAATCTTCTGATCCCCAGTATCAAAATATGAGTAATAAAAAGCACCATGCTGTAGTGGAAAGTGCAAGAAAACAAAAGAGAGAAGATAACTCATGGTGTGTTTGTAGTAGAGCTATTCAAACTTTATTGCCATTATTTTTTGTTTTACTTGGATAATAAAAACTGGCTTGATTTTGTTTCCCTTACAAATCTAAATTGCTACCACTGTAGACTTTTCTACTAACCATTGTTCTAGGAACAGACAAGTGTACAAAAGAAATGGGGTATGAAAAGTTTCATGCCCAGTACTGTACTGCATCCACACCCAGGAAAGCATTGTGAGAAAGGCTCTCCTTTCACTTCTGCACAAGCTCTTCTGTGGAACAGAACTCTGGCCTGTGCTTTTACCATGATTAAGGTGTAGATTGCAAGCTCCACATATGTGTCAGGGGAATCAGTGTATGAGAGTACATATCTTGGGAGGCATGTGATCCCATGTTGGCCATTCATTCTGAGATTAATGAAGACATTAAAATGGTTTGAGGCTTGGTGGAGAATCTTTATGAAGACATGAGGGAATAGATTCTTAGAGTGAAAGCACTCTAATTATCAGGCCAGTTGGGCCATAAAAAGTTTGAAGAGAAAAATAAAATCTCACTAGGGTTTGTGGGCTTCATCACATACTTTTATGTATTTTTTTTCCTTTTCTTCTTGTTGGTTTCAATAAAACATTCACTTAGCACAACAGCTCTGTTCTAATATTTTAAGATTTTTCTTGTTCATTTTCTTTTTTAAATTTATCAGCATATAACAATTCTATACATTCATTAAGTTGTAAGAAAGAATGTGATATTTTGGAACTTGTATACATTGTTCAGTGATCAATGTATAATCACAGAAATTAGCATTCACCATTGTTTAGTATTTACTTGTTCTGAGAACATACATAGCTTTGCTGTGTAGTTATTTAAAACATGTACTGTGTTTCTTAACTAAATTCATCTCAATTTTAACTATGCTTATAGCTACTTGATAGCAGTAAATACTTTCTGTTCATTAAAATCAGAAGCTACACTCAAAAAGTCTCACCATGACTGCCTAAATATGAGCTGAACAAGAAAAACAATAATAACATGCCAATGTGAATGAGGGAAAGACCATGAACACTCAGTCCACCACAAAGAACTATGGGCAACTAAGGAATGCTGAGAGTGGGGTAAATAGTCATGTTCAGAGAAAAGCACACGATACCAAGTCACCATCCCTAAAAAACACATATACAAATAGAATTAAACAGAGCACATTATATTTAAGAATGATGGTTAGATTGCTATAGATAGATACATAGATAAATAATATATGGATACATACATACATATGTATAAACATACATACATACATGCTAGTTAGATAAATATATAGATATGCACATATACATAGTTATATAGATAGATGATAGATGATTAGATAGATAGATAGATAGATAGATAGATAGATTAGATAGATAGAATGCATTTACCCACAATCAATGAAAATATGGCCATACATTTGCAAGATGAGTTTATGGAAGTGCTTGAAAGAAAGAAAGTGAAGAGAGGAACTATGTAATGATATTATAATTTCAGAAAATAAAAAATGATGTTGATCTATTTCACTTTTAGATAATTACTTCTGATTTGAAGTCCCATACAAGAATTTTCTTTATTTTGTCAATGTAGTCTATAACAGTTTTTCATTTGTATTTGTGCTGAAGTTTACCTTCAAAGCTTATTCCTATTTCCTATTGCAGTGTTGTGTTGACTGGCCAATTTAATCTCTCCAAGGTTCAGTGTAACACTTATGAACAAAAGTAATGAATGGGTGTCCCTTATTTAGTGAATTATTGTTATATTATTTATTTTTTTAAAAGAAATGAATAAGAAAATTTGAGGAGGATGTGATTGAGAGGATAATTTCAGGGCTAGGGTCACACATACACATAATTAATTATTACATCACTCCCCTACTTCCTCTCTCCAAGTAACCACAGATCTCCCCCAACTTGATCAAATTCCATGAGCTCTTACTTTCTTTGAAATTTAAATAGTTCTACTTCTTTACACTTGGCCGTAGAGCCATGAACCAGATCATGGGCAATGTACACTAGGCTAGATCCCCAAAAAAGAATAATTCTCTTTTTTCCAATCAACTGATGCCAACTGCCAGTATTTCGTCAGTAAGGAATAAGAACACACCAATTTCTACATATCTGTGAATGTAGATGTTCTGTGTGGGGGTGGTGATTGGGGTGGATTAACTTGTTACTGTACTGAGACGACAGAAGACAAATTTTACTATCAACCTCAGGAAGCCCATTCACTTCCTTTGATTAAAGGAAGAATCCTTCTTTCATTGATATATTTAATCAGATTGGAAATCTATTCAAGAGGTCTAACTTTCTGTCATATAAATTAGGTATGGTCCCTAGATGTTGACCCAAAGTTAGACAATTTCATATACTTATATGGGAGTCAATATCATAAATAATGAAGAAATGAGAAAGACATCAAGGAAAGAATAGGATGGAAATTTAGTCTTTTACTACAGGTTGGCTTATCTATGTTAACACCTGGGCCTTAGTATAACTAGGAACCTCACAGCTGATAGAAGATGTGACACAGTGACATCAACTGATAATAAGCAATGTGGAACTTTTTCTCTTTCTTTAAATTTATTTGATAAAAGAACAAAAAAAATGTGATTTCTGATCATCTAAATTTTTAGTAGTACATATTTAGTTACCAAAATTCAAGAATGGAAATGGAGAAAAGAAGAAAAGTATATGTTACAAAACTTCCCTTAGAGAAACTTCTTTTTTCAATGGATAGGAACAGTCAATACATATATGCATTCCTGGTCCAAGTAATGAAAATAAGCAACTGAGTTTTCATACCAAAAGTCGACATCTATATTAATCCTACCACCACCACCTAGCCTCAATGAATAATTTTAAGGAGAAGAAAAAAATATAAGAGCCAGAGAATTGGAAGTAGAGCTATGAAGCAATATCTTTTTGACATAACATGGTTGATATAATCATGAACTCAGCAACTGTGACTAACTACCCAAAACCTATAGAAGACCAATTTTGTTAGATGATCTTCATGTCTCACCTATTAGTTGGGATCTATCAGAAACAGATAGTTCCTGAAGGAGAAAGAATTATGTAAAAGTGTTATATTTCCATTCTCCAGTACATAGCTTCTTACTTATGCTTATACCTCATTGGATTTAGTGGGTTATCAAAAAATTGAAAAGTAATGGAGTTGAAAGAGAGTGTATTGAGAGAGTCATATGAAAAGTTGGAGAGTTAATCAGAAGTACATTTGTAATTATGAAATTTTATTGTATAGATACATGAAATTCTTCAAATAGAAATTAAAAACAAAGATTTTCAATATCTGTAAATGGATTAAACTTATTGAACATATGGTTGAGTGATGGTTTAACAAAGTTAGGAGAGATAGAAAGGAAGCAATGACTAAGACGTTTCTATGTGCTTTGGAATATAAAACAATAATCTTGTGCAATTAAAATATATATTCATGAATAAAGTGTGACAAGGGAAATAATTACCCTCAAAGGGAGTATTTTCCCTGGAGTTTTGAGACTGAAGTTTTCTCAAGATTCCTATATAGTAAGGTCTATAATCCCATCTTGATTCCATATTGCATTACTTCAATAGGGTCTTAAACTGAGCAGAATCCTTTTGATCATTTAACTGCTTGCAAATATTTTGTCCACACAATAATCTTCTTCCATACTGAGTGTTTATGGTGAATCTTCCAAAATATCCAGAGAAAGCTCCTAAGGTATCAATTATCCTAACTCATTCTGACAAAATAGCTACATACTAAAATTTAAAATTTGTTACACTCATAGCTATATTTCAGCAACACTATTTCAAGCATTATGTGGAAAAATGACCTATTTATTTTGTCAACATGAAGAAAATGTTCCTAATCAAAGAAAATAACTTCTAATAATATTGAAAATATATATGGTAGCTACAAAACATAGAGCAAGGCATTGTAAACTCTTGCTACTAATCCCATCATTGTGTCTTTACATCTCAGGAGACAACAATAATTCCAGGGAATTTTTCATTGAAAAACCACTTCTCCAAAACTATTTGTATGGCAATTCACAATCCAGTATTGTATTATCTTTAATTTTGAGGAGTAAAATTTTATTTTTTTCATGTTTCTATTTTATTTTTAAATAGGTTTATATTATTTTATTTGTAAACACAAAAAAATACAATTATACCAGCATGAAATGTGTTAGCAACACACAAAAGGCTTTGCTAATAATAATGAGCCACATATACGAATTTTCACCATGGAATTGCTTCCTGTACCTTTGTAGGAGCACTATTTTAAATAAGAAATAGTTCCGTATTATGTACAAAGGGCTTTTGATACGTTATATGTATTAGAATTGTTTTTTATTTTACTCTATTATTTTTTTATTTTACGTATCGATCCCAGTTCCCTCTCCCTCCCTCCCTCTACCCTATCTCCCTGGTCACATGCACCCTGACCACCATCCCCTCCCATCCTCCCACCCCCATACCACATGTAGGGCTATGCCATCCATGTGGGGTCGTGTAAATCTGTCAAGTTATTATAGTGGGGATAGGACTTCTCTCCTGTCTCTAGGATAAGGGAGTGTCCCTCAATGGGGGATGTGTCCACAAGGTCATTTTTTGCACCAGGAATACATCCCGGTTCCACTATCTGAGGTCCCTTAGACTGCTCATACCTTCTAGTTCAGACCTATATTAAGGGGTTCTGAGTCAGTCCTATGCTGGATCCCCAGCTATCAGTCTGAAGGACCCATTTGCTCCTGGTTCAGGTCAGCTGTCTCTATGTGTTTCTGCAACCTGGTCTTGTCCTCTCAGTGTTTAGTATGACTCAGTGTTTAGTTATGGGTGTTTGCTTCTGTTTCCAACAGGTACTACAGGAGGGCTCCATGATGGTGGATAATATAGTTGTTTATCTCACTATTCTGGAAGGGCATTTATAGTAGCCTTTCCACTGTTGCTCAAATTGTTAGCTGGAGTCAGTCTTGTAGGTCTCTAGACCTTTCTTTAGGTTTGGTTTTCTCTTCAAATTAATAATGGCTCCCTCTTTTATGGTCTCTCTCTCTCTCTCTCTCTCTCTCTCTCTCTCTCTCTCTCTCTCTCTCTCTCATGTCTTCTATTCCTACCCTGACTCAATCTTCCTAGTCACAAGTGCTTTCCTCTCCTCCCCTTCTCTTTCTCCTACTTCTCTCTCCATTCACTGCCATATCACTTCCCATGTGCTCTGGGGGACTTGTCCCTTCCCACTTTTGTGAGGGAGGGACCTTATATGAATCTCTTAGAATATACTTTGTCTACTAGTTCCCCTAGTACTTGAAGTTCTAGCTAAAGCTATAAGAAATCAAAAGGAGATCAAGGGGATCCAAATTGCAAAGGAAGAAAAAAAACTGTCTCTATTTGCCAATGATATGATAGTTTACATAAGCAATCCAATAAACTCTACCAGGGAACTCCTACAGCTGATAAACACCTTCAGCAAACTAGCAGGATACAAGATAAACTCAAAAAAATCAGTACCCATACTTTATTCAGACAACAAAGAGGCTGAGAAAGAAATCAGATAAACATCACCCTTTACAATAGTCACAAACAGCATAAAGTATATAGGGGTAATGCTTACCAAACAAGTGAAAGACCTATATAATAAGAATTTGTGTCTTAAAGAAATTAAAGAAGATATCAGAAAATGGAAAGATCTCCCATGCTCTTGGATAGGTAGGATAAATATAGTAAAAATGGCAATCTTGCCAAAAGCAATCCATAGATTCAATATAATCCCCCATTAAAATCCCAGCATGATTCCTCACTGACCCTGAAAGGATAATAATCAAATTTATATGGAAAAACAAAACACCCAGGATATCCAAAACAACCCTGTACAATAAAAGAACTTCAGGAGGCATCAACATCCTTGATTTTAAGATCTACTATAGAGCTATAGTTCTGAAAAGATCCCAGTACTGGCACAAAAATAGACAAGTAGACCAATGGAATAGAATCAAAATTCCTGATATTAATCTACACTCCTATGCACACCTGATTTTTGACAAAACAGCTAAAAGAATATGATGGGGGAGGAAAGCATATTCAAAAAATGGTCCTGGCACAATTGGATGATAATGTATAGAACACTGCAGATAGATCCATGTCTATCGCCATGCACAAAACTCATGACCAAAGAGATCAAAGACCTGAACATAAATCCAACCACATTGAACCTCTTAGAAGAAAAAGTAGGAGGTATCCTTGAACAAATTGGTATAGGAGACTGTTCCCTGAACATAACTCCAATAGCAAAGACACTAAGGCAAAGGACACAGTGGATGAGACCAAATGGTAGCCCACAGACTGGGAAAAGATTTTCACTAATCCTACATCTGACAAAGGGCTGATCTCAAAAATATAAACAAAGAACTCAAGAAACTAGTAAGCAAATCACCAAATAACCCTATGAAAAAATGGGGTACAGAATTCAAAAAAGAAATCTCAATAGAGGAAATCAAAAAGGCTGAAAGACAATTAAGAAAGTGCTCAACATCCTTAGCTATTAGGGAAATGCAAATCAATACAATTTTGAAATACCATCTTACTCCTGCCAGAATGGCTAAAATTAGAAACACCAATGAAAACTCATGCTGGAGAGGATGTGGAGAAAGGGGAACACTCCTCCATTGCTGGTGGGAGTGCAAACTTGTACAGCCATTTTGGAGATCAGTATGGCAGTTCCTCAGGAAAATGGGAATCAGTTTACCACAGGAACCAGCAATCCCCCTCTTAAGCATATACCCAAATGATCCATATCCATGCAACAAAGACATGTGCTCAACTCTGTCCATAGCAGCATTATTTGTAATAGCAAGAACCTGGAAGAAACCTAAATGACCCTCAACTTAAGACTGGATAAAGAAGATGTGGCACATTTACACAATGGAATACTACTCTGCTGAAAAAATAATGGAATCTTGAAATTCGCAGGCTAGTGAATGAAACTTAAGAAACCATCCTGAATGAGGTAACACAGTCACAAAAAGAAGAACATAGGATGTACTTGCACATATATGGATTTTAGACCTAGAGCAAAGGATCACCAGGCTATAATTCATACCACCAGAGGAGTAAAATTTTATATGCAATAAAAAAATCAATAAAACTTTAACTGACATGCTTATTTTAAGCTATATTTATACTAAAGAAATATGTAGTATTCTTTGATTTATTTGGTAATTAACATTATCAAATGATATCATTTAAATAAAGTATTTGAAAAGGAATAAAATCAGTCATTTTTCATTAAGATTACAATTACTCTTCCATTCCTCCCCTGTCTCAATCTTCCTAGTCGCAGGAGACAGAGAGAGGGAGAGAGACAATAAAGGAGGAATCCATTATAGGTTTGAAGAGTAAACTGACCTAGATAAATGTCTAGAAACCTACAAGACTGACCCCAACTAACAATTTGAGCAACAGTTGAAAGGCTACCTTAAATGTGCTTCCCTGATAATGAGATCGACAACTAACTTATCCACCATCATGGAGCCCTTATCTAGTAGCTGATGGTAATAGAAGCAAACACCTACAACTAAACACTGAGCCAAACTGAAATCTGTATGCAGAGAGGGAGGACAAGACTACGCTGCAGAATCACAGAGAGACAGCTGACCTGAACAAGGAGGAGCTAATAAGCTCCCAGACTGATAGCTGGGAATCTAGCATGTGACTGAATCAGACCCTGTAAGGATATTCTCTTAATCAAGAGACAGGAGAGAAGGCCTAGTTCCTACTCCAAATGACTTGACAGATTTAGATGACTCCTTCTGGAGGGCATCACAGTATATGTGGAGTGGGGGGGGGAGGTAGGATGGCTGAAGGGCATGAGAGTGTGTGAAAGAGGGAGGGAGAGGGAACTTGGATTGATATGTAAAATAAAAATTAAAAGTAAATTAATATATATATTTAAAAAGATTATAATTACTTGATTGGAGTCTTGGATCCGCACCCTCAGGTAGAGATGAGTAACAAACATTTTCTGCCCATTCTCTCCCTCATTATAGTCTCCTGTCCCACCCACTGATTCCCTCAGAGACCTGGAAGCAGACCAAACAACCAAGTGTCTGCTGCCATTGGAGTCTTAAACCTGCAACCACCTGGAGAGGTGATTGCCAGACCTTCTCCTGTCTACTTCACAACACTCCTTGGAGTCCCTCATCCCACACACCATATCCCCCAGAGTCCTGGGGGCAAACAAAACCATCCAGTGTCTGCTGCCATTAGAACTTTGGACCTGCACCCACCAAGAGAGGGAGAGACCCCACCTGTACCCACTGGAAGAAGGGATAGAAAGATAGCAGTATAAAAATACATTCAACAACAGAAAGACTAATATGACAATATCAGGGTCTAGGGGTATTACTAGAGCAAGACCTGAACAACCCAACATAGGTGACACAGAAGAAAATGACCTTAAAAAGAACTTTATGTAAATGATATAGGCCTTCAAAGAGGAAAAATGGAAGAAATGGAAGAAAAAATAAACAAAAAAAATGGAAAAAATTGGAGGAAAAGACAAAGCAAAACAAAAATAAAACAAATAAACAACTCTCTTAAAGAAAGCAAGGAAAGCCAAAAAAAAAAAAAAAAAAAGAAAAGAAAAGAAAAGAAAAAACAGTCCAAGAGGTGATGGAAGCAATTCAAAAGTTTAATATTTGAAACAAAAATAGAAAAAACTAGCCAGGTGGTGGCACACACCTTTAATACCAGCACTTCAGAGGCAGAGGCAGACAGATCTCTGTGAGTTCGAGACCAGCATGGTCTACAAAAGATTGTTCCAAGATAGGCTCCAAAGACACAGAGAAACCCTGTCTCTAAAAGAAAGCAAGAAAGAAAGAAAGGAAGGACGGAAGGAAGAAAGAAAGAAAGAAAGAAAGAAAGAAAGAAAGAAAGAAAGAGAAAGAAAGGAGAAAATAAAAATACAAACTTGGGGATGCTAGAAAAAGAAAATCTTGGTAAATTATCAGAAACAACAGATACAAGCATAACCAATAGAATACAAGAGATGGAAGACAGAAATTCAAGTGTTGAAAAAAATCTGGGAGAAATAGACTGATCAATGAAAGAAAATATTAAGTCCAGCAAATAGTTAACACAATATACAGGAAATATGGGACATCATGAGAAGATAAAACTTAAGAGTACTAGGTATAGAAGAAGGAAAAGAAACCCATGTCAAAGATGCAGAAAACATATTGAACAAATTCATAGAAAAATTTCCCAACTTAAGGGCATGTCTATGAAAGTACAAGAAGCTTCCAGAACACCAAATAGACTGAACCAAAAATAAGTCCCCTTGCCACATAATAAAGCACCAAACATACAGAATAAGGAAAGAACAATAAAAGCAGCGAAGGATAAAGGACAAGTAACATATAAAAGCAGAACACTTGGAATTACACCTGAATTCTCAATGGAAACTATGAAAGTTTTTGATAGATATTCTGCAAACACTAAGAGACCACATATTCCAGCCCATATTACTATATCCTATCACAAGCACTTTCCTGCTAGCCTGGTCCCACAGCTGAGTCAGCCTCAAATAACACAAAGGGATGCTGTATTAGATATAAAGCTGTTGGCCAGTTTCTAGCATTTCTTATTGGCTAGTTCTGTCTTAAATATTAACACATTTCTATTAACCTAAGTGTTTCCATGTGGTCTCATCTTACCAGAGAATGGGACCGCACCTCTTCTCTCAAGTCTCTACATCTTGTCTCTCCTCGCCCACATCTCCCAGAATCCTCCTTGCCTCCTCGTCCCACCTATATTGCTTTGCTATTGGCCAAAATGGCTTTATTCATTAACCAATAAGAGAAACATATATACAGAACAACATCTCTGATCATCTCTTCTTATCTGTCAAAAATAAAAAGAAAGTGTTTTAACTATAACATAGTAAAATATATAACAAAACAGTTATCAAATAAGAACCACAGCTAACAATATTCATTCCATTAACATTTAGCAAGATTTAAAGAAAATATTCCATCATCTATCCTATCTTTGTGAGTCTAAAGTCGTATATGTAACTTATCTTTAATCCTAACTAAGGAAAACTATAACCATAACTATCTGTCTTCAACTCCCTCAAAGAAAAAAGATGGATAGTACTTGAACCCTACAAATGACAGAGACAATGTGCCAGGTCAGTCACCCAAAGTTCTTCTGTAATGTTCCATCTTCACCCTATAGGCCATAGTGTGTCTGTCAGACTCCTCAGCAAAGCGGGAAATTTTAAACTATCCACCTGTATTGGCAGTTTGTCAGTCAATTTTCTCTGTGTCATGCAGAATGTCTGGCAGAATCTTCCATGAAGCAGAAACCCTGTAGCAATGTCCATCTTTTATCAGCAATCACTTTCCTGTGGGTCCTGCATGTCCAGTTTATACAACATAATGTCAAACAGTCCAGACAAGAGCAGTATCTTGTACAAATGGCTAGTCTTGCCATATTGGAAGTAAACTCCATAAAGAGTTTCTTCGATATCCATCTTCCTTTCTGACTCAGGTGGTGTTGCCAGGAGCAGTTATGTCTCACTGTTAAGAAAAACCCTAAACGATTTTAAATGCTATATTCTGTAAGTCTTTGAAAGGTTTGAAGAATATTTATCAATTTCAAATATATTTCTATATAACTAGAAAATCTAACTAACTTACATGTAAGTTTTGACTATCATAGGTAGCTATCTATAAATTGTACTAAATTATACATTTGTAAATGAGCTATATAAAAACAATACCTAAACAAGATGAGAAATATACATATCACAAAATTGACCTTATATTGTATCAATAAAATCTATTCCAAACCAAAGTATTCATTTATGTACCATAGTCCCCCTTTTACCTCTGTAACAGATTGGTTTTGATCATTAACCATTTATAACCAACCCCATTTAAATGAAAAAAAATTATACACAGTACTTTGGAATTTTTGCATTGTTCTTTCCAAAATGCTTCCTGCTGGTAGGGAGAAATGTATTGGTGTCTTGCTTGATCAAAGCATGTTAATATGGAAGGAATCTACAACTTTACATTTTCTGTGCAAACAAAATAGAAATTCTCTTCCCAAGTAACCTGTGCTTAGACTTAAATTTTTAAGTCAAAGCTCTTTTAAAATACATAAATTGGATTAATTCAGCAGCATTGATAAATCAACTATATTTTAGCAGATATTCTTTCCTTAGCAATTGAGCAATTTAAACACAGAAAAATAGCATACAGTATCCAGACTTTCTGTATATTTTATATTTTTCCATTTTACTCTATTTCTTCTACTTCTTGTTTTTTCTTTTTCATGTTTTGAGACAGGGTTTATTTGTGGAACTTTTGCCTGTCATGAAATTAACTCTTTATATGAGTTTCTCTTTGAAATTACAGAGACCTGCTTACCTCTACCTCCCAGTTGCTGGAATTAAAGGTCTGTGCCACCACACCAAGCTTCTCTCTCTCTCTCTCTCTCTCTCTCTTTCTCTCTCTCTCTCTCTGGCATGGTGTTTCCCCTTTATTTATTTTTTATAACCAAGTCCATTTAAATGAAAACAAACATTTATAGACAATATTTGGGAATTTGGGCGTCGTTCTTTCCAAACTACTTCCTGTTGGTTAGGGTCACTGTCATGGGGAATTCTAAGTAGATGCAGAAATCCTAGCTGTAGTCTGCAAGGCTGCTTTGTCCAGCTGTTTTGAATGTAGGATCACCTGGTACTCTGTTTCAGGTGGTCTGGCTTCATCAAACCATATTAGTCTGGAAGGAATCCACAGCTTTTCATTTTCAGTGGAAACAAAAATAGAAATCCTTTTCCGCAGTAACTTGTCCTTGAACTTAAATTTTGGAGTCAAAGCATTTTTTTTTATTTATTATTTTACATGTCGATCCCAGTTCCCTCTCCTTCCCTCCCTCCCTTTGTCTCTCCCTCACTTTTGCCCTCTCTGCCCTCTCACAGGCTTCCTAACCACCCTCCCCTCCCATGCCCCCACCCCAATTCCATATGTAGGGGAAAGTCATCCAGTTAGGGTCATGTAGATCTGACAGGTCATGTGAAGTAGGGACTAGGGCTTCTCTCCTGTCTCTAGATTAAGACATTTATCCCTCCATGGGGGATGTGTTCAAAAGGTCCTTTTGTGCACCAGGGATACATGCTGGCTCCACTGTCTGAGGTCCCTTAGACTGCTCAGTCCTTCTGGCTGAGACCCATATTCAGGGGGGCCTGAGTAAGTCCCATGCTGGCTTCCCAGCTATCAGTCTGGTGGCCCATTAGCTCCTCCTCGTTCAGTTCAGCTGTCTCTATGTGTTTCTGCAGCCTGGTCTTGTCCTCTCATCTGCATCTGGGTTCTAGTTTGACTCAGTGTTTATGTATGGGTGTTTGATCCTGTTTCCAACAGGTATTAGATGAGGGCTCCATGGATAATTAGGTTGTTGATCACTATCTGGGAAGGGCATCCACGGATGCTCAAATCATTAGTTGGCAGCAGTCTTGTAGTTCTCTAGACCTTTCTTTGTGTTCAATTTTATCTTCAAACCAACATTGGCTCCCTCTTTTATGTTCTCTCTCTCTTTCTCACTCCTGTCCTCTATTTCTATGTTTAAAAACATTTTATCCTGTTTCTTTTTCTCTCCAAAACCTAAGTGTAATTTAAAACACACTGTAAACCTTTAGAGGTTTTTCTTTATCTGAATCTGTCTTAACTGTAAATCTTTATCTCTTTCTGACCATGAATCTTTTATCTGCTAAACAACACTGCTAAAATGAAAGCCACAGCAGTATTAGTAACTGTCTATCCAAGATTGTGGGGTAAGTTTACTGCGAGCACTGAGAGCTGTGCTCACTGCCTTGGTCTACGCTGCCATCCAACAGTATGCACACAGCTTGGAGATGTCTTCACTGTCACTGTCAGCTCTCATACACACCATTAAGTTGTTACCAGGGCTTCTTAAAAGCCATGTGTTTTTGTTTGTTTTGTTTTGTTTTGTTTTTTTCTGCTTCTGTTGAGTCAAGAAACCTCCTGTAAAGGAGCCATGCAAGTCTCTGCTTGTCTCTAGCAAAACAGAGCCCAAATGAGAAAAATGCTGCTACCTAGAAGCCTTGCTTGTCTCTGTTATTTTGTTTTTAAAATCCCTTTTTAAGCTTTTGTGAAGTTTTAAGTGGAAGTTCTTAGTACCCATGTTGTAGGTTCCATTTTGTTATGAGCACTTTCCCACCAGCTTGGTCCCACAGGCACATCAGCTCCAAACAATACACAGAGATACTGTATTAGATATAAAGCTGTTGGCCTGTTACTAGCATTTCTTATTGGCTAGCTCTGTCTTAAATATTAACCCATTTCTATTAATCTAAGGTAGAATATATCATATGAGAATGGATATCCCTACCATATAAATGAAATAAAAATCTAAAAACATACATAAAAAAAGATCTCTGACTTGATTTTAAAAATTTAAATTAAGACTTTGTCAACTGACAGGAAAGGACTTAGCAGAAATTACAGTACTTTTAACTAATGAGAAAATTTTCTCCTTATGAAAAGATAATGAATATTGGCTGAGAGGTTGGAGTAAACTTTTGGGAATGATTAGCAACAATTATCTCAAAAGTGAAAGAATCAAATTCATAAAGAAAATTAATTGGATCCTTCCACTCATTGAAAGAACAACACCAATCTCTGGAGTTCCTACATACTACACTAATGCAAGCAAATCAGGTAAGGTAGAATATAAATCAGGAAATATAAGTAAAGTAGTTCAAAGCCATTATAATTACGTACAAAAGTTAGAATTGTATGCCATTCTCATGGTATTTATGGATTTTACAGAACCCCTCAATATAATTATTGCCTATCAATATGCAGAGAGAGTTCTCTTACACATTGAGACTGAAGAATTTATTCTTGATGATACAAAATTAACTTCATTGTTTATACAATTACAAGATACTATTAGAAATAATAATCATATATATATATATATATATTCATAAATCAGATCCCATAAAAGGCTTCTAGGTCCTTTAGCACAAGACAATGATGAAATTGATCAGTTATTGATAGGAGTGTGCTAAATGACGAGGTTTCATAAGAAACACCACGTGAACAGCAAAACTTTAAGAAAGTAATCTTCTATCACTTGGCTACAAGCTAAGGAAATAGTAAGGAAATGTCCTATGTGCTCATTCTATAATAAAATTCTTTTACCACCAGGCAGTAACCATAAAGGTATAAATAGCAATCAAATATGGCAAAGGGATGTGCTACATTTTGCAGAATTTGGAAAATTAAAACATGTGTACCACACTATAGACACATTTTCAGCGTTTCAATGGGCCTCTGATCTGAGCTCTAAAAAGGCTGAATCTGTTATCACACACCTATTAGAGGTAATTGTCATTATGGGCAACCTGCACAAGTAAAAACTGACAATGCTCCAGCATGTGTCTCCTCCCTAGCAAATTGAAACAGTTTTTTATTTTTGAGTGTTATAACATAAAAGAGATAACTGGTATACCACACAATATAACAGGACAAGCAGAAGTTAAGAGATCTAATTGTACTGTAAAAGAAATGTTCTATGAGCAGGCAGGGGAAACTAGACACCCAAACACATATTATATAATACTGTATTAACATTAAACTTTCTTAATTCTAATGAGAAAGAAAAGCAGCTTCAGGAAGACAATGGAAAATAGAAAAAAAAAATCTGAACTAAACCAGCCAGTGTACTTCAAGGATGTACTGACCTCAGTATAGAAACCAGGATATGTGTTATGTTAGGGCAGGGGTTTCCCCTTTGTATTTACAGAAGAGGAAAAACTGTGGATATCATCTAAGTTGATAAAGATCCAAGTTGATCACGAGAAACATCTTTTTTTTTAATTTATTTTATATAACAAAGTCCAATTAAATGAAAAACAAACATTTATACACAATATTTCAGGCAGTCTGGCTTGATCAAACCATATTAGTCTGGAAGAAATCCACATCTTTTCATTTCCTGTGCAAACAAAAATAGAAATCCTTTTCCCCAGTAACTTGTCCTTCAACTTAAATTTTGTAATCAAACCATTTTTTTAATTTAATTTATTATTTTACATGTCTATCCCAGTTCCCTTTCCCTCCCTCCCTTCTTCCCTCCCTTTTACCCTCTCTGCCCTCTCACATGCACTCTAACCACCCTCCCCTCCCATCCCCCCACCCCAATTCCATATGTAGGGGAATGCCATCCAGTTGGGGTCATGTAGATCTGACAGGTCATGTGAAGTAGGGACTAGGGCTTCTCTCCTGTCTCTAGATTAATCCCTCCATGGGGGATGTTTTCGCAAAGTCCTTTTGTGCACCAGGAATACATCCTGGCTCCACTGTCTGAGGTCCCTTAGACTGCTCAGTCCTTCTGGCTGAGACCCATATTCAACGAGAATGAGGATACAACATACCCAAACTTATAGGACACCTTGAAAGCAGTGCTACGAGGGAAGTTCATTGCAATAAGTGCCCATATGAAGAAAACAGAGGATAGTCACATAAGAGAATTAATAGCACAACTGAAAGCCTTAGAACAGAGAGAAATGAATTCACCCCATAGGAATAGATGCCAGGAAATAATCAACTTGAGGGCTGAAATCAACAAAATAGAAACCAGGAACACAATACAAAAAAATCAATGCAATGAAGAGTTTTTTTTTTTTTTTTTTTTTGAGAAAATCAACAAGATAGACAGACCTTTATCCAAATTAACGAAAAAGCACAGAGAGAACATGCAAATTAACAAAATCAGAAATGAAAAGGGGAACATAACAACAGACACAGAGGAAATCCAGACAATTTTCAGGTCATACTTTGAAAATCTGTATTCCACAAAAATTGAAAATTCAAAGAAATGGACAAGTTTCTGGATAACTATCACTTACCAAAATTAAATCAAGAACAGACAAATGACTTAAATAGACCTATAACCCGCAATGAAATAGAAGCAGTCATCAAAAGCCTTCAAACAAAAAAAAAAGTCCAGGGCCAGATGGATTCAGCGCACAATTCTACCAGACATTCAAGGAAGAACTAATACCACTACTCCTCAAACTGTTCCACAAGATAGAAACAGAAGGTTCATTGCCAAACTCTTTTTATGAGGCCACTATAACTTGGGTACCCAAACCTCACAAAGACACAACTAAGAAAGAAAACTACAGACCAATATCCTTGATGAACACCGATGCAAAAAATACTCAATAAAATAATGGCAAACCGAATTCAAGAATACATCAGAGAAATCATTCACCATGACCAAGTAGGCTTCATACATGGAATGCAGGGATGGTTTAACATACAAAAATCTATCAACAAGATCCACCATATAAACAAACAGAAAAAAAAAAACCATATGATTATCTCCCTAGATGCGGAAAAAGCCTTCGACAAAATTCAACACCCTTTCATGAGAAACATCTTAATGAAGAGAAATGACAAGTCATCCACCAAAGTAGTTCCCATGAGTTTTGTGGAGAACTCTCAAAGGTAGGGGAAGTGTTCTGTTCTTGTCAATATAGGAAAAGAGAAAACACACATTTTCTATTATTTTTTCTTTTTTAAATATTTTATTCAAGTTTTATTTTTTCCTTTTTTACTTTTTTATTTTTATTTTACATACCAATCCCATTCCATCTCTCTCCCTCCCTCCATATTTCCCTCTCTCTCACTGATTCATAGCCACTGACAACCCTCCCCTCCCCCCAACTCCACATGTAGGGTGATGCCTTCCAGGAAGAGTCATATAAATCTGTCAAGTCATTTGGAGTAGGGACTAGGCCTTCTCTCCTATCTCTATGTTAAGGGAGTGTCTCTCCATGGCAGATGTGTCCCCAAAGTCATTTTGTGCACCAAGGTTATATACTGGTTCCACTATCAGAGGTCCCTTAGACTGTGCAGGCCTTCTAGCACTGACCCATGTTCAGGGGTTCTGAGTCAGTCCAATGCTAGATTACCAGCTCTCAGTCTGGGGGCCCATTAGCCCCTCCTTGTTCAGGTCATTTGGCTCTATGTGTTTCTGTAGCCTGGTCTTGTCCTCCCTCTCTGCATCTAGATTCCACTTTAGCTCAGTATTTAGTTGTGGCAGTCTGCTTCTGTTTCCATCATCTACTAGATGAGGGATCTATGATGGTGGATAAGTTAGTCATTGATCTCATCAGGGACAGGCATTTATGGTAGCCTTTCCACTCTTGCTCAAATTGTTAGTTGGGGTCAGACTTGTAATTCTCTGGATATTTTTCTAGGTTCAATTTTCTCTTCAAACCTAGAATGGCTCCCTGTTTTATGCTTTCTCTGTGTCTCTGTGTCTTTGTCTCTCTATCTCTCTGTCTCTCTCTCATCTATTCTTCCCTGACTCAATCTTCCTAGTCCCACGTGCTTTCCTCTCCTCCCCTTCTCTTTCTGTAGTTCCCTCTCCACTCCCCATATGCTCAGGAGATCTTGTCCCTTTCCCCTCTGTGAAGGACCTTAAAAGAATCTCTTAGAATCCTTGTATCCTAGTTTCTCTGGCGGAGTGAATTATAGGCAGGTGATTCTTTGCTCTAGGTCTAAAATCCATATATGAGCAAGCACATAACCTGTTCCCCTTTTAGTGACAGGGTCCCCTCATTCAGGAAGGTTTCTTCAATTTCATCCATTTGCCTGCAAATTTCAAGATTTCATTGTTGTTGTTGTTGTTTTCTCCTCAGAGTAGTATTCCATTGTGTAAATGTGCCACATCTTCTTCATCCATTTTTCAGTTGAGGGGTGTCTAGGTTGCTTCCAGGTTTATGCTATTAAGAATAGTGCTGCTATGTACATAGATGAGCACATGTCTTTGTTTCATGGATGTGGATCATTTGGGTATGTGCCTAAGAGTGGGATTGCTGGGTCCTGTGGTAGACTGATTCCCATTTTCCTGAGGAACCATAATTCTGATCTCCAAAATGGCTGTACAATTTTGCACTCCCACCAGCAGTGGAGGAGTGTTCCCCTTTCTACACATCCTCTCTAGCATAAGTTGTCATTTGTGTTTCTAATATTAGCCATTCTGGCAGTAGTAAGATGGTTTTGATTTGCATTTCCCTAATAGCTAAGGATGTTGAGCACTTTCTTAAGTGTATTTCAGCCCTTTTTATTTCCTCTATTGAGAATTCTCTCTTCAGTTCTGTGCCCCATTTTTAATAGGATTATTTGGTGTTTTGTGACTAGTTTCTTGAGTTCTTTGTATATTTTGGAGATCAGCCCTCTGTCAGATGTAGGATTGGTGAAGATCTTTTCCCAGTCTATGGGTTGCCATTTGGTCTTGTCCACTGTGTCCTTTGCCTTACAAAAGCTTCTAAGTTTAAGGAGGTCCCATTTATTAATTGTCAAATTCATTATCTATGTTATGTTCAGGAAGCGGTCTCCTATACCAATTTGTTCAAGGACACCTCCCACTTTCTCTTCTAAGAGGTTCAGTGTGTCTGGATTGATGTTGAGGTCTTTGATCCATTTGGACTTGAGTTTTGTGCATGGCGATAGACATGGGTCTATCAGCTGTCTTCTAGACATGGCCATCCCAGTTGTGCTAGCACCATTTGTTGAACAGAGT
This sequence comes from Phodopus roborovskii, assembly GCF_943737965.1. Lineage (NCBI taxonomy): Eukaryota > Metazoa > Chordata > Mammalia > Rodentia > Cricetidae > Phodopus > Phodopus roborovskii. The sequence continues at coordinate 60,198,877 of NW_026126480.1, read as the reverse complement.
GGACAACAATGCTTGTTCCTGATTTTAGAGGAATTTGCATTGAGTTTTTCTCTGTTTAGTTTGATGTGGGCTGTTGGTTTGATGTATATTGCTTTTATTATGTATAGGTATGTTCCTGTTGTCATTGATCTCCCCAAGACCTTTATTGTGAAGAGGTGTTGGATTTTGTTGAAGCCCCTTTTCAGTATGTAGTGAGATGATTATGTGGTTTTCTTTTTTGTTTGCTTATGTGGTAGATTACATGATGTACTCACGCCTATACAGCTATTAGACATAGAGCAAAGATTTACTAGACTACAACCCACACTTCCAGAGAAGCCAGGGAATGAGGAGGACCTTAAAAGAGTCATGCATGTTCCCTAAGTGAGGGGGAAAGGGACAAGAGCTTCTGAATATATTGGGAGCATGGGGGAGGGAGGAGAGAGGTAAAAAAGAGGAATGGAGAAGAGAAGAGGAAGGAGAACATGAGGGATCAGGAAGATTTAGTGGGGAGATGAATAGAGGAGAGCATGAAAAAAGACACACCAATAGATGGAGCCATTACAGGTTTAAAGAGGTATCTGGCACTAGAGGGACTTGTACATGGATTCACAAGGATGACCCCACCTAAGAATCTAAGTATTAGTGGAGAATCTACCTTAAATGCATTTCCCCTATTATGAGAATAATGACTACTTTAAATGTCATCCTAGAGCCTTCATCCAGTAGTTGATGGAAGAAGAAGTACAGCTAAACCCTAATCCAAACTTCTGGAATCCATTTTTAGAGAGAGAGCAGTGATAAGCAAATGGATCAAGACCATGCTGGGTAAATCCATAGATGACCTTAGCAAGTGGGAATTCAAGCACCCTACTCTGACAGCTGGGAAACCAACATGCAACCAAACCAGAACCCCTGAATATGGGTGTCAGCTAGGAAGCCTGGATAGAGTATGTAACCTATGGCGGTGGAATCAGGATGTATCCCTAATGCATGAACAGACTTCAGGAATCCATTTCCCATGAAGGGATACTCCCTTAGCCTAGATACAAGGGGGAGGGTTTTGGCCCTACCCCAAATGACTTGAAAGATTTTGATGATGCCTGATGCAGGCCTCACCCTCCCTTGTGAGTGGATGGGGGATGGGATGGGAGTGACGGGGAGGTAGGGGGGATGTGAAAGAGAGGGACATGGGATTGATATGTAAAATATGATTGTTTCTAATTTAAATATAATAAAAATAAAAAAGGGAACTAAATGTTTTCATTAGTGGGTGGGGATATTCCTATGGAATACTGGGGTTCAACATTCCAGAAACCATTGAAACTACAGAAATTTGTGGAAGAGTGAAAACTTGGGTGTGGCAGACACCAAGGAAATGAAAAGACTGATTTGAAATGAAGATTTCCTGCAGCAAAATCTAAGTCCTGTATCTAAACATGTAGACATCTTTGAATTTTGTTCTATAGTAATTGCTAGGTCATAAACAATGTATTCTGGTGGAATATATATTAGCAGTAAAAAAATGTGTTAATGAAAGCTAAGTCATGATAGAAAAATTCACATTTTATTTACAGCTCTAAACCAAGTTTGAATAGACTTATAAGAACTTTCAATTTCCCATTTCTGACACCTTTGTCATATTTTGTCATCAATCATAAGCATGAAAGTGAAAACCCATGAATATTTTTCATTCTCAATGATCAATAGCCAATACTGTTCAAGCAAGTATAGAAATTAAATTAATAAAAATATGATAGAAAATATTGAAAGCTATTAAAATCTCTATAATATATAGTTTTTAAATTGATTAAGTATACTGTTCATTCAATAAATGTCAAATTACAATGATCAAGTTACAAAAAGGAAATAACAGCAGTTACTCTAAATGAACCTATGTCATATTCAACATAAAAATATGATATTCCTTGAATTTTAATTGCTTTTTTTCTGGATAATTGGAGTGGGGAAAATATTTCCCTCAAAGGGAGTCTGTTCCCTGAGAGAATTACATGTTTGTACAGTTTTCAGATGGCTCCCCAAATCAGCCTCTAAAATATTATCACAGGCTCACATGGTATTACTTTAAAGAGATAAGATTCTGACCCAAGTTCCTTGGTTTTCCATTCATCCTCATGAAAACTCCAATACATTGAGGATACACAATGGGCTTTCTTCTGACTTTCCTTGGTAAGTCTGAAACCCCAAGCAGACAAAACATATCCAATTCTGTGAAGTTATGTGAGGGATAATTTTATCATTTCTTTCCAAAAAGTGAAGGAACAGAACCTACTGTTAAATAATTCCAAGATGCACAGAAAACAAATCACAACATCTCTAAGACCTGAAGTTGGGCTTCTAAGCTCCCTGATAGCAACATTTTAATCATCCTGTAGTCTGTGATTAGTTTTTAATGAGATGTATCACCCACAAAGTTACATCACTGCATTCACTGACTCTGCAGCAATTGTCATGAGCCTACTTAACTCATTACTACTCCTTTTTATTTACTCATTGTCTCACCTTAACTAGTATTCATGTAGGAAAGCTGACAATTTAATGATTACATGCAGACTTGAAAATAAGGTAGATATGCAAATTTGAATTTTTTTCTTTGATTTTGAGGTGATAACATAATTACATTATTTATCACTTCTCTTCCTCTTTCTAAACTCTTCTATATACCCTTCCTTATTCAAATTCATTGCCTTACTTTTTAACTGTTGTTAAATGCATGTATGCATATACATGACTTGACTTTTTAATTCATACTGTGTGTTATATAATAATGTATATCAAGAACATTTAATATTAATATATTAAACAATATGCAATTAATAAAATAATATATAATACATCATACTGATAATATATGAACAATATAATCATGGTCTGAATTCTCATCAGTGTCTCATTTTATTAACAAAATAATTTTATGTATCTTTTAATGTCTCTGTCATTCTGTATCTCTAACTCTTTCTCTGACTCTGTATGTATATAAGTATTCTTTTCCTTTCTTTTGTTTTTTTTTTTTTTTTGATTATTTTAAAATTATTTTTTCTTATTTTACACATCAATCCCAGGTCCCTCTCCCTTCCTCCCATGCCCCCTGACTCCCGCTCCCATCCCATTCCCCCCACTGCACAGGGAGGATGATGCCCTCCTGGAGGGATCATCAAAATCTGCCTCTGCCTCCCTGGTTCAATGATTAAAGTTGTGTGCCATCACCAAACCCTTTGGTGCACTACACATTTAACACATTTAATCCCATTACTCTGGGAGTTCAAGGGCAGCCTAATCTACATAGTGTGCCCAGTACAACCAGGCCTCATAGAGAGACACTGTCTCTAAATATCCAAACCAAATAAAGTATTTTTTATTCAAATAGCTATATAAAATTTATGTGGTAACTGGCTCATGTGTATTAAAGTACTAATAATTTCTTGAGATTTAACTTGAGATAAATTTATGTATGTGATTTTAATACATAGACACAATTATAAAGAAGACTATGAAGTCTCTGAATGCATCTCAGTTTCAACAACACAAACTGTAAAGGTAATTATCTGTATTGTATTCATATACGCATGTTAAAATGCTCCACAAAAAGTCTCCATTAAAATCCGAGAAAACTACAATTATGTCATTTTATGTGGTAGAAAAATAATCTCTTCACAGTGATTAGACTGAGTGTAAACTAGGCCTTGGGAAAATACATTAACCACTACAAACCGAAAATGTTTAAATATAAATAAGTATAAATAAAAACAGAGGCTCATCTTATTATGTAGGTAAGGTATTAGCAAGCAATGCATCACAAGTGGAGAGACAGAAGGTGATAGACAATAACAACAGTAAAAGTGAGCCCCACCTAAAATAGGATTCTTCCAGCACAGCATAAAAATACTGTGCAAAGAAGAAAATTGGTTGCTATAGCTATCTACCTGTGAGAGAAAAGATAGAGACAGAAATGCTGGAGAAAACAGCTTTGAATAGACTGAGGATATATAAAAATCACAAGTAAAAGGGTAAATATATATATATATATATATATATATATATATAACAATTATATATATATACAATTGTTATACACCATACACAGACCTCTCACAAAGTAATCTTAATAATTATGTTGCAGCTGATCATCATTCATCAGGACTTGACAAGTCACATCATAGTTCTTTATGCATTAATTCATTTAACTCCCAGTAATTTGAAGTTGATAAAAAAAAATGCCAAGTAAATTACATTTTATTGACAGACAAATTAAATTTTAGAAATTAAAATTTAGAAAAGTTATATTATATATACTGAATGTCTCTCAGCTAATAACTAGCATAGTTTTATACTTTTGCACAGTCAAATTCTTAAGCTCTACTCCAGTGCTATACTTTCTTTTTAGAATTGACTATGTTGATAGTGAGTAACTCTGATGCTGTATTTATCCCTCTCCATCCATGGGACATTTTTTGTGAATTGCTCTATGATACACTTATATGCATATGTGTGTCACAAAAGGATAATGATTAAATGTAAAATAATTAAAATGAAAACCAATTCAATTCATTACCAGAATATAGATTTTGAAGCATCTTCTTAAGTTTGTTTCTACCAGCTGATTTCTAGTCCCACTTGAAAAACAAACATTACATTAGAAATTTTATTTGTAAATAAATGTTTATTTATGGGAGGATTACAGAATCATAGAAGAATAAATTCTGGTGTATGATAACTAAAGATGTGTAAGCTGATAAACTGAAAAGATATTTGGTAATCTTTCATTCCATATTTGTAACCTAGAGGAACTCAGGTTATATGTTCTTTTTCTAACTCAGTTCATTCATAAATGAAATCAGTGACACTGGAAGCCAAATCATGTAGCCCTTTCATATTCAACACCATATTATTAGTTTAGTGATTATAACTAATCTATAATCACTATACTCTGGAGGCAGAAGCAAGAGGTTCTTGAGTTTAAGGCCATCCAGGGTTATAGGTACTTGGTTACAAAAAAATTTCAGGCAAAAATCTATGTACTCCTACATAGATTATTTATTCTCTGAATTGTATTCTTCTTTATATTTTATACATGGTAAAAAATGTATCATTAAAATGAATTTTACTTTAATTTACAACTGTATTTTTCTCATTCAGACATATTTGTCTTTATTTAACTTTGCTATAGGCCATCTTGTGACTAATAAAACACCATAGATGAAGAATATTACAGAGGTAACAGAATTTCTCCTGTTGGGACTAACCACAGCCTCAGAACTACAGGTTCCACTCTTTATTTTATTCACACTTATTTACATTATCACTTTGATTGGGAATCTGGGAATGATTGCACTGATTCTGCTTGACTCTCATCTCCATACCCCTATGTACTTTTTCCTCAGCAACCTCTCTCTGGTGGATTTTTGTTCCTCCACAACAGTCACCCCAAAATTTTTATCTATCTTGCTTCTGGAAGATAAGGTCATCTCCTACAATGCATGTGCTGCCCAGATGTTCTTTTTTGCAGCCTTTGCCACTATGGAATGCTATTTCTTAACATCTATGGCCTATGATCGGTATGCAGCAGTGTGTAAGCCCCTCCATTATTCCACCATCATGACAAAAAGTGTTTGTGCTCATCTGGCGGCAGGTTGCTATATCATTGGTTTTTTGAATGCTTCTGTGCAAATTGGAGACACATTCTACCTCTCATTTTGTATGGCTAATGTGGTCCATCACTTTTTCTGTGATATTCCAGCAGTTATGACTTTGAGTTGCTCTGACAGAGGCATAAGTGAGATGATTCTGATTCTTATTTCAAGTTTTAATGTTTTATTTGCACTTTTTGTTATTTTAATTTCCTACCTATTCATTTTTGTCACCATTTTGAAAATGCACACAAGTGAGGGGTACCAAAAGGCATTATCCACCTGTGCTTCTCACCTTACTGCTGTCTTCCTCTTCTATGGGACAGTCATTATAATGTATTTGCAGCCTAGCTCCAGTCATTCTATGGACACAGACAAAATTGCATCTTTGGTCTACACTGTGGTCATTCCCATGCTGAACCCATTGGTCTATAGCCTGAGAAACATGGAGGTCAAGAATGCATTTATAAAGGTTGTTGAGAAGGCAAATTTTCTCTGGGGTTAGTCATTTGATGACATAAATTCCAACAAAAGTAATTTAAACCTTCTTACAATTATTCTGTGAAATAATACAAATGTCAAATATATATCCAGGATGGTGGGAAAAACGACTCATAACATAATGGCACCTTCAATGTGGCTGATTATAAATTCCACTTAAAACTTAACAAAAACTTAAAAAAGGGATTTAGAAACAAAAGAACAGAGACAAGCAAGGCTTTTTGGTAACAGAATTTTTCTCAGTTGGACTCTGTTTTGCCAGAGACAAGCAGAGATTTGCATGGTTCCTTTAAGGGAGTTTTCCTGACTCAGCATAAGTGTCAAAAAACCAGAAAGCTTTTAAAGAGCTCTGTGCTTACAACTTAATGGTGTGTACGAGAGCTGGCAATGGCAGTGATCACATCTCCAAGCTGGCAACATGCTACTGGATGGCAGTGTAGACCAAGGCAGTGAGCACAATTCTCAGTTCTGGCAGTAAATGTAACTGCCACAATCTTGGATAGACCACTCCTAATAGGCTGTGACTTTCATTATAGCAATGCTGTTTACCAGATAAAAGACTCGTGGCCAGAAAAAGATAAAAATTTACAGTAAAGACAGATTCGCATTAAGGAAAAACCGCTAAAGATTTGCATTGTGTTTTAAAATATATGTAGGCTTGGAAGAAAAAAAAGAAAAAGGATAAAATTGGTTAAAAAGAATAATAAAAGAGAGTAGCTGGGAGTGGTGGCACACACCCTTAATTCCAGTGCTCAGGAGACAGTAGCAAGCAGATCTCTGTGATATCAAAGTAAACCTGGTATACAGAGTTAATTCCAGGACAGATAAAAGTTACATAGAGAAAACCTATCTCAAAAAAATGAAAAAGTAGAAGTAGGAAAAATAGCGTAATAAAAAGCCACTTAAAGATGGAAAGCTCAAGAGAAAATCTGGATACTGTACAGTATTATATTGTGTTTGTATCATTTGACTGCTGAGGAAGTAACAACTGCTAAAAGAAATGCTGCTGGATTAATTCAATTAATATATTTTAAAAATGCTTTGACTCCAAAATTTAAGTTTAAGAACAGGTTATGGGGAAAAGGATTTCTATTTTTGTTTCCATAGAAAATGAAATTCCTTCCAGACCAATGTGGTTTGATCAAGCCAGACCCCCTGAAGCAGTGTCCCAGGTGATCCAACATTCAAAACATTTGGGAAAAGGCAGCCTTATAGACTAGAATCAAGATTTCTGTATCTTCTTAGGATCCTCATGATAGCACCCCCTACCAGCTGGAATCACTTTGTAAAGAACGACACCCAAATTTCCAAATATTGTCTATAAATGTTAGTTTTCAATTAAATGGGCTTGGTTATAAATGGTTAATGATCACAACCAATTTTTTAAATGTAAAATGGGAATTTTGGTATGAATATGAATGCTTTGTTTTGGAATGTATTTTTATTTATTGATACAAAATATGGTCAATTTTGTGATATGTATGTTTCTCATCTTGTTTAGGTATTGTGTTTATATAGCTCATTCACAAATGTAATGTATAATTTAATATAGATTACAAACAGTTACCTATAACAGTCAAAACTTATAGTTAGGTGAGTTAGGTTTTCTAGATATATAGAGATGTATTTCAAAGACCTACAGAATATGGCATTTAAAATGGTTTAGAGTTTTTCTTGATAATGAGACATAACTGCACCTGGCAATACCACCTGCATCAGGAAGGAAGATGAACATCGAAGAAACTCATTATGGAGTTTGCTTTCAATATGACAAGACTAGCATTTGGGCAAGATACTGCTCTTGTCTGGACTATTTGACTTTATGCTATATAAACTGGACATGCAGGACCCCAGAAAAGTTACTACTGATACAAGATGGACATTGCCACAGAATCCTGCTTCATGGAAGAGTCTGCCAGACAGTCTGCAGGACACAGAGGAAAGTGACTGACAAACTGCCATTACAGGTGGACAGTTTAGTTTTCTGCTTTGCTGAGGATTCTGCCAGACACACTGTGGCCTATAGACTGAAGATGGAACTTTACAGAAGAACTTCGGGTGACTGACCAGATAGTGAGTTATCTCTGTCATTTCTAGAGTTTATATATTTTCCTTCTGTGGTCTTTGAAGGAGTTGAAGACATATAGTTATGGTTATAGTTTTCCTTAGTTAGGATTAAAGATAAGTTACATATAGGAATTTATCACAAAGATAGGATAGATGATAGAATATTTTCTTTTAATCTTGCTAAATGTTAATGGATTAATATTGTTAACTGTGGTTCTTATTTAATAACTGTTTTGTTATATATTTTACTTTGTTAAAGTTAAAACCCTTCTTTTTATTTTAGACAGAAAAGAGGAGATGATGGAAGATGTCATTCTGTAAATACGTTTCTTTTATTGGTTAATGAATAAAGCACTGTTGGCCAATAGGAAAGCAAGATAGGCAGGACTAGGACGAGGAGGAGAGAGGAAGAAGTAGGGAGGAGATTTAAGATGGAAGATGAAGAGAGAAGAATGCCTGGGCCTCTCTCCGGTAAGATAAGACCACGTGTAAATACTTAGATGAATAGAAATGGGTTAATATTTAAGGCAGAGCTAGCCAATAAGAAAGTAGTAGCAAGCAAACAGAATTATATCTAATACAGTGTCTCTGTGTGTTATTTGGGGCTGGCATGGCGGTGGGACCAGACCAGCAGGGGAAAACCTAGTAACATACATATACATACAATTCAACCTTCTCTGTTACTTGTACATGTATTTTCCAGGTCTGTTCCTTTTACTAATATGTTCAGTCCCAACTCAGTCAAATAAAATTTTAATTTAAAAGAAAAGCATAATTGTATTAGCTCATCTTTACAGATGATAAAGATCATTAGATCAAGCTCATACAAGCCAGAGAACAATCTCTAGTAGATGACAAGTGACAAATGAGATTAAATATTACTATAACATGCCTATGAAATTTAATATTAAATGGATGGTATATGTCACCAAAGAAATGGCGCTGAATTGTCCTGCCTGTTCTTCATACAGATGTCCTTTTATAGATAAGCTTGCACATTAATTAGCTTAGACAATAAACTCTGACCATAGTTGCTATATGTCCTTCCTGAGAAGGCTGAAGCACTTGACTTATACCATGTTGTCTGTCTCTTAACAGACACTGAGGAAGCATCATGCCACAAAGGTGCAGCTATATATGATAAAGACACATTAGCTGGCCTTTGTATAACTACATAAGGAGAGATTCTACTGTGATTGATAACAAGTGAGAAAATTCTAGTGGTCCAATTCTGTGAATGGGGAAGATAAAGTTTATATGTAAATGCAAAACACTCTGACTAGCCTAAACAAACTTAAATAAAAAAAAGTTAATCTCATGCCTTCAGATTTTAAAACTTAATGTGACTGTAGATATCAAAATAATTTGGTGTTGACAAAAGAAAAGAGTATGCCAATGAGGTGCATCTTAAGTCAAGAAGTAAATCCATACATCCTTGAACAATTTATCTCTCACAGATGAAATTAAAAATTAGTAAGAAAGCAATAGTCTCAATAAACTTTACCCAATATCAAGACACAAAGCATGAAGTTGTATATTGCATAGTAAGAAATCACCCACAAAGAAGGTTTTTGGTATACTTAACACAAACAGAAAAGTTATTATAACAAAATGTGAATATGTTAATTTGATTGGAAGTAGTAATTATTTAACTGAGTTTATATACATACAAACTTCATGTAATATGCCTTCAATAAAGTAAGTAAATGAAAATGAATTGAATTCCCATAGAATACTCTTCATCACCTTAAGTATAAATGATTAAAAACCTAAAATAGCAATCAATAAAATAAAACTGTTAAAAGTTATGAACTATTAAAAACAAATAAAACTACACTATTTACAGGAATATGGATGAAGGATGTCATAGTAAATGAAATAAACTACATATAGATTTTAGGTATCACTTGTTTCTAGTAATATTGGGCTTTAGTAAAGGTAAAGACATGAAATTAAATGGGTGACTATTAGGTGTATGGGTAAAAAAACAAGCTAGGAATAATATAGGGTAATTAGGGGTAACAAAGGAAGAAAATATGAAAAAATATATTGTGTATGTGAATGTTTATGTCATGATAAATTTTGTGCAATTAACATATCTAATAAACCCAAATAAATTATGTAGACCTGTGGTACTACAAATGTTTCTTAAATGCAATATAAAAACGCATAGATAAACAGACTTCAGAATTACATATTTTACATCAATAATGTTAATTAAAATGTGAAAAGTCATAATTGAGACATGGTTCTGAGGTAGAGTCCTTAAATGGTAATGGTGACAAACTTGACTTGATCATAAGCACTGCAAATTGAACAAATGAACAAGTAAATGAATAAGAAAAAAAGAAAAAACTGGAATAGGAATAAAGGTTTTAAATAATATATCTTATAAAGGTATACATAGAGAATACACAAAGAAAAATGCACTAAAAATAAAAGACACTCAGTTAAAGTATGTGCAAAGCATTTGAATATGAATTTTTTCAAAGACAGTAGTCTTAAAAGTATATGAGATGTTCAAAATAATTAATAGAGAGGATATATGCAAATAAAACTAAAACTAGACACTACTTCACAGCAGTTAAAATGTTATGTGTATATGTGTGCATATATGCGAGTGTGTGTGTGTGTGTGTGTGTGTGTGTGTGTGTAAACTAAGAGCAGGGAATAACAAGTTTCACCAAAGGTGTAAGGAAATTGTAATCCTTATAGTTTGCTAATAGGAATGAAAAACTGGGTAATATTATAAAAAGTTTGATAATATTCAAAAGTTAATCGTAATTACTTTAGGAAAGAGTCATTCTCCTACTACTGAGGTAGTCAAAGAATAGGAAAAATTCCTTCACACAATGCTCATAGAAGCATTATTAACAGTTGTCACACAATTAAGCCAATCTATGTGTTCATCAACTAAGAATGAATTAAAAGACTTTGAAGTAATGGATCAGCTTTCAAGAGCACTTTCTAATCTTGCAGAGTACCTGGGTTTAGTTTCCAGCATTCACAGGGCACTTTGCAGCCAGCAACAATACCTATTTCATATCTGATACACTTTTCTGACTTCTGTGGACCACAGGCATGTGCATGGTTTATTGTATTATGAATAATTAAAAACCTGGAGACAGACTTTGTTGGTTCAAGGTGAAGACCAGAAAAGTAAAGCGGCCAAACACTAAAGAGTTCTCCCCACTACCAATGCTCGGACTAAAGAGGTGAACATGTCCATTGATTGAACTCCAAACTGCACTGCTCCTCAACATGGCTGAAGACTAACTGTCAGCTCCGAGACCCTGCTCTTGTCTTATATACATCTCTAGTGCTGGGATTAAAGGTGTGAACGCTGTTTCTCATTGAGACTTATTCACTCTCCCTTAGCTCTGGGTAGCCTTGAACTCACAAAGATCTATCTCCCTCGGTCTCTTGAGTCCTGGGATTGAAGGTGTGTGTCACCACTGCCTGGCCTCTATGACTGTAGCTAGCTTTACATTCTTATCTGAGGCAAGCTTTATTAAATCATACACAATATCACCACAATTTTCTACCATAAATGTAGGCAAATATACATATACATAAAATTAAACTTGTTTTAAACAATGAGTGATGGAAGATTATACAATAATTAATGGAATATCAATACATGCTGCAGCATACATGAGCCTAGTCAGTACAAGGTGTCCTGGCTCCTGTTTTCTCAGCATGACACAAGCTACAGTCATCTGAGTGAAAGGTACCTAAATTGATCCCACAGAGGACACTCAGTAACTACTATCATCAGGGACATAATTCAATTCCCAACTACTCACTATAGAGCATCAATGCCCAAGATATTGAAAAATTTCGACTCTAATTTCTGTATCTCCTGTAATCAAGAAACTTACAACACCCCACCCCATCCCCCCACACACAAATATACATAAAACTTAGTTCATTCTATGTTCACTCTATTGTACAGGGTCATAGTAAATAAATTTAAAAATGAATTTTCTTGTTTATAAAAGATACTACCATCAGACATACAGATGAAATTGATAGATTTTCATATGGACAGTGGCTTATTTAATAGGTAGAAATACAGGTTTCAAACATGAATTTGAAATCTAAGATATAAGTATTATTGGCAAACACAAAACTATCATAGACTTATTTAAGCAAAAGATTCCAGATGGAAGGCTGAATGAAGAAGAAATAGGGTAGGAGAGTAAGAGGGAGAGAGAATGAGAGAAACCATTAAAAGCTAATGCATTTGAAAGAATGAGGAGGGATTTATAAAAACAGTATTTGGAGATAATAAATTTAAAAATGATGTGATTATAATCTCAAAAAAATGGGTTAATTTAAATGTAAGTGCTAGTAACAAGACTGAAATATCACCCAAGCATCTACAATTACTATTGAATTTTTAAGTGATTATTTGTGAGTGGCCACTGACACAGCACCTGCAAAACATGGCAAAATAAAATATAGCAAGATAAAATAAAGAACATCACTTTAAATTTGGACTAGTAAATCAAAATAGAAGGAATAGATTTGAAGAGAAGGCATAAGAATCAGAAACCCACTTGTCCACACACTCTCAGAAGTCCCATAAAAACACTAAACTGAAAGCCATAATATATTATCAGAGTGCCTGGAGCAGACCCATGCACACCCTGTGCATTCTGCCTCAGTCTCTGTGAGTTCATATGAGCTTTTCTCAGTTGATATAGAGGGCCTTCTTTGCCTGCTATATTCCGTCTCCTCTGGCTCTCCCCCCATTTCTGCCGTCTTTTTCACATGGTTTTATGAGCTCTAATGGAAGGGATTTGATTGAAACATCTATTTAGAGATGTGTGTTCCTAGGTCTGTCCCTCTACTGGCAATTATTAACCATGACAATGTTTGGCAATACAGGTGGGAGCCATGACCTATCTGCAAGTTGCTTGAGAGATATCATGGACAGCGACATTGAACTGAAATTCAGGATCTAAGCAATTAACAGTTAGTTGGCTGAACCTTGAACCTTATATCACAAAAGTGAGTTTAAGAGTACATACAGAAAGTCAATTGCTGAAATGTTTTTGTAGAGGGAGTTGTCTTCAATGTTATATGTCAGGCTTTTTGCAAGTGAAAAACTGGGATCAAAGTATTTCATGCCTGACCTTGGTATAGCAACAGACACGTGGTAACTTGTCCTTGAGCAATTCACCTACAGGGCAACTAATCTATTTTGGACTTGCTCTGAAGTCTAAAATCAGCTAATGGTTTAAAAAAGCTATTTTTGTAGCTGAGCATGTAACTATTTTCCTATGTCAGTCTAAGCTATGAAAAAAACATCTTAGTGTTATTTCTAGCCATCAAAATTATGCAGTTAAGAAAATATCTTCCTGACTATCCACAAATATATGTGGGCCAGTAGATGAAATAAATATACAAGATAAGCATGCAGGCAGTGATAGAAATACCCACAGATGATTATAGGGAAGAAATGAACTGGAACATAAGAAAAATTATAGACATAGGTAAGCAGTTCTCAGAGTTTGTGGTCCCAAGCATTGCTTGAGAAGGTTGCTGCATGAGAGAGTTGTTCATCTGCTGGATCAATACCCGAATTATTAATTGTCATCTATTGTATTTATGTCATGGCCCATGACATGTGTCAGCATATCAATGTGTCTAACAAGCTTCTTTTGGAGTTGTCCGTTTATATCAAATATATAGATTAATGATTACAGTTGATTTTGAATATAATATTAAGAGTTTGATGATAGAAAGTTTAAAAATAAATACTAGTCTATTTAAAAAGTACATTAATATCCTCAGAGGAATATTTTCGAGAAGACCAAAAGAACTCATAGCTATGATTCAGAATACAATATTTTTCTTTTCCTATACAGTATAGTTGTTGCAGAAATACAATAATCTGTTCTTTATTTTAATAGCATGTATAAGAAAAAATGAAAAGCATTATTCATCTTAGAACTTTAAAAATAAATCAATATAAACTATTTTGCCATTAGCAAAACTTTTGTTAATGCATTCTTAACCTCCTTGTTTCTCAAGCTGTAGACCAGAGGGTTTAGCATGGGTATGATCATGGTGTAAAACACAGATGCGATTTTGTCAGTGTCCATGGAGTGACTGGAGCTGGGTTGCAAGTACATGAATATAATTGTCCCATAGAAAATAGATACTGCAGTGAAGTGTGAAGCACAGGTGGATACAGCCTTTCCATAACCAGCTCTTGATCTCATCTTTAGGATAGTGACAAAAATGAATATATAGGATATCCAGATAACTAAAAGAGCAAAAAAGATATTGAAGCTCACTGCATAAACAAGAACCAATTCACTGACATGTCTGTCAGAGCAAGAAAGAACCATAAGTGCTGGAATATCACAAAAAAAGTGATGAACTATATGAGCCCCACAAAAAGAAAGACTGAAAGTGTCTCCAATGTGGATGGAGGCATTCAGAAAACCACAAAAATAAGAACCTATACAAAGACATACATACACACTTGTAGTCATAGTGGTAGCATAGTACAGGGGCTTACACACTGCTGTGTATCGATCATAGGCCATTGACGCCAGGAGATAATTCTCAACAGTAGCAAAGGCAACAAAAAAGAACATCTGAGTAGCACAGTCATTGTAGGAAATTACCTTGTCTCCTATAAGAAGCCCAGTCATGACTGTAGGGGTGACAGCTGAAGAATAACAAAAATCAACCAAGGACAAATTTCCTAGGAAAAAGTACATAGGTGTATGCAGCCTAGAGTCCAGGACAATAAGGAGGATCAATCCCAGGTTTCCCACTATGGTGAAGGTGTAGATTAGGAGGAAGGTGATGAAAAGGGGAATCTGTAGTCCTGGTTCATCAGTGAGTCCCAGTAGGAGAAAATGTGTCACATATGTCATATTCTTCATCAGTGTCATCTTTTAGTAATAAGATGGTCCATAGCCAGGGGGAAAGAGGAACATGATGATAAAGAAGCTGAACTAAAATAGAAAAACGTAAGTGAGTAATACGGCTTTTGATCAACAATGTGTACTTTGAGATTGTCTGGTAAATGGGCTTGTGCCAAGTCAACTCTGATGTTTTATTATTACAGAGAGTTATATATAATAGATTTTAAAGATTATTAATGGAGTGCTACCCAAATTTAAAATTTTGTTTCCTGTATAGTCATAATAGATGGAGACTATTCAATAATGATAAAAAATAATGTGTGGATAATCTCCAAATTTACCTCTGACTCCTTATATCTCACTTTATTTGTTGATCACTTTTCAAGAACTACTCTAGACAGGCACTTTAGGTGACCACTCTGTGAATGGCCTCAATGACATTAGAACTTGCTTGCCTGTAAATTATGGAGCACAAGAAATTGAATAATTCATACATATTACTAAAATATGAAATGCTAGTCTGTGCTTTGAGTCTGTGGTTTTATTTAACCCTTGCTGATTCTCAAGTATCAGAATTTAATCAGATTTTTTAATTAAATTGAAAATAACATTAAACATAATTACATAGCTTTCTTGGCAAGAACCCAAATTTTTTCAGTTAGAGTTGTGTTTCTATTTCTAAGCACACATTTCTGTTATAGTCTTTTGTCCCAGAGTACAGGGCCCAGGAATAAAGTGCCCTATAAAATAGGTACTTTGGCTTGCAACTAAGTTCATTTTCCTTTTTTCTTTATCTGTATTTGGACACTGTTCTAAGCATACATTATCAGAAAGTCAGGGATTTCTCATTCTTCCTCTAAATCTTTCTTCCTCTTCCTTGATGGTGTGGCTTCAAAACCAACATTGCTGAACACAGAACATAGACATAACTCAAAATATATGACCTTCTCTCTTCCTTTTCTCCATCTACCTATTAACAGCAGCTGCCAGATTTGAATCTTACATGTTCAAACATCATTATGAGTTTATTTCTAAAGTATCTTACTAATGAGACTAAGAACTGAACATGGATGCAGGGTATCTAGGTAAAAGATGTAATGTGTGTATGTGTGATTGTGTGTGTGTGTGTGTGTGTGTGTGTGTGTGTGTGTGTGTGTGTATGCACAGTAGATATGATGGGGTAATTTAGGTGATATTAGCGACTTCAGCTTGATGCAGTTCTGATAGCTGCAGGCAGATAATCATCAGCTAAAACACACACAGAGTTTTGGCCCATCCACTGTATAGGACTCATTAGTCCATACTACCTTCTCTGACCACTGAAAAGTAAACAATGTTAACAGAAAATTTAGGACACTTCTGTAAGAAGACAGTAAAATGTTGATATTGATCCCATCCAAGGATGTTATGTTTTCATGTTATGATTGGATATGAGAGTGGTCTACTAGTTTGTGCTGATTTGATGTACATAGACACTGGGAAGCAGGGCTTCACTGCAGGTGATATTGATCTGTCACTCCTCATGCTGTCTTTCCTCCTGCAATAGCACCACTGAGTGTCTATCCTCTTCAGAGTGTTCTTCCTTCCTCTGAAAACAGATCACTGCTCCTACAATTACCTGGAACCCTGTCTTCCTTGAAAATCATATTTTCATTTAATGAATGTCTATTTTCCATTAACTTATTCTTTCCTTCATCCTGTCACAGCACACTAAAGTCACCAATACCAAAATAAAATTGACAGTTCAAGGGGCTCTCTGTCTCTCACAGATCTTTTACAAGAGCTTTCTATGTTATCAAATCAATTGATATGATGTGGCTGTCATATAATAACAATGGTTCAATTTCTATATTTGTTTTGTTTCTTTTGATACCAATGTTTATTTTACCAGGTAGGCTGGTCCTTAATTCCTAGGATAAAGCTAGCCTCCTACCTCAGCTTTCATAATGGCTGCAGAAAGAGTAGTTTGTTTATTTTGCTTGAGTTGAACCCTTTGAAAGGATATCTACCTAAGAAAAACACTTATTACCCACCAGAAATCTCCTGAAATTCTGAATATTTTAGGTTATAAACCTATATTTGAGACTACTTTCAGAAAATTTTGTAGTCTACAAATAATAAGAGATTTGAGCAAGAATGTGTAACTAGGTGTTATTACTATTGGTTTCCGGAGCTATTATCATTGAAGAAATCCAACATTTAAGAAGTTACCAGTATTTCTAAAGTAATTTCTTTACCTAAAAAAAAAAAAAAATTAAAGGTATTTTTAAGCCTCATGTCTGCATTAAACCAATAGTTTCTACATTATTTTAATGTAATGGTCATCTGTATATGATTGTAGACAAACTGCTAAAATGTATAAAGTGAATCATGCAGTATTTTTGAAATTTCAAAAAAAAAAAAAAAAAGTTTACTCTCTTGTTTTGTTGCATTCCTTTTCTGTAATAATAGTAACACAAATAGGAAACAGACAAAATCCACTAATATTCAGTATGGCTTGGTTCTCTCAAGGTTCATAGATGTGATGTGTTAAGATGATACTTAAACTCCCTAAAACAAAAAGTTTTTAATTCGTATCATGAAGCCACTTAGTTTTTTTAAGGAACTGTTTTCACCCATCCCTTTGCTTTTAATATAATTCACAGTAAGTCCTGTTGCCCAACTCACTTTCCATAAATTTCAAGTCTCACTGACAATGGTTATGCAAAATACAAGGCTATCCTATCTTTGAAAGAAAGAACAATAGCTTCAATAGTGAGCATGATCTCATCAAATTAGCCAGAGAATGCTGATTACACAGATCTTTGTCAGGTAGTGATTAAACACTTTGATGCTGTCTGAGACTCTATAAAGTCTTCATATTTGCCTTACTTAGAAAACAAAAATGAGAGGGAACTGGGATTTATATGTAAAACAAGGAAAATAATTTTTAAAAAAAAAGTTAAAAAAAGAAAACAAAAATGAGAATATCACATATCTCACAAAATTTATCACTTGTTTCTTAAGAAAAAGATGACAGGTATACATGACATCATATCAATTAATTGTTTGTCAGTATAGCTTTTACCTTTGAGTGTTTTTCCTTAACCATGAATGATGACTGACAGGAGATCTTCAGTCACAAGAGGTGGCCATGAAAGAGATAACAGTGAATACCATTCAAATGCATTGATGAACTATTCTGAAACATGACATCAAGCATGTTGTTATTTAAGAAGCTAATGCATGAAGAACAAGAAAAACTTTGTAGACTTTGACATCCATAGAGATTTCTTTTATGGGAATACCAGCAACTCCCAATCTTCTTTCTAGGAAAGAAGCAATTAAAACTGTGGGTACTCATATGCCTATGGGGAGTGCCTCTGATTGAACTCAGAGAGTTATTAATGACAGTGAAATAAAGAAATCATGGAGTTTAGATGAGAGTCACTGGGAGAGCTGGAAGGCTGGTAGTTGTGGATTCATATGATCAAAATACATTATATCAATATATGAGATTATCACATAATAAATTAAATATCATGGAAAAACTTAGGAAAGGGTGGTTATTCTCACTGTTCATTTGTATGCATCTCTCCTTGCTAGGTGTCCTTTTAAGGTGTTTCAAAATTGATGCATAGCATCTATATTCCAGAGTTCACACACTATGGTATATATTTTGTGTAATGAATCTTGCATATATTCTACACAATACCTATACTAATATATCTGAGATGGTCTTATATAACTTGTAAAAACCTAAAACAAACCTCAAGGACCAAAATGAGAGTCTTTTAACCAATGGACAAGTGGAGATGTTTTTAGTGGAGATGTAATGAAACTTTGGAGACAGTCCCTTTTTCTTCATGAAATGTTCTAGTGTTCAATTAGTTTCAATGATGAATCTGAAAAGAAATTCAAATACATGTGTTTTACATTGTGAATATGCATCAGTATTATTTATTAATTAAAGAACAATATTCAGATGGCTATAGACATTGTCAAGAGGTTAATAACACTTACTGTTTTAGCAAAGGATCAGGGGTTATTTCCCAGCACCCATGTCAGGTGGCAGACAACTAACCTGCCACTCCAATTCAAGGGAACCTGATGCAATTGGCCTCACAGGCACATGCACCTATTTAAAACTACAAACACACACACTTGCACACATACAGATGCACAAACTCTTAAAAATTACTAAAATAATCCTGGAAAAAAATAAAATGTGTTTAAAATGAAAATTAAAATATTTTTGAAAATCAATTTAAAACTATTGTCATAGTATTTTTAGATTAAAATGTTTCCTATGTAATTCAAGTAATACATAAATAATAATTATTATACTGTTGGTGGCAATAAAATACATAAATATATCATTTATTACCAAAGAGCATAAAGTTGGGGAATTCAGCTGTGTAAGAGGAGCTGTTTTGATTACTACTTCAATTTCCTTGTAGTTCTACAATTTTCAATAGCATTGGCTCTCCTTAATCTGAATAGTCTGGCTCACTTGCATGTATGGACCATTCATATTTGATAGTTAGAAAAGCAAATTCTATATAGCAAATGAATAAATATTCTATTTGTACTGATTGTGTTCATATTCGTACATAACCAGAGTTTGAATGTAAGATTGGGTTTTAAGGAGCATATACCTAGAGATGAACTGAGCCAAATTTCCTTCTGGTGTTTATGGGCTTAGCATTCTTAATGGTACCAAGACATAATGAATCTATATCCATCAGGAAAAAGAGCATGACAAACCAAATGATATTTGGCAATATTAAAGATTAAAATATCATCATTGGACACTGAAAATAAAGCAGGTGAATAAAACGGCATATAAAGAGAAATTTGTGCTAAGCTCTGAAATCATACACCAGCTTAAAATTCATGCCTAAGACGCAAGGTGACTTGATAAATAAATGAGAACTTCAGGGGAGATACTTAGTAGGGGAAGTAACCCTCAGTGTGGCAGTATGTATTTATCTCATGGGAGACAATGAAGCCATCATCATGGATCAGTGAACATGGACATGTGCAATTAGAGAGTTAGCTAGAACTTTTTATGTGTTTCCATCTTCCACTTAATGAGGATTCAGAATTCTTACCTGGGAGAACTGTAAGTATTCAGGCATTATGCTAGCCTGTCCCTGTCAACTGACAGAACGCATTCAGACAGTATCCTGGTCAGCCCAGGATTTCATGATTACTAGTCTGCATTTCGGTGCAGAGGACCCCTTTAAAAGAAAGACCCCAGGGATACATCCTGGCTCCACTGTCTGAGGTCCCTTAGACTGCTCAGTCCTTCTGGCTGAGACCCATATTCAGGGGGGCCTGAGTCAGTCCCATGCTGGCTTCCCAGCTATCAGTCTGGTGGCCCATTAGCTCCTCCTTGTTCAGGTAAGCTGTCTCTATGTGTTTCTGCAGCCTGGTCTTATCCTATCCATCTGCATTTGGGTTCTACTTTGACTCAGTGTTTATGTATGAGTGTTTGCTCCTGTTTCCAACTGGCTTGAGATGAGGGCTCTATGGATAAGTTAGTTGTTGATCTCACTATCCTGGAAGGGCATTTATGGTAACCTTTCCACAAAAGCTCAAATTGTTAGTTGACGAAAGTCTTGTAGTTCTCTAGACCTTTCTTTGTGTTCAATTTTATCTTCAAACCAATATTAGCTCCCTCTTTTATGTTCTCTCTCTCTCTCTCTCTCTCTCTCTCTCTCTCTCTCTCTCTCTCTCTCTTTCCTGTCTTCTATTCCTAACCGGGATCAATCTTCCTTGGTCGCACGTGTTTTCCTTTCCTCCCCCTCATTTTCTCCTACTTCTCTCTCCATTCGCTGCCCCCCACTTCCCCTGTGCTCTGGGGGACTTGTCCCTTCCCGGTTCTGTGAGCGACTTTATATGAATCTCTTAGAATACACCTATATCCTAGTTCCTCTGGTGGTGTGACTTATAGGCTGATGATCCTTTGATCTAGGTCTAAAATCCATATATGAGTGAGTACATACTATGTTCCTCTTTTTGTAACTGGGTTACCACATTCAAGATGGTTTCTTCATGTGCCATCCACTTGCCTGCGAATTTCAAGATACCATTATTTTTTTCTGCAGAGTAGTATTCCATTGTGTAGATGTGCTTATCCCTGGTGCACAAAAGGACCTTGCTAACACAGCCCCCATGGAGGGATAACTGCCTTAACCTAGAGACAGGAGAGAAGCCCTAGTCCCTACTTCACATGACCTGTCAGATCTACATGACCCCAACCAGATGGCAATCCCCTACATATGGAATTGGGGTGGGGAGATGGGAAGGGAGGGTGGTTAGGGTGCATGTGAGAGGGCAGAGAGAGTAAAAGGGAGGGAGGGAGAGGGAACTGGATTCGACAAGTAAAATAATAAATTAAAACAAAAAATGCTTTGACTCCAAAATTTAAGTTCAAGGACAAGTTACTGGGGAAAAGGATTTCTCTTTTTGTTTCCACAAAAAATGAAAAGCTGTGGATTCCTTCCCAACTAATGTGGTTTGATCAAGCCAGACCACCTGAAACAGAGTACCAGGTGATCCTACATTCAAAACAGCTACAAAGCAGCCTTACAGACTACAGCCAGGATTTGTGCATGTTCTTAGACTCCCCCATGACAGCACCCCTTACCAGCAGGAAGTAGTTTGGAAAGAACGACGCCCAAATTCCCAAATATTGTCTATAAATGGTTTTTTTCATTTAAATGGACTTGGTTATATAAAATAAATTTTAAAAAAAGAAAATAAATAAATAAATAAAAGACCCCTTCCCACCTATATTCCTCTCTTTCTTATTCTCTTTACAGCAGTTCCGCTGGGGAGGATAGGACTTTTCCTATCTCCCTCTTCTTGTCTGTCTTCTGTGTGCATGTGTGTCTATGCCTCTATACTTTGTTTCTCTTTCCTCCCCCCCCCATCCTTCCCTTTCTAATAAAACTTCTCAATAATGTCTGTCTGCCTGGCTTGTTTGCCCCCATCTTCATTCAACCTTACCTGCCGTGGAACATCCCAAGCTTCCCCTAGCAGTTTATTGTAACAAGAACTTCACAGCTTTTGTATATTTGCTTTCTATTATGAGAAAATAGAGAAAAAAGATGTCCAACAAAGAAGAAGCCCACACATAACATCATCAAGTTGATGGCAATTAGAATTTGGATGCTCAAAAGTCTAAAATTTCTATATGTTTTATCTTTTAAAGTGTTTTGCCATAAGAGAGATAAACCATCACATCATAAATGATACTTTGATACTTTTGCATTGTTACTTCTGATGTCATGTGTGGAAAGAAAATGAGACAATGAATATGATTGCTATTTTAACTCCTGAGTATATTGCTCAGGATAATGAAACCATTCCAATCTTGTGAATGGTTGATGTTGAAACCAAAAGGATAGTAGTTCTAAATTATACTTCCAGTTGAGCAAGCTATGTTACTTAGGAAACTTGCCATCCATACATAAGTGGCATTCATCTAAACACTGTTAACACAGTCTAAAATACCACAGTGATCTCTCTGAGCTAGAAAGATTTCTTTAAGGTTTCTTTTGTCATTGATTGCTCTAGTGGCTCCCATTGAACTCTGCCTATGGCTTTTAGATTAAATGAACCATAAATTCTCATGGATGCTAATGAAGGTCCAACCCTGAAAATTTGGACTTCGTGCCTGCCAGTATACAAAACTGATTAGCATTTATTATTTAAAACAAAAATAAGCTCTTGTCCCATTCCCCTTCTCCAGTGGACCATGAATATCTCTCTTAGAGTTCTCCTAGCTTCTCTGTAGGTATAGATTGTAGGCTGGTAGTACTTTGCTCTATGTCTAGTATCCATACATGAATTAGGACATATGATGCTTGTATTTCTGTGACTGTGTTACCTGATTCAGGAGTGTTTCTTCCAGTTCAATCCATTTGCCTGCATATTTAAATATTTCATTGTTTTTTTCTGCTGAATAAAACTCCATTATATAAATGTACCACATTTGCTCCATCCATTCTTCTGTTGAGGAGCATCTAGTTTGCTTCCAAGGTCTCCTTTTACAAACAACACTGCTATCAACATAGTAGAATATATGTCCTTCTTGTATGAATGTCAATCCTTTGGCTATATGCCCAAAAGTGGAATTGCTTCTTCTTGAGGTAGACTGATTCCCATTTTCCTAAGAACTGCCATAAAATTTTCCAAAGGGCCACATGAGTTTACACTCCCACCAGCAATGGAAAAATGTTCCTTCCCCCTTTCTCCACATTCTCTCCAGCATAAACTGCCATTGGTGTATTTTACTTTAGCCATTCTGGCAAGTATAAGATTGGTATCTCAGAGTTGTTTTGACTTGCATTTCCCTGATGACTAAGGATTTGAGAAATATGCATATACATACATACATACATACATACATACATATGTATATGTATATATAATTTTTCTTATTGTACATAACAATTACAGTTTCCTCTCCCTCCCTCCCATACCCCCCTGACCTCCTCCCATCCCATCCCCCCTATTCCACAGAGAGGATGATAGCTTCCAGGAGGGGTCATCAAAATCTGTCAAGTCATGTAGGGTAAGGACTAGGTCCCCCATCCTGCCTCTAGGCTAAGAGAGTATCCCTCCATGGGGAATGTGCTCCCAAAGTACTTTCATGCACCAGGGATACATCCTAGTTTGACTGTCAGAGGTCCCTTAGAATGCCCAGGCATTCTAACAGAGACCCACATTCAGGGGTCTGAGTTTTTCCAATGCTGGTTTCCCACCTATCAGTCTTGGGGTCCATGAGCTCCTCATTGTTCAGGTCACCAGTCTCCGTCAGTTTCTGTAACCTGGTCTTAACCCAATTTTCTTATCACTCCTTCTTTGCAACAAGATTCTAGGAATTCAGCTCCATATTTAATTGTGGGTGTCTGCTTCTGTTTCCATCAGCTACTAGATGAGTGCTCTATGAAGGCATATAAGTTAGTTATCAATCTCATTATCAGGAAAAGGTGTTTCCACTGTTGTTCAGATTGTTAGTTGGGGTCATCCTTGTAGGTCTCTGGACATTTCTCTCCAAACTATAATGGCTCCCTCTAATATGGTATGTCTTGTTGCTTCATCTAGTCATCCCCCAACTCAATCTTACTAGTCCCACATGTTCTCCCTTCCTCCCTTTCTCTTTCTCCTAAATCGATCACCACTCACTGCCCTCAGCCCCCCAATACACTCAGGAGATCTTGTTTCTTTTGCATTCTGTGAAGGAACTTGTATGAATCTCTTAGATTCCTCCTTGTATCCTAGTTTCTCTGATGGTGAGTCTTTGCTTTATGTCTAAAATCCATATATGACTGAGTACATGACACGTTCTTCTTTTTGTCACTGGGTTACCTCACTCAGGATGGTTTCTTCAAGTAACATCCATTTGCCTGTGAATTTCAAACCATTAACATTTAGCAAGATCTAAAGAAAAAATTTCATCATCTATCCTATCTTTGTGAGTCTAAAATCTTATATGTAACTTATATTTAATCCTAACTAAGGAAAACTATAACCATTACTATCTGAATTCAAGTCTATCAAAGACCACAGAAGGATAATTTATAAACTCTAGAATTAACAGAGACAACTTGCCTGGTCAGTCACCCAAAGTTCTGTAATGTTCCATCTTCAGCCTATAGGCCATAGTGTGTCTGGCAGGCTCCTCAGCAAAGCAGGAAACTTTAAACTGTCTCCATGTATTGGCAGTTTGTTAGTCACTTTTCTCTGTGTCCTTCAGACTATCTGGCAGACTCTTCCATGAAGCAGGAACCCTGTAGCACTCTTCATTTTGTTTTAGCAGTCAGCAGTCACTTTCCTGTGAGTCCTCCATGTCTAAATATACATCACAAAGTCAAACAATCCAGACAAAAGCAGTAACTTTCCCAAATGACCAGTCTTGCCATATTGGAAGTAAACTCCATAACACATTTCTTTAATGTTCATCTTCCTTTCTGACACAGATGGTGTTTCTAGGAGCAGTTATGTCTCAGTGTCAAGAAAAACCATAAACCATTTTAAATGCCATATTCTGTAGGTCTTTGAAAGATTCGAAGAATGTTTACCCATCTCAAATATATCTCTGAATATCTAGAAAACCTAACTAACTTAACTCTAAGTTTTGACTGTCATAGGTTACTATCTATAATCTGTGCTAAATTATACATTACATTTTTAAATGAGCTATATAAACACAATACCTAAACAAGAGGAGAAATATACATGTCACAAATTTGGCCTTAAATTTGTATCAATAAATGAAAATCCATTCCAAAACAAAATATTTATTTCTATACCATAATCTGTTTTTTTCCTTTAAAATGGATTGGTTGGTACTCTGTTTCAGGTGGTCTGGCTTGATCAAACCACATTAGTCTGGAAGGAATCCACAGCTTTTCATTTAGTGATCCTACATTCAAAACAGCTGGACAAAGCAGCCTTGCAAACTATAGCCAGGATTTCTGCATCTTCTTAGAATCCCCCATGAGAGCGCCCTTACCAGCAGGAAGTAGTTTGGAAAGAACGATGCCCAAATTCCCAAATATTGTCTATAAATGTTTGTTTTCTTTTAAATGGACTTGGTTATAAAAAATTAATTAATTAATTGATTTTAAAAAGAGATTGGTTGTGATTATTAACCATTTATATGAAAACAAACATTTATAAACAATATTTGGGGATTGAGGCGTCATTCTTTCCAAACTGCTTCCTGCTTGTAGGGTGCACAGTCTTGGGGATCCAAAGATGTAGAAATCCTGGCTGTAATGGTCTGTAAGGCTGATCCTAGACTGTCATTTCTGCACATATGCACTGACACTTGGTGTTTGGGAGACTGGAATTTCCTTTAAAATGGGACAGTTTTAAATGTGAGCAAAGGTGCTACTTTCTGAAGCTGAGAGCCTAAGTTAGATCTTCAAGACCTATGTGACAGAGAAAAATAGAACAGCCTTTCACAAGCTATCTTCTGACTTTCAAATGAGTGACGTGGAATGCCACAGGCACACACACACATGCACACACACATGTACAGACAGTTGATGGATAGGTGGATATTATATATATATGATAGCTTATAAATATATAGAAGAATGGTTATAGATCATAGCTTATAAATATATAGAAGAAAAGACAGATTGATAGAAGGACAGATAGATGATAAACAGACAGATTATGGACAGAAAAAATCAAATCTGATTCCATGAAAAAGATATGAGAGAAATGAATCCAGATATCACATACCTAACATGTGTAAAATCAACATT
This sequence comes from Phodopus roborovskii, assembly GCF_943737965.1. Lineage (NCBI taxonomy): Eukaryota > Metazoa > Chordata > Mammalia > Rodentia > Cricetidae > Phodopus > Phodopus roborovskii. The sequence goes on along the minus strand of NW_026126480.1, from coordinate 60,172,519 downwards.
GTAAATGTCATTTTGGCCTGAAAACATTCTTCCATGCAGAAATCTAAGTACAAACACTGCTGAACATAACAGATTTCTTGGATATAATTCAAAAATTTAATTTTCTTTTTTTCATCAGCTCCCTCCTACCAGCAGCTGCTGGATTTGCAAGCTCTTGTTTTTCTCTCAAACTCTAAGAAAATGGTACTCAAGCTTTCTTCTGAGGAGATACTTATTAAAGGAGATACATTAATGAGATACTTATTTTAAACAAGAAGACCTGAATAGGGAATGATGGATATGTGTGTAAAAGATTGGCATATCGCTAAGTGTTATTGGATAACTGGGGTAATGGCAGCAACTTCACCTTGCTGAAGCTCTGAAAACTACAGGCAAATAATCACTAGCTATAACACACAAAGAGCTTTTTTCTATTCATTACTTAGAATTCGTTGGTCCTGGCATATCTTCCCTGACCACTGAAAAGTAAACAGTGTAATCTGGCCAGCTTGATGTATTGTAGTAAGAAGGCAATAATATCCTACATAAGAGTGACCCAGTGTCAGCATTCATGTTCTATTTGGGTAGAAGACTAGTCTGGTTTTTGTGCTGATTTGATTTACATGGAGACTGGCAAAGAGGGTGTTAGCTGCAGAGGACCTTTACCCTTCCTTCCTCATGCTGTCTTTTTTCCTACAATTATATCACTGAGCATTTATGCTCTCCAATGTGGCCCTGATTCCTATGAACACACTAATCACCTCCTGCAATTCCTTATGATCTGGTCTTCCTCAAATTCTTATCTGAGAGGTATATTTTCATTTGATGCAAGTCTACTTTCAAATCAAGTTATTATTTTCATCTTCCTGTCACACCATACCAAAATTAGCAAGATGAAATAAAATTGTCCATTTATATGACTGTCTTTGTCTCACAGATGTATTACAAGTATGTTCTATTTGTGGTAACACTTGATAAGATATGATTGTCATACAATAACATTGCTTTAATGTTCATATTTTTGTTTGCTTGGATAAAGAGACTCCCTACATCATTTAGTATGAGACTCCCCTACGTAATTTAGTATGAGACTCCCTACATCATTTAGTATTGAAGGAACTACCCTCCTGCCTCAGCTTTTAGAATAATTGCAGCTAAAAGAATTTTTTTGTTTGAATTGCAGCCTTTCTAAGAATATCTACTAAAACAAACTCTTATTCACTATAACAATTCTTGTGAAAATATGAAAAATTTAGATTATGAACCTGTGAGACTACTTTCAGAAAATACTACAATACACAATTAATAAGGAATATATACAAGAATCTATAACTGAGACTGTTGCTGATTTGTTATATTATCTTTGAAGAAACTGAGCAACTAAGAATTTTTATTGTTTTTATTTTATTTACTTTTAATTTTTTTGTTCTTTTAAAGTATTTTATTGAGAACTTCATGCAACGTATTTTGATCATATTATTTATCCTTCCGAAATTCTCCCTTATACTGTCATACCTTCTTATTCACCTACTCCCTGTTCTTTCTTTTTTTTTCCTGTTTTTAAATTTTATTTTATTTTTTAATTTTTTTCTTATTTTACATATCAATCCCATTTCCCTCTCCCTCTTTCCCCCCCTCTCACTCTGCCTCCCTCCCATGGTCCCTGACCACCCTCACATCCCATCTCCACTCCACAGGGAGGGTGTTGCCTTTCAGGAGGAGTCAACAAAATCTGTCAAATCATTTGGAGTAGGTACAAAGCCCCTCCCTCCTGCTTATAGGTTAAGGGAGTATCCCTCCATGGAGAATAAGCTCCCAAAGTCATTTTGTGCACCAAGAATACATCCTGGTTCCACTGTCAGAGGTCCCTTATAGGTCCCAGGTCTTCTAATTGAGATCCATATTTGGAGGTCTGAGTCAGCCCCATGCTGGATTCCCAGCTATGAGTCTGGGTGCCCATTAGCTCCTCTTTATTCATGTCAGCTGTCTCTGTGTGTTTCTGTAGCCTGGCCTTCTCCCTCTCTGCATCGGGATTCCAGTTCAGCTCAGTGTTTAGTTGTGGGTGTCTGCTTCTACTTCCATCAGCTACTAGATGAGGGCTCTATGATGGTAGATAAGTTAGTCATCAATTTCATTATCAGGAAATGGCATTTATGGTAGCCTTTAAGAGGGAGCCATTATAGATTTGAAGAGAAAACTGACTCTAGAGAAATGTCCAGAGACCTACAAGACTAACCCCAACTAACAATTGCAGCATTTAATAACTTAATTGATCTAAGCTATTTATTCACTTTGAAAAAATTCAAGGTATTTTAAGTCTCATATCTGCATGAAATCCCATCATTTCCAAAATATATAAATGTATTGATCATCTCTATATGATTGTAGGGAAACTTAAAATGTATTTTGGACCATGGTAAATATTAGAGAAATTTTTTTGAAACTTGATAATGATCAGATTATTTTCTATTTTTATGTGTGCTTCTTCTTTTGTTTGTTTGTTTGTTTTACTGACTGATTTTGAGACAAGATTTCTCTACGATACAGATTGGGCTATCCTGGAAGTAAATCTGTAGATCAGGCTGGCCTCAAACTCACAGAGATCCACCTGCCTCTTCCTCTTCCTCTTCCTCTGCCTTTGCCTCTGCCTCTGCCTTTGCCTCTGCCTCTGCCTCTGCTGGGACAAGAAGTGTGTGCCACCACCATCTAGATTATGAGTGCTTATTTATCAGTAATAACAGGAATATAAATAGGAAATGAATAAAAATTACAGATACCAGATTGTCCTGGTTCTTGTTTCATAAATATATGTTAAGAGAATGGAACTTTTTATATTTGCACCATAAATTAACTCCAGTTTTTGTCTTAATAAACTGTTTTCATCATCCCTTTCTCCTTTAACATAACTCACAATACATGTTGCTGCCCAATTCCTTTTCTGTGAACTGCAAGCAGCACTGCCATTATTTATGGAACATATGAAGCTACCAGTTCATTGGAAGCAAGGATAGTAAGTTCCACATTATGAACCTGACATAATCAAGTCAACCATGGAATGCTGATTACACAGTTCTTTCTCAAGTAGGTATGAAACATTTTCACATTCTCTGGAACATGGAAAGTGGAGAAAATAGCAGTAATACCCAAGTACTTCTGAACCTCTATTAATTCTGACCCTATAAAGGAAAGGCCACACACTTGCATTACTTAAAAAAAAAAACTTGATGGATACTTCCTTTGATGAGTTTGAAATGCCCTGCTCCATCTCTTTTGATTAATTTTGTTTTGTAGTCAACTTTTTTAATTATTAGGGTAGCTACACAAGCTTGCTTTTAGGTTTACTTGATTGGAAAGTCTTTTTCCAATCGTTAACTCTGAGTTATTGTCTATCTTTGATGTTGAGGTGAGTTTCTTGTATGCAATATAAGGATGATTCCTGTTTTCATCTTCATTCTGCTAGCCTGTGTCATTTTATTAGTGAATGATTCCATTGATACTGAGAAATATTAATGCCCAGTGATAAACTCCTGTTATTTTGTTGTTGCTGCTGGTGGTGGTGATAATGGTTATGGTGTGTGTGTGTGTGTGTGTGTGTGTGTGTGTGTGTGTGTATGTACAGATATGTCCCTTCTTTGGATTTTGCTGGAGTGAGATTATCTATTGCCTTATTTGCCTGGATTTGTGGGTAGATATTGATTGAATTTGAATGTGTCATGAAATTTCTTGTTTCACTGGGTATAGTAGTCTGGGCTGGTATTAGTAATTTCTTAGAGTCTATAAGATGTCTCTATAGTCCATTCGGGCTTTTAGAGTCTCTATTAATAAGTTAGGTGTAATTTTACTAGGTTTGCATTTATATGGTACTGGACATTTTTTCTTTGATGCTTTTAGTATTATTTTTTTATTTTTCAAGAGTATTATTTTGATTATTATATGGAGAGGAGAATTTTTTCTGGTCCAGTCTATTTGGTTTTCTGTAAGATTTTTATACCATTATAAGCATGTCATTTTTTAGGTTAGGGAGATTTTCTGCTATGATTTCATTAAAAATATTTTCTGAGCTTTTGAACTGAGAATATTCACCTTCCTCTTCTCCTATTATTCTGAGGTTTGCTATTTCATAGTGTCCCAGAATTCCTGGATGTTTTGTGTTAGGCATTATTTTTTTACATTTAACATTTTCTTTTACTAACTAATATATTCCCTCTATTACAGAAGATTTTCTCTTCATCTCCTACATTCTGTTGATGATGACATCTGTAGTTCATGTTCACTTGTGCAAATTTTCCATTTCCACAATTCCCTCAGTATTTTTTCTTTGCTACATGTATTTCCAATTTTAGGTCTTGAACTGTTTTCTTCATCTGTTTGGTTTTTGTTTTGGTTTTGGTTTGTTGTGGTTATTTTTCTTTCTTTTCATTCTTTCAGGAATTTACTGATTTCCTCCATTTCATTTGTTCTTTCCTCGATTTCTTTAAGGATTTTTTTTTATTTTCTCTTTAACTACATCTATTATCATAAAGTTATTTTTAAGGTCATTATCTTGTGGTTCAGATGCATTGGAATGCTCGGTCTTACTATCATAGGATATTGGGGTCTGGCAGTGCCATATTGGCCTTTCTCTAATCATTGTGTTCTTACATTGCATTTATTCCTTGGATTTGGGATAATTATAGGTCGAGGTGATGATTTCTGCAAATGTCTTTGTTGGGTGGGTATTTTGTTCCTTTCTTTCTGTTTTCTCTTTGGTCTTCTTGCCTAAATGGCTGAGGGTTCTGGTGACTGGAAAGCCTTCAGGTCCAGGAGAGCGTCTTCACTGCAGATTTTGGCACCCTGGGTCCCTAGACCTGGCATGCCTCTGCCAAACCCTAAGTCTTCTAAATTGTAAGTCAGAATATGGAGCCCAAGATTATGGGTGGTGCCATCTGGGATTGTTGGCAGGTCTTTAGGGAGCATTAGAAAGCAGTGGGAGGTATCCTATTTTGGATACTTAGGACCAGCCTGGACTCAGGTAAAGTCTAAATCTTCTTCAAAATGTGTAGGCAAGAATATGGAGTCCAGGCTAGGAGTTATAATCTAGCAATTTGGGGCACATTATAAAGAGTATCAGTGGGCAGTGGGCAATGTCCTATCTGAGGTCCTTAGAACAAGACTAGCTCCATGGAAAACTTCATGGGTTGTGGGTGCATGGGGATGTGGTACACTTGGTATGCCCCAATGATCAGAATCTGGATAGTGGGGAAGCCCAACTGGAAGGAGAACACTCACCTATACTTCAAACTGGTATGGACTTTGCCTAGGTCAACAGAGCCTCCAGTATTAATGGAGAAGAGATGGATGCAGGGAAGATGATGAAATGGGAGGGAAGGGGTTCGGTAGCAGAGTGGGTCTTCGGGGAACAGAATCCAGGAAGTGGGTGATAGCTCAGCTGGTTCATGGGTATCTCACCTGTTCATCGACTAGTGAAGACTGGACCACAGCCCACAGAATTCCTTCAGAGTGTAAGTCACATTAGGACTAGAGAAACATTGTCCCAGCTACTTCTGGCTTTCAACGTTTCCATTAACAAATCAGCCATTTTTCTAGTTAGTTTTCCATTACATCATTTTTTCCCTTGATGCTTTCAAAATAATTTGTAATGTATACTTAATGTTTTAACTACGATATGGCATAAAAATTTCTTTTGAATTCTTATCTGTTTGTCAATATGTGCACTTTTGATATCTATATGGGTAAGTCTTTCTTTAGTTTGGGGGCATTTACTTCTGTGATCTTTTTGAGGACATGTCATGGGATTCTTCTCCTCATATGTGCCTATAAGTCAAATGTTTGTTTCTTTTTTGTTGTAATTTTCAGTCTTGCATTCCATGTATGTCCCTGCTCTGTAATTTAAGAATTTTTCCATGACCAAGTAGGCTTCATCCCTGGAATGCAGGATGGTTTAACATATGAAAATCTATCAACGTAATCAACCATATAAACAAAAAAAAGAAAAAGAAAAAGAAAAGAAAAACCATATAATTATCTCCCTAGATGCTGAAAAAGCCTTTGACAACATTCAACACTCTGTCATGATAAAGGTCTTGGAGAGGTCAGGGATAACAGGAACATACCTAAACATAATAAGAGCAATATACAGCAAACCAACTGCTAACATCAAACTAAATGGAGAGAAACTTAAGCCAATTCCTCTAAAAATCAGAAACAAGAAAAGGCTGCCCTCTCTCTCCATATCTCTTCAATATTGTACTAGAAGTTATAGCTAATGCTATAAGACAACAAAAGGAGATCAAGGGGATCCAAATTGGAAAGGAAGAAGTCAATCTGTCCCTAATTGCAGATGATATGATAGTTTACATTAGCAACCAAATAAACTCTACCAGGGAACTTCTACAGCTGATAAACACCTTTGGCAAACTTGCAGAATACAAGATAAACTCAAAAAATCAGTAGCCCTAATTTTTTTTAGACGAAAAAGAGACAGAGAAAGAAATCAGGACCCCCACAAAGTAACATAAAGTATCTTGGTATAATACATACCAAACAAGTAAAAGACCTATATAATAAGAACTTTGTGACTCTAAAGAAAGAAATTAAAGAATATACAAGAAAATGGAAAGATCTCACATGCTCTTGGATAGGTAGGATAAACATAGTAAAAATGGCAATCTTGCCAAAAGCAATCTACAGATTCAATGCAATCCCCATTAAAATCCCACCACAATTCTTCACCGACCTTGAAATGATAATAATCAACTTTATATGGAAAAACAAAAGACCCAGGATAGCCAAAACAACCCTATACAATAAAAGAACTTCAGGAGGCATCACCATTCCTGACTTTAAGGTCTACTACAGAGCTATAGTTCTGAAAACAGCCTGGTATTGGCACAAAAACAGACAGGTAGACCAATGGAATCAAATTGAAAATCCTGATATTAACTCACACACCTGTGAACACCTGATTTTCGACAAAACAGCTAAAATTATACAATGGAGCAAAGACAGCATCTTCAACAAATGGTGCTGGCACAATTGGATGAGGGTATTTAGAAGACTGGAGATAGAATCATGTCTGTCTCCATGCACAAAACTCAAGTCCAAATGGATCAAAGACCTCAACATCAATCCAGCCACATTGAACCTCTTAGAAGAGAAAGTAGGAGGTACCCTTGAACAAATTGGTATAGGAGACTGCTTCCTGAACATAACTCCAGGGGGCACAGACACTGAGAGAAACTATTAATAAATGGGACCTCGTCAAACTTAGAAGCTTCTGTAAGGCAAGGGACACAGTAGAAAAGACCAAATGGCAACCCACAGACTGGGAAAAGATTTTCGCCAATCCTATATCTGACAAAGGGCTGATCTCCAAAATATACGAAGAACTCAAGAAACTAGTTAACAAAACACCAAATAACCCTATTTAAAATAGGGTGCAGAACTGAAGAAAGAATTCTCAATAGAGGAAATCAAAAAGGCTGAAAGACACTTAAGAAAGTGCTCCACATCCTTAGCTATCAGGGAAATTCAAATCATAACAACTTTGAGATACCATCTTACTCCTGCCAGAATGGCTAAAATTAGAAACACCAATGATGAATCATGTTGGAGAAGATGTGGAGAAAGGAGAAAACTCCTCCACTGCTGGTGGGAGTGCAAACTCATACAGCCATTTTGGAGATCAGTATGGCGTTTCCTCAGGAAAATGAGAATTGGTTTACCACATGACCCGGCAATCCCCCTCTTAGGCATATACCCAAATGATCCACATCCATATAACAAAGACATCTGTTCAACTATGTTCATAGCAGAACTATTTGTAATAGCAAAGGCCTGGAAGCAACCTAGATGTCCCTCAATTGAAGAATAAAGAAGATGTTGCACATTTACACAATGGAATACTACTCTGCAGAAAAAAAATAATGGTATTGAAATTCGCAGACAAGTGGATGGCACTTGAAGAAATCATCCTGAGGGAGGTAATCCAGTCACAAAAAGAGGAACATAGTACGTACTCACTCATATATGGATTTTAGACCTAGAGCAAAGGATCACCAGCCTATATTTCACACCACCAGAGGAACTAGAATGCAATGTGTATTCTAAGAGATTCATAAAAGTCCCTCACAGAACTGGGAAGGGACAAGTCCCCCAAAGCACAGGGGAAGTGGGGGTGGGGGTAGTGAATGGAGAGAGAAGTAGGAGAAAGAGGGAGAGAAGAGAAAAACACATGTGACTAGGAAGATTGAGTCCAGGTAGGAATAGAAGACAGGAGAGAAAGAGACAGAGAGAGAGAGTGGAGAGAGAGAGAACATAAAAGAGGGAGCCAATATTGGTTTGAAGATAAAGTTGAACACAAAGAAAGGTCTAGAGAACTACAAGACTGCTGCCAACTAACAATTTGAGCTTTCATGGAAAGGTTACCATAAATGCCCTTCCTGGATAGTGAGATCAACAACTAACTTATCCATGGAGCCCTCATCTAATGCCTGTTGGAAACAGGAGCAAACACCCATACATAAACATTGAGTCAAACTAGAATGCAAATGCAGATGGAGAGGACAAGACCAGGCTGCAGAAACACAAAGAGACAGCTTACCTGAACAAGGAGAAGCTAAAGGGCCACCAGACTGATAGCTGAGAAGTCAGCATGGGACTGACTCAGGCCCCCCTTGAATATGGGTCTCAGCCCGAAGGATATTCAAAACAGCTGGACAAAGCAGCCTTGCAGACTACAGCCAGGATTTCTGCATCTTCTTAGAATCCCCCATGGCAGCCTCCCTTACCAAAAGGAAGTAGTTTGGAAAGAATGACGCCCAAATACCCAAAGATTGTCTATAAATATTTGTTTTCATTTAAATGGACTTGTTTATATAAAATAAATAAAAAAGTAAAAAAAAAAAAAAAAAAAAAAAAAAAAGAAAGAATGAATGATTGGAGTTCAAAACCATGAAGAAATTTCAAAATCATGTTTTACATGAAATGTGATAGCTGATTGAAGCAGTAATCTCTTAAATAAATTCATGTTCATTCAAAAAAAGAAATTTTCATGTCAGTTGATTAATTGGTTTAGATTCTCCATTTTATCTTTTACTTATTAATTCCACTTGCAAGGCTTTTTTTTTAAATTTTTCTATTTGAGCTATTGGGTTTTTCAATTCAATTTATTTTACTCTGACTCCTCCTTAATGTTACTCTCTTCTGACTGAATTCTGTTCTCAATTCCTAGGTTACCTTATCATTGCCAAAAATTAATTTATAAATTATTGTCCAAGAATACTCTCAAGGTTTTTCTGGTCTTTTATCAGAATAGTTCTGAAATAGATAAAAGATATAACTAAAATTTGTAGAAACTATTAGTCATGTCTCTCAACTAAGACTAATTTTTTATTTTTTTAACTTCACCAGTTAAATATAGGATTTTATGAATGCCAGATGTTAATTGCAAACTTTTCCTAGGCTTTTCTCCAGATGAATCCCCTCAGTCTCCAACTCACTCTATGGTCATGTACTAACTCCCAAAATACATATTTGGAAGAGTTACACTCCAGAGAGAGGCCATAATCAACATGTTCATATAACTCTTTTGGAAGTCACTACAATTCCTTTAACCAATAAATGTTAAATCACCATTAATATCTTAAAAGATGAATGGGTATGTAAACTTATTCTGTACTATTGAGCTGATCCTGTTAGCCTCTGCAGAAAATAATGGTCCTTGAAATTTAACAAAGAATTACTAAGCATACTTAATCAGCTGTTGATGCAAATGATTTTTTTTATTCCACTCAATGAATAAGTTTTACAATTGGTGACCATGTCTCAAGGAAGTTAACCATTTTCCCAATGTAATATGTTTATTTTTCAGTAAGAAAAGTGACTCCCACGTCATTTGGTGTTCTTTTCTGAAACAAAAAAAAAATGGGTATGGGCTTGGAAATAAAAACTCAGACACTTTGCCCCCCCCCCAAAAAAAAAATTTTGTACAGTTCTACTGTTTTGTAATACCTATGTGTCCTCTTAGAGTTGTGGAAGGCAATATATTCTTCATTTAAGTTTATTCTTTGAAACCATTTATCCAATGATCCGAAATTTGTAATTCTGAGCAGAGGCTGTAACAAGAGATCACTGAATAGCAGGATATACCAAACAAACTATAAATCATCTTGTTGGATAACAGAAAAAATACAAATTCTTGAATATATGCACATTAACAAAATTAACTTCAGAAAAGACAAAACAAATACAGAAATTCAGTTAGCAATGTCAAACATTTAAATAAAGACAATTCCAGGAATAGGAAATTTATATGGCAAATTCTCTCAGTATATGCATAGTGATAGCTGAATACAAATAATATATGAGCACAAAGAAAAAGATAAGGTAATGACTTGCATTAGATTCTTATGTCTGCTGAAACAGAGCATAGCAAACCTCAAAACATCCCAGTACACAACCCTAGAGGTATATTTAATTAGAGATTTTTAAAAACCCATTGTAGTGGACAGTGAAGGTTAACTATCACTCTGTACCAGGAGGAGAAAGTAAAAAGAAGTTGTTAAATGTATTAATAAAGGTAAAAAATATGTTTTTGACAGATCAAACTAAAAAAAATATCAAAGATATCTTTACTCAGACTTTTGGCTTCTAAACATAATGTTTCTTAATTCCCAGGACAAAATGATATCCAGAAGCATAAATAAGAAATCAGACCTTGAAGCAGTATGTTCAAAATACAACACAGTATATCAAAATATCTGATAAGAATGACTTTTAATATTGTATATCACAAAATATTTAATGTCATAACCATAATGGTTATTATTCCTTTAAAGCCATCTTCATGAATGCTCTCTTGACCTCTTTGTTCCTCAGGCTGTAAACTAGAGGATTCAGCATAGGGATGACCATGGTGTAGAACACAAACACAATTTTGTCAATGTCCATTGCAAGGCTAGAGCTGGGCTGCAATAGACACTGCAGTGAAGTGGGAGATGCAGGTGGAAATAGCCTTTTGATGTCCTGTTCCTGAATTCATCTTTAATATTGTTATAATAATCATACTGTAGGATAGTAATATTATTATGAAAGCAAAAAAGATAGTGAAGGTGGCGAGACAAATAAGAACCAGCTCATTAATATGTCTATCAGAGCAAGAGAGAGCCATGACTGCTAGCATGTCACAGAAAAAAAATAATGATGGATCACATCTGGCCTACAAAACGATAGATTTAATGTGTTTCCAGTACAGATACAGGCACTCAGAAAGGCACAGGCATAGCATCCTGTGCACAAATACCTGAAGTCATGTTGCTGGTATAGTGTAGGGGTTTACACACTGTTGCATAGCGATCATAGGACATTGAGGCCAACAGGTAATTTTCTACAGTAGCAAATCCTGCAAAAAAAGAACATCTGAGCAGTACAGTCATTGTAAGACATGATCTTTTCTCCTAATAGGAGCCCAGCCATGACTTTGGGAGTGATAGCTGAGGAGTAACCAATATCAACAAGGGAAAGATTACCCAGAAAAATATACATAGGAGTATGAAGCCAAGACTTCAAGAGAATCAGAAGGAACATTCCCAGATTCTCCAGCAGTGTAATGGTGTAGATGATGAAGAAGGTGATAAAGAGGGGAAGAGGAAGCTCTGGAGCATCAGTCAGTCCTATGAGAAAGAACTGTCTTCATAATTGTTATCTAACAGCCTAGGAATGCTATCTGGCAATTAGAAAGAAAATAATATAATTGTGAACATGAAATTGATACCTATAAATATGAGAAATAAACATTCATTGTAGCAACAACCACTTTGAGAAGATTCTTTACAAAAGCCTGAACTTTGAATGCCAATTTAATGTATTAGCTATATACATGGTTTCCTGCTACTAAATATAAAGAGATTTGATGAAGAGTACATTCAATTTAAAAGTGGTGTCTATTACTGTACAAAGAGTAAAAGACCTTGGAGCATCTTATGCTAAATGAGATACTGCCAGCAAAGCACCACCCACCCTCGACATACACACACACACACACACACACACACACACACACACACACACACACAGGGCTCAAGGAATTATGTGATATACAGGATGGAAAAACATTTTAAGAGCTAGAGGAGGTGGATGACTTCAAAAAAAGAGTGTCTTCCAAACACAACAGGACAGACATAGATGTGAACTCACAGAGACTGTGCCAGGAAGACTGTGCCAGGATGCACAAGTTCAAGGCAGATGGGGCCTCAACATGGAGAGGGGAAAGATGACACAGACTCTCACTTATAACCAAAACACTATCTATAAATGATACCCACTGGCTAAGATAAAATCACAATTTTCCAATACAGTGTTACTGTACATATCAACCAGCAGGTATGAGGACTAAGAGTAGTTGGTCTACACAAAGTGAAATTCATGGTTTTTGTGAGCTTTTTGTAAGTCATGAGATATTTTTGGAAATTTTTATGCTTTTTGTGTTTTCATTTTATGAGATTTTTGAGAGGGGGGGATAGAAGCAAAGAAGACATAACATTTGGGGGTAGAGATGGGTCTATGGGGAGTTAGAGTAGGAGAAGTTGATCAAAATATATTGTATGCAAAATTTAAAGAGAAAATATTTTGTTTATATACACACTGATTCTTTAAAAATTCAAATAAATGGACAACAAATAAATATACCATCCAATTCACTAGTGAACTCAATAAAGTTTGACAATTCCACATTTATCACTGGCCATGATCTTATTTAAACCGTTAGGTTACATTTACTCCTTCTTTCAATTGTATGAATTAAAAGAAAATGATTAAACAAAGTTTCACTATGTTAACTCAGGACCATTTTTATCATTTAAACAAAAATAACTTTCTTTTACCTATGGTGAAAATGTCAGAGTTAGGGATTCTGTTTTCAACTATGGAAAATGGTATTTTCATTTTTCAGTAATATATCTGCTCCTGGACTAACATGAATTGCACTTCTTCCTGTATATTTATCCTTACCAGTTGTCTTGAGGATGAAAATTTATTCACTCAGATCACTCAGCCTACTCTTAATTCCAGTCATGGAATGGGACATAAATGTGATTATAGGCATTACATGCTCTCTTAGTAGAATTCAACAAATTCTCAGTTATCTGCAGAACAAAATAGACAAATGAGCACTAACATGTATCATATCCTAGTTTCCTATCCATAATATCTCTCTTCTTCATAGGTAATGTCACACTTGCCACAAATTTTGGAAATTTTAGCTATAAGACTAATTACAAGACATACAAGACATACAAGAAAAGTTTCAAGGCAAAGCTAAAAATTTTAAAATATATCAGTCTAATGCTTATCTTTGAATTTAAAAGTTTATCACTGTAATACTTCTTTATATATTTTCTCTCACCATGGTTGAGGATCCTAGCTAATACTTTTTTGCAGAAGGCTCTATGATTAATTATTACAACTGAAATGAAAACATTGGCCAATTAAGCATGGCATGAAATTTATCCCTTCAATACTGTGGTATGGAATTGTATTTGTGATTCAGAAACTCCTATATGAAGATATGAGGCAAATTTTACAGACCTGGCAACCTCTAGAGACTTTTCTCAGGAGTCTACCTTCAGTTTCTGCCTGACATTGTGTGGAAGCAATAAGAGACCCATGGGAATCACATTGGTTACTTTATTGTGCACATATCTTTTCACATTAATATCATCAATTGGTTTTGAAATGTAAAATGTGTGATGACTCTTTTAAGCTCATTAGGGACATTCTATAAGATATATCAAGAAATATTCTTAGCAAAAAGTTTTAATGGGTATTTTATTTTAATATAAAATAGATTATTTTCTCATACAATAATTCCTAACCACATTTTCTATTGTACTTTAAACCAGTGTGCAAAGCAATGGGCTTTTCATTTATGATTTTTTTCATACCTTTGTTTTTGTTAGTTTACCTTCCTAGCCCATTATTTAATCTCCTTCATGCTGGAACCTTACCTTTTCCCCAATAATGATCCTTCCTCAGAAAATAGTTTTCTTCTTTAACACCTACAGTGTTGCCATCTCACCTCAATCCCAAAAATGAAGTTTTGGAACAAGGGATAGACTCATGTTTTTAACTATATAATGCTCATAAGAACTTTAAATACTTTCCAAAATGCAAATTTGTTAAAGGAATATATCTCTCCCATCCCAAAACACACATACACAACACACACACACACACACACACACACACACACACACACACACACGACGATGAAACAATAAGTCAAATATGTCACAGAGCCTCAAGAAATACACAATTTTTTACAGCAATAGGGAAAAGATTCTTAGGATAATGAAGGATTTCTTATGACAAAAATGGAAGCCACAAACAGTAATAGAACTTGAAGATTTAAAAAAGACAACAACCAAACTAGGATACAAGAAAGATTCCAAGAAATTCATACAAGGTCCCTCACAGAAGGGGAAAGGAACAAGATCTCTTGAGCATATTGGGAGTGGGGGGCAGTGAGTGGAGAGGGGGCTAGAAGAAAGAGAAGGGAAGGAGAGGAAAGAACATGGAACTAGGAAGATTGAGTCAGAGGAGGAATAAAGAAGAGAGAGAGAGAGAGAGAGAGAGAGAGAGAGAGAGACTATAAAAGAGGGAGCCATTATAGGTTTGAAGAGAAAACTGACTCTAGAGAAATCTCCAGAGACCTACAAGACTGACCCCAACTAACAATTTGAGCAACAGTGGAAATGTCCTTCCCTGATAATGACATTGATGACTAACTTATCCACCATCATGGAGCCCTCATCTAATAGCTGATGGAAACTGAAGCAGATACCTACAGTTAAACACTGATCTGAACTGGATTCCAGATGCAGAGAAGAAGGACAATACCAGGCTACAGAAACCTACAGAGATAGCCGACCTGAACAAGGAGGAGATAATGGGCCCCCAGACTGATAGCTGGTAATCCAGCATTCAAGCTGGGTGTTGTGGACTGCTACTGGGACCACAGTGACATCCAAGCTACAACTGCTGCCTAGGGACATGTCTGGGCCCATGAGTCCTGCTGCAGCTGGGATCTGTACTGATCTTCATGGCACAGGATATCCCAGGGGACCATAGGAACCAATACATGTGGAAATCTGAGAGCCATACTGAGTCAGCATCTCTCAATGCTGACCCTGCCCCTCACATGCCCCTGAAGCAGAAGAGTTGGTCTTGTCTCTCTTGGAAGAACTGGACCCACACTTAGGAGAGATGGCCCCACCCCTCACTGTAGGAATGGTAGAGCTGGCCCTGATGGCATTGGTTTGTAAGTGCTGATTCCACCCCTCACCTGAGGGAGGCAGCTCCACCCTAGCAAATATCTCATCCATGACCTCCTGGAGGGTGTGAATGGACTGGTCAGGCAAAACTATAGCTACAGGATTTCCATGATTTGGAAAATGGCAGGATATCTGGGAGGGGGTTTCAGTAATGGTTCAGTGTTGATTGTGCACCAGAAGCCAGAGGCATTGAACCAGACCAAGAACTCATTGCAATGAACATTTGCAAGTAAAACAATAAAGGATATACTGTGTGATACATTGCAATTCCCAATGACACTAAGATGAATGAAGAGATTCTGGAAAGGTAGGAAGGATGGAGAAGCAAAGTGGTTCATTTTGTTTTTAGTTAATATTTCCTAACTTTTTCTTTGGGAAACATGCTACAGGAGTAAGAGGAAATAAACAAGATTGAGGTGCATGATGTGAAATTCTCAAATAATCAATTTTAAAATGTTTAAAGAGTCTAGAATATGTAGTAATAGAAAAAAAGATTATTTTTAAAACTTTATTATGTTTGTGTGTACTCTGACAAATCATCCTTCTAAAAATTAAAACATGAATCTATTGGCTGTATAAAAGGACATGATCAAACAGGAATACTAATCAATAGGAAATGTCAGAATATTTCAGTAAAATATACAAATAGAATACACACTGTCCTTTAACAATGAGTCTTCTGAAACTGATCCCTTATAATGTCAGTGAAATAATTAAATGTTATGCAAAATTTACATCATTATATAAAAATAAAAAATTAAATTATCAGCAATAAATACATCTGGACTTTTTATGGGTTCAGCAGTGCAACAAAAGCACATAAAAGTGCACAGAAACAGCTGACCTCAACAAGGGCGAGCTCATGAACCCCAGTCTGAAAGCTGGGAAACAAGAATATGTCCAACCCAGACCCCCTAAACGGGGGTGTCAGTTAGGAGGCTTGTGCAATCTATTGGCCCTCTGGTAGTGGATCAGTATTTATCCCTGGTATACAAATGGATGTTGGGAGCCCATTACACATAGATGGATACTCACTCTCTCAGCCTAGACACATGGGGGAGGGCCTAGCCCTGGCACCAAATGATAAGACAGACTGATGATCCACCATGGATTGCCTCACCCTCCCTGGGGTGCAGAAAGGGAATGGAATAGTGGGGTTGTGAGGAGCAGGGGATGAGGGGAGTGAGAGGGAACTGGGATTCACATGTAATAAAAGCTTGCTTCTAATTTAAATTTTAAAAAGTTTGGGGGGAAAAGTGCATGCATGTTCACATGTATATTTATGAATCAGGACATTTAGTATGTATATGGTTTCATGTGATAGTGAAAGTATAAAAAGCCTAATAAAATCCCAATATATTGACAGATGTCTAAGGAATAAAGAAAACAAGTAGTTAATTGACTAAAGTCCCCATGCGAAGAAAGGGAGAGTGAGATGGCTGACTTAAGTCCCGAGCTTAGAGAGAAGTCCTCATGTCAAAGAGTAAAGGAAGATATATGTTCCAGTTAAAAGAAGGAGAAAGAGGAGAAGAGGGGATAAGGAAAAAAGGAAGAAGGTAGGAGGGAAAGAGAAGTGTAGGGAGATAGTTCTGTGGCACTGACCACGCCCATTGGGGGTGGAGCCATGGGTGGAGTGACCTGTGGAAGGAGGTCAGAGGGGGCCAGGAAAGGCGCTCTCTTTCTGGCGTGACTCGGACAGGAGAGGATCGGGGTTGAATTTCCTGGTGTTCATCTGTCTAGGTTGTAAGTTATTTCTCCCTGAATAAACATCTATTCGGCCTATTTGTTTATCCTGATCCTTATTTACCGCGATATCTGGTGTCAGAAGTGGATTTACCTGGGTTTCACCCCCAGGCGGCAGAAGCCACCCCCCTCCCTCACCTTCCCCAACGGGCAGGGTTTAACCAGGTGGACTCACCACAGCTTTGGGACATTTGCCTCTTTCTTACTGTAAAGGAGATCTTTGCCGCTAAAGCAGACCTGAGAAGGCACTTACTGCTTAACATTTTTTGCCCATTTCCGCACGGGACTTTGCATTTGCGCAGAGCCACTTGGCAGCACCAGCCCGGCTTGCACGCATTTCGTCTTGTGTTCCAAGTAACTCCAAAAGTCCCCTTTTAACAAAATTCTGCTTGTCATAGTTTGTTAAGAGCTATTTTACAGGGACCGGAATCAGAAGGATCGTCTGCTGCCGGACAATATTTGGTGGCACACTTCTAGGTTGCAAAAACCGGGATCAGACGAGCCTCGGCGGCTAGGCGCTATTTGGTGACACACCTCCAAGCATAACTACCAAAAGCTGAGATATACAACTAAAGCATCAAAGTTCCAGGACAGCAAAATTACACCAAGGTAATTGTAAAATCCTTTGAAATTTAAGCTGATATAAAATCTGAGATAAATTGTTCCATAACTATGGCAGATAATTTTACTATGCAGAACTTTAGGAATTATTTTACTTCATATGTAGAAGGGATTTTAGCAGAAGAAACTTATGACTGGACCAATATATACTTTTATTTTGTAATAGCAATGGGTTTCATCATTAACATGATATTCTTAAAGAAATGGTTTGAGATTACAGCAAACAATAAGGAACTTGTACAAACCATAGGAGACTTAGTAACAAAGATTCGAAACATTGAAAATGATAGAATTCAAAGCATAGAGACAAGGATTCAAAACATTGAAAATGATAGAATTCAAAGCATAGAAAAATATAGAAAGAAAGGTTCAGAATATTGAAGATGGCGTTGGCGAGCTGAAAGGTATAATTTGTTTCATGTCAGATACCTCAATAACCAGAACAGAAACAATGCAATGCATTAATAAACTAGCAGAAACAGCTCACTCCTGGTCGGAGGAAGCTACTAATAAGTTTAAAAAACTGGAACATCAGATAGAAAGACTAGATGACAGAATCTCTTCCATGTCTGAGGATAATGGCAAGCTAGCAGATAGAACATTGTTTCTGGAAGGCAGTTTACACGCCATTCAGATAATATCTAAGGATGATAAGATTAAAAACATGGAATCATTTGTAGTTGGAGAAAGTAAGAAACTGATTGATGCAATGAAGTCTCTAGAAAGTTATTTGATTCAAGAAGTTCAGACACTCAAAGAAACAATGGTGAATAGATTTCAGGCTTTAGAAGACCTTCAGTCTGATACATCAGAAGAAGAACTAACAGGGCATGAAAAAGATTTAAAATTTTCCACACCATTTAGGGTCAGGGGAGCTTTCCCTGTATCTATTCATGAAAAGCCAGCAACGAAGAAACATCCAAAAGGTGTCCTTGCATATCAGTGAGAACCAATACGTATGAAAGATTTAAAAGGTATAAAGGAAGCAGTAGTCTCTTATGGCATGCACTCATCTTACGTGAAACAATTAGTAGAATCATGGGCATGGAATAACAAGGTAACCCCTAAGGATTGGGATCAATTAATATCAGCTGTCCTTGAAAGCTCCTCTCAATTAGAATGGAGGGCTTTATGGAGAGATGAAGCAAAAGCTCTTGAACTTCAGGGCTTAAAGAAAGGTTATAAAGATCCCCAAGATAAAATTCTTGGTGAGGGTCTCTATGCTGACCCAGAAACCCAAGCTGCCTATGATGAACACATCTTGTCTCTATGCAGTACAGCAGCTTTGAATGCTTGGGATAAGGTTCATGAATTAGGAGAGAGGATAGAACCCTATACCAAGATAAAGCAAGGACCTAGAGAACATTTTAGTATCTTTCTAGAAAGATTATCTAGGGCAGTACAATTAGAGATAGCAGACATAGATGCTAGGCGAATATTCATAGAATCTTTAGCTTATGCGAATGTGAATCCTCAATGCAAACAGGTGCCTTTAAAAATGCATTCAGCACCCTTGGATGAATGGGTCCTATATACAGGCAACATTGAGTATAATGACAATAAGACTGAAGCATGGATAGGAGAAGCCATATCTAAAGGTCAGAGAAGATATCAAGATAACAGAGTTCCTTACTATGGTGACTTAGAAGCTTGGGTAGGAGAAGCCATCCCCAAAGGTTTGAAGAGATATCAACATGTCAGATGTTATAACTGTGGTAAGATAGGACATCTAAAAAGAAATTGTAGGCAAAGCTTCCCTAGAAATAACACCCCCAGGAATGAATCAAACAGAAGACCTCAGCCTCCTGGGTTATGTAGAAGGTGTGGCAAAGGCAGACACTGGACAAATGAGTGTAGATCGACCAGAGACAAGCAAGGAAACCCTTTACCATCAGGAAACTCCTTGGGGGGCCTCTCGAAGGCCCCCACGTCACAGGTGGTTCGAACATTCCCAGTCACAGTGGAAGACAATCTCCCTCAGGACAATTAGAAAATTCTGTGCCTATTATAAAAACTCATACTGCTCTGGATAACAAACTAGTGACGGAAGTTGAATCAAACATGACAGAAGGAAATGAAAAACGTATATTTTGGCAAACTGCTATAAATAGTCATAGGCCTAGATTGATAGTTAAGATGAATAATAGACTGTTTGAGGGTCTCCTGGACACAGGAGCTGATGTAACTATCATATCTAATAAATCTTGGCCTCAAAGATGGCCCCTGCATTAGGTAAATGTTCAATTCTTAGGGATTGGAACCCTGTCTCAGGTAAAACAAAGCACGAGATGGATTGAATGTATAGGACCAGAAGGACAGAGAGGGAGGTTGAAAACATATGTGGCTGATGTAGGGATAAATTTATGGGGTCGTGATCTATTAAAGCAATGGAATACACAGATTAACATTCCTCCAGTATTAGATAGGAACCATAGACGACCTCATGATTGTGGAAAGAATACTGTTAAGTACTATACAAGACAGAGACCAAATATCCAGGCAGTACAAAAACAAAATACAAATGCTGAACAAACAGAGGAACCAAAAGCCCTACCATTAAAATGGCTAACAGAGGAAACTGTCTGGGTAGGACAATGGCCTATGACCTCTGAGAAGTTAGAAGCTTTAGAAAGCCTGGTTCAGGAACAGCTAAATGCTGGACATATTGAGGAATCAACCAGCCCTTGGAATTCTCCTGTATTTGTGATCAAAAGAAATCTGGTAAATGGAGAATGCTTACAGACCTGAGAGCCATCAATAAAGTTATCCAGCCAATGGGCTCTCTACAGCCTGGAATGCCCTTGCCTTCTTTGATACCCAAAGAATGGCCTATTATAGTTATTGATTTAAAGGATTGCTTCTTCACTATACCTTTATAAGAACAAGACAAAGAGAAATTTGCCTTCACGGTACCTAATTATAATAATTCTCAACCGGTGAAGAGATATCAATGGAAGGTTTTGCCACAGGAAATGCTAAATAGCCCCACCCTGTGCCAATATTTCGTACAAAAACCGTTAGAAATAATTCTTAAATAGTTTCCACAATCCATAATCTATCATTACATGGATGATATATTGTTAGCTGACTCTAAAGGAGAAATATTAGACAAAATGTTTGAGAAAGTAAAGGAAGTTTTACCTTGCTGGGGATTACAAATTGCACCTGAAAAAATACAAAAAGGAGAGTCTATCAACTAGGATATAAAATAGGTCTACAGAAAATTAGACCACAAAAAGTACAGATCCGAAGAGATCGCTACCAGACTCTTAATGATCTTCAAAAATTACTAGGAGAGATTTCTCAACTGCAAACCATATTTGGAGTTGAAGGGCATGATTTGAAAAACTTGAAAATGGCCCTAAAAGGAGATAAGGACTTGAATAGTCCACGAATACTATCAGCTGAAGCTGAGAAGGAATTAGAATGGGTAGAAAAGAGGATACTAGAAGCACATGTGGACCGTGTGGATCCAAACATAGACTGTATTCTGGTTATATTACCATCTAGAGAATATCCTTCAGGGATTTTGATGCAGAGAGAAGATATCATATTAGAATGGATATTCCTACCACATAAACAGAATAAAAAACTAAAAACATATATATAAAAGATCTCTGACTTGATTATAAAAGGTAAATTAAGACTTCGTCAGCTAATAGGAAGGGACCCAGCAGAAATTATAGTACCTTTAACTAATGAGGAAATTTCTTCCTTATGGAAAGATAACGAATATTGGCAGAGAGCTTGCAGTAAATTTTTGGAAACAATTATCAACAACTATCCCAAAACTGAGAGAATCAAATTCACAAAGAAAATGATTTGGATTCTTCCACGCATTGTAAGAAAAACACCTATTTCTGGAGTTCATACATTCTACACTGATGCACACAAATCAGGTAAGGCAGGATATAAATCAGAAAAAATTAGCAAAGTGATTCAAAGCCCTTACAATTCTGTACAAAAGGCAGAATTGTATGCCATTCTCATCGTACTTATGGATTTTAAAGAACCCCTCAATATAGTTACTGACTCTCAATACGCAGAGAGAGTCGTTTTACACATTGAGACTGCAGAATTTATTCCTGACAATACAGAATTAACTTCATTGTTTATACAGTTACAAGATACTATCAGAAAGAGGACTCATCCTATATATGTAACACACATCAGATCCCATACAGGTCTGCCAGGTCCTCTAGCACAAGGCAATGATGAAATTGATCGTTTATTGATAGGAAGTGTGCTAGAAGCCTCAGAGTTTCATAAGAAACACCACGTGAACAGCAAAGGTTTAAAAAAAGGATTTTTCTATCACTTGGGAACAAGCCAAGGAAATAGTAAGGAAATGTCCTACTTGCTCATTCTATAACCAAACTCCTTTACCACCAGGCAGTAACCCTAAAGGTATAAATAGGAATGAAATATGGCAAATGGATGTGTTTCATTTTGCAGAATTTGGAAAATTAAAATATGTACATCACACTATAGATACATTTTCAGGGTTTCAATGGGCTACTGCTCTGAGCTCTGAAAAGGCTGATTCTGTTATAACACACCTTTTAGTGGTAATGGCCATTATGGGCATACCTGCACAAATAAAAACTGACAATGCTCCAGCATATGTCTCCAGCAAATTGAAACAGTTTTTTGAGTATTACAAGATAAAGCACATAACTGGTATACCACACAATCCTACAGGACAAGCAGTGGTTGAGAGATCCAATCGTACTTTAAAAGAAATGCTCCATAAACAGACAGGAGGAACCAAAACACCCAAACACAGATTACATAATGCTTTATTAACATTAAACTTTCTTAATGCTGATGAAAAAGGGAAAAACAGCTGCAGAAAGACACTGGACAATAGAAAAAACTTCTGAACTAAATCAGCCAGTGTACTTCAAGGATGTACTGACCACAGAATGGAAAGCAGGATATGTGTTACATTGGGGTAGGGGTTTTGCATTTGTATCTACAGGAGAAGAAAAACTATGGATACCATCTAAGTTAATCAAGATTCGAGTTGAACAAGAGAAACTTCTTAATGAAGAGAAATGACAAGTCATCCAACAAATTAGGTCCTATGAGGTGTGCGGAGGCCTCTCAAAGGTAGGGGAAGTGTTCTGTTCTTGTTTTTACAGGAAAACAGAGAAAACCTATCATCAAACAGCCAAAAGACACTGAACATGTAGGTGCCTACAGAAGAGAAGACAGCTCTTCAGAAACAATCACTTAAGGAAGCAGAATCTGATATATGGTAAAAAAATATATTTAATTGTAGTAAACTATTTCTACATAGAAATCTATTTCTCTCTACTATCTAGTATTCCTGAAGTCCCAATTTTTGTAAACCAATGTTGGCTTTGGAGTTGGATTTGGCTTTTCTTCTCTAAATTCAAGCATGTTGTTAAGATTAAATTCATGGTTTCTGCCTTAAATCAAGAAGCCAATTGGTGTAAGGCAGAAGAAAACAAAATCTGGGGACTCATATCTTATATGCAATTTTCTCTCTGAAATCCTAATTTTCTCACATACTTTTAATGCTTATTGTTGTCTTTCCCTAATGCATACCTTAAAACTTAAAAATTTTACTTTAATATTGATGTGTAACTTTTCCACAAGGAAAAATAACAACTCCTAACAGCAGTCTTTGAACTCTCCGGAAAGAAGATGGGGCCCCACATCATCGTTTCCACTTGACACAACCTGATGCATCTGAACTACAAACATCACCCTAAAACCAGTTTGAGACTGTTTTGCTCGAGAAAACTCATGACTAGCTAGCTGTAATGGTGCACCTTTTTATTACACCCTGGCCAGAGTTTCAAATAGAACTACAGTCAAGCATTTCCTGCCACACAGTGAGTAGCTACATATGTCACAGCCAGTTCTGTTGAGAAATTTGGTTGCTAAAAATTTTCTTCCTACAGGATCCATTGGAGCAATCATCGTCCCATTTCAGCAGGAAGTAATCTTAATATGACGATGCCCCCTTTCCCTACCCTTGGAATTTTGGGATAATAGTCATCGTCTTTGGGTTGGTTTTTAGTTATTTGGGATTGGGTGATGCTTACACTCGGGTTTATCTTTTAGACAGGAATAGGGAGTGGTTGGGAAAGGTATGGTTTAGATGGGATATAGGTAGATTAGCCTATTTTCTTGAGAATTTGAGTAAGAATGAGATAGTATTTTACAGCTTACATTGTTGTGTATTCTTATGTGGTAAGCTATGTAAAATTAAGTTTATATTTTGTTATATTGTGTTAAATATTTCCACTTACAATGTTTTATGCACATTATTTTTTACCATATTCTATGTATGTATACTTTTCTTGTATTCAAGACATTTTGTATATTGATACAATTTGGGATATTTATCTTGCTGCCCTTTATAGTTCTACCTCTTGTCTTGACACTTATACTCTACCTCTATTTTAGGGATTTACATGTATGTATACATAATAGTTATATTGTTTAAGTATTTGTTCCTGCTTTACTCAGGGAAGTTTTAATCAGTCTTTTTAGCTAAGTTCCCGAGTATTACAGATTATCTTCACTCACATTTCCTGTACCTATGAGATTAGTCAGATATAGATGCTTAATCTTCAATCACTTCATAGACATGCAAAACATGGCATTTAAATGTTTTAATATTAGTACTCCATTGACATGAGACACTGTTGCTCCTGACAGCACCGTGCACTTTCCCGAAAATATGTTGGACACTGTTGTTGCTCCTGCTGGAGTTCAATCTCGCCTTAGCTAATGGCCTGTTGGGCAAAGAATTGCCCCCACCGTGACCACTGATTTGGACATGCAGTCCTATGTGCTTGCAGGAGACAAATATAGAAGACTGCTTGACCTTGCCAAGTCAGGGTAAGACAGCCATTCTACCTCCCTGCTGTTGTTGTGGTCTGTCAAGTTCTCTTGGCCTTAGCCAAATCTGGGTGTACCAACGTGGCTGTGAGACCTAAGGTGACTGTTCAGATGGCTTGCTGTTTCTGTCCTTGCTGCACCTTTTGGAAGTTGTCCATCCGCATTTCCTGTCTACTCTAGTATTGTTAATTTCCTTCTCAGGTCTTGATGAGGTTGAAGATTAAACTATCACAACTATTATTCTCTCTTCCTAGTTAGATATATTAGGTACTAGACTTACGTTTTCCAGCTTAGGACAACTCTATTGTAAACTCCATTATGCCCTCACCCTAGGACTAGATATGTAGGTCATTTTGTTCTCGATTTTCCTTTTCTTAGAGCACACTTGTTATTCACTGTTTTGTATATAGTTTTGTATTAAGCCTAAATCTTTTCTTTAGACTAAAAGGGGAATTGTAGGGAGATAGTTCTGTGGCACTGACCACGCCCATTGGGGATGGAGCCATGGGTGGAATGACCTGTGGAAGGAGGTCAGAGGGGGCCAGGAAAGGCGCTCTCTTTCTGGCATGACTCGGACAGGAGAGGATCGGGTTGAATTTCCTGGTGTTCATCTGTCTAGATTGTAAGTTATTTCTCCCTGAATAAACATCTATTCGGCCTATTTGTTTATCCTGATCCTTATTTACTATGATAGAGAAGAGATAAAAAGAGAGAGCCAGCTACAAAGAAAGTGAGAGGAAGAGCTGCCCCTTTGTCTGATTCCTGTTCTAGTCAGTAAAGCCAACAATGGATGAGATGCTGGCCACAAACACTGATGAGAACAAATCTTTATAAATCTACTGCTGTGAGTATAAGATATTCTAGAAACATTTTTAGACATGAGTATACACGTCTCATTATCTACCTGAGTAAATGTGAATACAGAGAAATTAACAAATAATATCAATCTCCAGATAAGCCATGTGCCATTTAAATCTGAAAAATAACCCACATCCCTTAGTGCCTTTCATTATAGGTTTCCCACATGCATATTTACTGTTCAAATGCTTATTTCTTCACTTAAGTGCTTTTGTATTAAAATGTTACTTCAAGAAACCTGGAAAATGTAGTGCACTAATCAATATCCTGGCAGAATGTTTGTGTAAACATCCCCTGAGATGCTTTAGAAATTCTCATTTGGTATGTATTTGCAGAAACAACTTGACCTATTTTATTTGTTTGCTTTTGTAAAACAATGATTCTTGCATAAAAGGTGGGTTTTAAATATAATTCAATAACTAGATAATATTGGAAAAGAATATATCCAGCATCATGAATCTCTGAAATGATAAATCAGAGTCAAAAAGATAATTTTGCATCCAGAACAAATTTTTTGAATGCACTCTTCACCTCTTTGTTCCGCAGGCTGTAGACCAGAGGATTCAGCATGGGGATGATCATTGTATAGAACACAGAGGCAATTTTGTCAGTGTCCATAGAATGACTGGAACTGGGCTGTACATACATAAAAATACTAGTTACATAGAAAATGGAGACTGCAGTGAAGTGGGAGGCACAGGTGGACACAGCCTTGTGATGTCCTGTGGCTGAATGCATCTTCAGGATGGTGACAAAAATGAATGTGTAGGATATACAAATAACTATGAAGGCAAAGAATATGTGGAAGCTCACTATATAGACAAGAATCAGCTCGCTGACATGTCTGTCAGAACAAGAGAGAACCATGACTGCTGGGATGTCACAGAAAAAGTGATGGACCACATTAGATTCACAGAAAGAGAGCCCGAATGTGTCTCCAATGTGGATGGAGGCATTCAGGAAACCAATGACATAAGAGCCAATGATCAGCCATGTGCATACACTTGTAGTCATGATGGTAGCATAGTGTAAGGGCTTGCAAACTGCTGCATAGCGATCATAGGCCATTGATGCCAAAAGGTAATTTTCCACAGTAATAAAGGCTGCAAAAAAGAACATCTGAGAAGCACAGTCATTATAGGAAATGACCTTGTCTCCTATAAGAAAACCACCCATGACTTTTGGAGTGACTGCTGAAGAGTAACAAAAGTCCACCAGAGACAAGTTACCTAGAAAAAAGTACATGGGAGTATGGAGCCGTGAGTCCGTCAAAATCAACAGGATCATTCCAAGGTTCCCCACAAGGGTGACTGTGTAGATGAGGAGGAAGGTGATGAAGAGGGGAAGCTGTAGGCTTGGATTATCAGTGAGTCCCAGCAGGAGGAAGTGTGTCCCTTCAGTCCTGTTCATCATGTTATACAATCTCTGCAGCAATGAAAAAAACGGGGTGGGGGGGTAATGTGATAATGAAACACAATGGTAATCAGAAGGTATTAAGGAATATGTACTCTGCCTATAAATTTTACCTCAAGATTTTTCAAAAGAATATGCAAACTTGAAAACCAAAGTGAATGTACCAATTACATTTCATGATATCAAATGTGAATCATACATACAATTTAAAATGTTTAATGGTTTGTAAATAGACATATGGACAACTTAATATTTAATGAAAATGATTAGTATGAATGAATGTATTTGACAGTTCATTTCTTCTAATTACAGTATAAGCTGGTATTTCCCTGTGCTTACCTGTAAAGTTGCTGTGGATGCTTTGATTGTTCTCTCATAATAACCTCCTAATAATGTTTTTGTTACAATTTCTATAAATTAATAAGCACAAAAAAGTGCTTATTCATACTGATTCATACTCATTCATACTGATATGATCTTTTTTTATAATCTGTCTCAGTAACCTTGTAAAACTTTAACACAGGCTGAATAATTCCTAAATAGATCTAAAATAGGTTTAAGTTAAATTAAATTTAAACTTTAATTGCAAATAACTGAATCTTAAATAGTTTCACATGTTGTTCAAAATACCTTTAACAGTCAGTGAAGGTAAAATCAAGCAAATAGAATCCTGAAATATGAAGCAATCCTTCTTTAAATAATAAAATGGCAAGAAATTAATTTATTACCCTTATTTGACTTGTATTCTTTTTTTTGAACTGCATATTCATGCATTTCTACAATTATAAACAGTGGTAAAGATGAGTTTAACAACAAAATCATATCACATCTCAAAGAACAATCCAATTTTGGGAAAACTGGAAAATTATGAGAGCAAGTTCAAGCAGCAGAGGCAACTCTAAGTGAGGTGTAACCCCAGTTATGTTTAGCACAGAACTCATATTCCTTTAGCAGCTGTCTGTAATTTACCTTCTAACATCATACTTCCTATGAAAAATGAGAATTATAAATAAGACCTACCTACTTTCCTGAAGGTGAGGGTGTAAAGATTTCTCTAGACCCTCTACTATCCCCACTATGTGCAGACGGTAAAAGGGCTGAGAAAGAAATCAGAGAAACATCACCCTTTACAATAGCCACAAACAACATAAAGTGTCTTGGGGTAAAACTTAGCAAACAAGTGAAAGACCTATATAACAAGAACTTTGTGTTTTTAAAGAAAAAAATAAAAAAGATGCCAGAAAATAAAAAGATTCCCCATGCTCTTAGATAGGTAGGATAAACAGTAAAAATGGCAATCTTGTCAAAAGCAATCCACAGATTCAATGCAATCCTCATCAAAATACATGAACAACTCTTCACTGACCTTGAAATATTAATAAGCAACTTTATATGAAAAAAAGGACCTAGGATTGCCAAAACAATTCTGTACAATAAAGGAACTTCAGGAGGCATCACCATTCCCAACTTTAAGCTCTACTATAGAGCTATAGTCCTGAAAACAGCCTGGGTTTGGCAGAAAAATAGACAAGTAGACCAAAGGAATCAAATAGAAAATCCTGATATTAACCTACACACCTATGAATACTTGATTTTTGACAAAACAGCTAAAAGTATACAATGGGAGGAGGAAAGCATATTCAACAAATAGTGCTGGCACAACTTGATGATAGGGCATAGAAAACTACAAATAGACCTGTGTCTATTGCCAAACAGTAAACTCAAGTCCAAATGGATAAAAGAACTCAACATAAATCCAGCCACACTGAAACTCTTAGAAGAGAAAGTGAGAGGTACCCTTGAAAAATCGGTACAGGAGACTGCTTCCTGAACATAACTCCAGTAGCACAGACACTGAGTTCGACAATTAGTAAATGTGACCTCCTCAAACTGAGAAGCTTCTGTAAGGCAAAGAACACAATTGACAAGACCAAATGTCAGGCCTCAGACTGGGAAAAGATCTTCACCAATCCTCCATCTGAAAGTCAACTTTCAAATGTATCCTACAGGTCACATAGTCTTTCACATTGTTATTATGATGGGACAACGGGTTGGTACTGATAATGCAGAGCTTCATTGTCATGAGTGAAGTGTTGACATTTCCCTGCCCAATTTACCTTTTCTTGAACATTGGTGTCAGTTTCAGTCTATACACTTGTGTAATATACATAACTGCTTCCTCTGTAATTAGATCTGAGACAATTTTGAAAAAAAATTCTTCTTCCATGAATTTTCATTTTCATTTTGGCAAAAGATAGAATCACACTTAATACTCGTTTTTTCCCTTTGGCATTCATATCACAGTCTAATATAGAGACTGAGGGTTGAGGAAGTTGTACATTATTGGCTGTATTTAGTTATTTTTTACATTTTTTATTTATTTAAAAGTTTGTTTCATTTTATAGACCAACCACAGTTCTCTCTCACTCCACTTCTCCCATCCTCCATCTTCCCTCCACCAAACCCACACCTACTCCTCAGTAAGGGAAAGACCTCCATGGTGACTCAACAGAGTCTGGCATATCAAGCTGAAGAAGGACCAAGCCCCTCCCCCTGTATCAAGACTAAGCAAGTTGTCTCTCCATAGAGAATGGGTTCCTCAAAGTCAGTTCATTCACTAAGGATAAATCATGGCTGATGGGAGATGTCATTCTGTATATGTTTCTCATACTGGTTAATAATAAAGCACTGTTGGCCAATAGGAAAGGAAGATAGGAGGGACTAGGAGACAAGGAGGAAATAGGAAGTAGTAAGGAGGAGTCAAGATGGAGAGTCTGGAGAAAGCAGTATGCCGGCCGGCTCCCCGGTAAGAGAAATACATAGATCAGCAGTAAGGCAGAGCTAGCCGATAAGAAACAAGTAACCGTGCCAACAGCATTGTATCAAATACAGAGTCTCAGTGTATTATTTGGGGCTGGCGGCATGGCGGCGGGACAAGACCGGGAGGCAGCAGGCGGAAAAACCCATACACGTTACACATGGCCCCACTGCTAGTGAACCCACAGACTGTCTAAACCACAGGACCCACAGACTGCCCAAGCCACAAAACTGTCACCTACATTCAGAGGGCCTAGTATGGTCCTATGGCTCCTCAGCTATCAGTCCAGAATCAGTGAGCTCCCACTAGGTTGGACCAACTGTTTCTGTGGGTTTTCCCCCATGTTGATCTTGACCCCTTTGTTCATATAATCCTTTCTTCCTCTCTTTAGCTGGACTCTGGGAGTATTACTCTGTGTGGGGGAAAGACTTCTTTAAATTTGAGAGCAAATGGATAAAACAAGAAAAAAAAAAACATCCTGAATGAGGTAACTCAGACTCAGAAAGACAAACACAGTATGTACTCAATCCTAAGTGGATAGTAGACATAAAGAAAAGGATATTCAGGCTACAATCCATAATCCCTGAGAAGCTATGTAACAAGGAGGACCCTAAGATATACATGCATGGATGCCCCTAGGAAGGGGAAATAAGTTAAGATCTCCTGAGTAAATTGGGGTGTTCAGGGAGGAGTGAGAGTTGAAGGGGATAGGGGAGGATAACATAAGGAAATGGGATGGTTAAGTTGGGGTAGTGACAGCAAAGGAGAACAAGGGATGAGAAATGTTAATAGAGGGAACCATTATGGGTTTAGGGAAAACCTGGAGCTAGGGAAATACCCTGGAATCCACAAGGATGACCCCAGCTAAGACTCCTAGCAATAGTGAAGAGGTTGCCTGAACTGGTATTTCATACTTATACCAGTTGTGTTGGCACATCCCATCTTCTAAATTATTGATTTGAACATTTATTATGTAGTAACCATATTCAATGTTTTCTTATTACAGTTACAGCTTTTGGATGGGATATATTTTATAACTACTTTGTCTTCTTTATTATAAACCTGTGAAAATTTTAAATAATCAATCTGGCCCTTAAAGATATTACATTGTGCCTCTTACATATTGGATATTGTGGGAGTGAAATGTGTAGCATAATTATTCTCCTTTTATCAGTAATAGAAGTGAGGATTTGAGGAACTTTGTGAAGTTTTGTAATTATAGTGGTAGTATAAAAATAGACAAGGTGATTAATTAATCTGGGTTTTGAGTGTGTGTGTGTGTGTGTGTGTGTGTGTGTGTGTTCAAACATACAGTGAATTGTAATCATATAGTGCAGAAGATAATTATTTCCTCATCAAACAAAATATAATTTCATCACTTTATTAAAAGACCCATGACTTGTAAAATAATTGAATTACTAATAAATCTTTTGAAACCCTCTCTTTCTATCTTCAAACAACACATAGTAGAGAGAGCTTCCACACATTTGTCCCATAAATTTTACTTCTCACTTCAATATTTACAGACCATGTAAGTGGTATGCCACCTGGCTAGAAGTCAGAAAGTGATTTTGAAGTCATAATTTCAGCTATATTTCATTTATTGAATACTACCATACAATTACTCTCAGAAGTGGTCACAATATTCTAACTTCTGTAATAGAGAAAAGAATAGAAAGACAGGTCAAATTTTAATATTTCTTGTATACTTTCTGTATCTTTAAATGTGTCACTTACCTTTAAATGTGTAAAAGACACTTTTTTCTTGCAATTCATAAACTATGTCTGCCAATAACAAATAAAAGAAGGCTAAAAACATCACATGAAGAGGTTGTTTCTGAAAAAATACATATTTTTTTTTCTCCTTGATCTCATCTCCCACCACGGTGGTAACTTAGCAGCAAATTATCAGGTCAAAACAAGTCTATTTTAGACTCACAATGATTACCATTAAGGCAAGTAAAGGATGTCTAATGCAGTATAGCATACAGTGCACTCCTTATAAAATATATGATGCTGAATCACATTGGGTAATATGTGGAAAGCTAAAATAATTACAGTGAGTTAAAAATCTCTAGAGATTTCCCTCCAGAGGATAGGTAAACCATTCATCCACCCATCCTATACAAGAGGCAATTAACTTGCCTGTGGGGATCAAAAAGACTATTATTTTCTTAAAAAATAAAACATATAATATCTTAATAAGTAATCATCAGAATATATATCTGTAATGGGTACAGTTTTTCCACCCGCTGCCTGGTCTTGTCCCGCTGCCACGCCAACCCCAAATAATGCACAGAGACTCTGTATTTTATATAATTCTGATAGCCAGGTACTAGTTTCTTATCAGCTAGCTCTGTCTTAAGTAGTAACCCATTTCTATGTATTTCCACGTGGTCTTCTTTCCGGGGAAAGGGGCCAGCACCTTATCTCCCCAGCCTCTCCATCTTCACCTTCCTTCCTACTTCCTCTTTCCTCCTTGTCTCCTAGTCCCTCCTATCTTTCTTACCTATTGGCCAACAGTGCTTTATTCATTAACCAGTATGAGAAGCATATACAGAATGACATCTCCCATCATCTCCTCTTTTCTGTCTAAAATAAAAAGAAGGGTTTCAACTTTAATATAGCAAAATATATCACATAACAGTTATCAAATAAGAATCACAGTTAACACTATTTAGTCCATTAACATTTAGTAAGATTTGAAGAAACTATTCTATCATCTATCCTATATTTGTGAGTCTAAAGTCTAAGTAACTTATCTTTAATACTAAGGAAAACTGTAAGCATAACTATCTTCAACTCCCCTCAAAGACCACAGAAAGATAGTATATACTCTAGAAATGACAGAGACAACTCACTGCCTGGTCACCCGAAGTTCTTTTGTAATATTCCATCTTCAGCCCATAGGCCATAGTGTGTCTGGCAGACACTTCAGCAAATTAGGAAACTTTAAACTGTCTTCTTGTATTGGCAGTTTGTCAGTCACTTTCCTCTGTGTCCTGCAGACTGTCTGGCAGACTCTTCCATGAAGCAGGAACTCTATAGCAATGTCCATCCTGAATCAGCAATCACTTTTCTATGGGTCCTGCATGTCCAGTTTATATAGCACAAAGACAAACAGTCCAGACAAGAGCAGTATCTTGTCCAAATGGCTAGTCTTGCCATATTGAAAGCAAACTCCATAACACATTTCTTCAAGGTCCATCTTCCTTTCTGACGCAGGTGGTGTTGCCAGGAGCAGTTATATCTCCCTGTCAAGAAAAACCCTAAACCATTTTAAATGCCATATTCTGTAGGTCTTTGAAAGGTTTGAAGAATGCCTATTCATCTCAAATACATCTCTGTATATCTAGAAAACCTAACTCATCTAACTATAAGTTTTGACTATTAATAGGTAACTATCTATAATCCATACTAAATTATACATTTCTAAATGAGCTATATAAATACAATACCTAAACAAAACGAGAATATACACATCACAAAATTGACCTTAAATTGTATCAATAAATGAAAATCCATTCCAAAACAAAGTATTCATTTCTATACCGTAATCCCCTTTTTACCTTTAAAAAGAATATTGGTTGTGATTATTAACCATTTATAACCAAGCCAATTTAAATGAAAACAAACATTTATACACAATATTTGGGAATTTGGGGGTCATTCTTTCTAAACTACTTCCTGCTGATAGGTGGCGCTGTCATGGGAATCCTAAGAACATGCAGAAATCCTGGCTGTAGTCTGCAAGGCTGCCTTGTTCAAGCTGTTTTGAATGTTGGATCACCAGGAACTCTGTTTCAGGGGGTCTGGCTTGCTCAAACCACATTAGACTGGAAGGAATCCACAGCTTTTCATTTTCTGTGGAAACAAAAATAGAAATCCTTTTCCCCAGTAACTTGTCCTTAGACTTAAATTTTTGAGTCAAAACATTTTTAAAATATATAAATTGAATTAATCCTTCAACAGTTGTTGTTTCCTCAGCAGTCAAACAATACAAAGACAATATAATACTGTATAGTATCCAGATTCTCTCTGAGCTTTCCATCTTTAAATGGCTTTATTATTACTCTTTCTTCTATTTTTTTCATTTTTTGAGACAGGGTTTCTCTGTCTGTTTCTCTTATCTGTCCTGGAATTCATTCTGCATACCAGGTTTACTTGGAATCACAGAGATCTGCTTGCCTCTGTCTCCAGAGTGCTGGGATTAAAGGCGTGTGCTACCACACCCATATATCCTAGTGCAGTATACCATGAGATATATATGCATGTATATAGATTATCTGATATTTAAATAAGATCAAATACATCTTTCTGCAAATATTCATTGAATGTTTATGATGAAAATTAAAATGATTTTAAGTGTTATCTACAGTCATCCTGCTGTTGTGATAGACCATAAAAATCACTGTTCACAATAAATAACCACTGTCCAGGCTTTCCTGATGCACCTTCACGTTATTGGGCATAGTCTCTTGTCCCCACTATTCAATTCTCAATTTCTGTGAGATCCAACATCAACTAGTGATGATCCTATGGTTTTATTTCATAACGTGTTTATATGGTGGATTACATTGACAGATTTTTCATATGTTGAGCCATCCCTCCATCTCTTGGATGAAGTCTATTTGATCATGATGGATGTTTATTCTGATGTGTTCTTAGATTAAGTTTGCCAGTATTTCACTGAGTATGTCTGCATCAATGTTCATGAGGGAGATTGGTCTATACTCCTCTTTCTTAGTTGCTTCTCTGTGTGATTTGGGAACAAGATATTGTAGCCTGCTAAAAAGAGCTTAGCAGTGACCATTCTCTTCTATTGTGTGGAATATTTTGGGTTTTTTTTTGTTTGTTTGTTTGCTTGTTTCTTTGTGTGTTTGCTTGTTTTGATGTTTATGTTAATTTATTTTTATTATTTTTATTTTACATACCGATCTCAGTTCCCTCTCTCTCCTTCCCTCTTGCCCTCTATTCCACCTCCCATGTCCCCCGATCACCCTCCACTCCCAATGCTCCCCCCAACTCCATCCATGTAAGGTGATGCCCTCCAGGAGGAGTCGTCTAAATCTATCATTTGGAGTAGGGGCTAGGACTACTCTCCTGTCTCTAGGTTAAGGGAGTATCCCTCCATGGGGGATGTGCCCTCAAAGTCCGTTGTGCACCAGAAATATATCCTGGTACCACTGTATGAGGTCCCTTGGACTAGTCAGGCCTTCTAGGTGAGAACCATGATCAGGGGGTCTGAATCAATCCCATGCTGGATTTCCAGCTATCAGTCTGGGGGGCCCATTAGCTCCTCCTTCTTCAGGTCAGCTGTCTCTGTGTTTCTGAAGGCTGGCCTTGTCTTCCCTCTCAACATCTGGGTTCTAGTTTGGTTCAGTGTTTAGTTGTGGGTGTTTGCTTCTGTTTCCATCAGCTACTAGATTAGGGCTCCATGATGGTGGACAACTTATTAGTCATTCTCATTATCAGGGAAGGGCATTTATGGTAGAGCCTTTTCACTGTTGCTCAAATTGTTAGTTGGGGTCAGTCTTGTAGGCCTCTGAACATTTTTCTAGGTTCAGCTTTCTCTTCAAACCTATAATGGCCCCTTCTTCTATTCTCTCTCTCTCTCTCTCTCTCTCTCTCTCTCTCTCTCTCTCTCTCTCTCTCTCTCTCTCTATTCCACCCCTGACTCAATCTGCCTAGTCCCAGGTGCTTCCCTCTCCTCCCTTGCTCTTTTCCCTAGTTCCCTCTCTACTCACAGTCCCCATGTGCTGGGGATATCATGTCCCTTTCCCCTTCTGTGAGAGACATTATATGAATCTCTTAGAATCCACCTTGTGTCCAAGTTTCTCTGGTGGTGTGAATTATAAGCTGGTGATCCTATGCTCTACATGTAAAATCCATATATGAGCAAATACATACCATGGTCCTCTATTTGTGACTGGATTACCTCATTCAGGATGGTTTCTTCAAGTTCTATCCACTTGCCTGAGAATTTCAAGATGCCATTGTTTTTTCCACAGAGTAGTATTCCATTGTGTAAATGTGCCACATCTTCTTTATCCATTCTTCAGTTGAGGGGAATCTAGGTTGCTTCCAGGTTTTTGCTACTACAAATAATACTGCTATGAACATAACTGAACACATGTCTTTGTTGCATGGATGTGGATCAATTGGGTATATGCCTAAGAGGGGGATTGCCGGGTCATGTGGTAGACTCATTCACATTTTCCTAAGGCACCGCCATACTGATCTTCAAAATGGCTGTACAACTTTGCACTACTACCAGCAGTGAAGGAATGTTCCCCTTTCTCCACATCCTCTCCAGCATAAATTGTCATTGGTGTTTCTAATTTTAGCCATTCTGACAGAAGTAAGATGGTATATCAAAGTTGTTTTGATTTGCATTATTGTGATAGCTAAGGACAGGATATTGAGCATTTTCTTAAGTGTCTTTCAACCTTTTTGATTTCCTCTAATGAGAGTTCTCTATTCAATTCTGTACCACATTTTTAATAGAGATATTTGGTGTTTTTGTGACTAGTTTCTTGAGTTCTTTGTATATTTTGGAGATCAGCCCTCTGTCACATGTAGGATTATTGAAGATCTTTTCCAAGTCTGTAGGCTGCCATTTGGTCTTTTCAACTGTCTTTTGCCTTGCAGAAGCTTCTAAGTTTGAGGAGGTCCCATTATTAATTGTCGAACTCAGTGTTTGTACTACTGGAGTTATGTTTAGGAAGTGGTCTCCTGTACCAAGTTGTTCAAGGTTACCTCCTACTTTCTCTTCTAAGGGGTTAAGTGTGCCTGGATTTATGTTGAGTTCTTTTATCCATTTGGACTTTGTTTTGTGCAAGGCAATAGACATGGATCTATCTGCTGTCTTCTACAGACCATCATCCAGTTGTGCCAGCACCATTGGTTTAAGATGCTTTCCTCCTACCATTTTATACTTTTACCTGTTTTGTCAAAAAAAAAAAAAAAAAAAAACAGGTGTTCATAGTTATGTGGGTTGATATCAGGATTTTCAATTCGATTCCATTAGAATAATTGTCTATTTTTCTGGCAATACCAGGCTGTTTTCAGGACTATAGCTCTGTAGTAGATCTTAAAGTTGGGAATGCTGATGCATCCTGAAGTTCCTTTATTGTACAAGGTTGTTTTGGCTATCATGGTTATTTTGTTTTTCCATATAAAGTGGATTATTATCCTTTCAACATCAATAGAAAATTGTGCTGGGATTTTAATGGTGATTGCATTGAATCTGTAGACTGCTTTTGGCAAGATTGCCATTTTTACTTTCTTTCACTTGTTTGGTAAGCATTACCCCAAGATACTTTATGTTGCTTGTGGCTATTGTAAAGGGTGATGTTTTTCTGATTTTTTTTTTTTCAGCCTCTTTGTTGTCTGAATAAAGTAGGGCTACTGATTTTTTTTTTTGAGTTTATCTTGTATCCTGCTAGTTTGCTGAAGTTGTTTATCAGCTGTAGGAGTTTCCTGGTAGAGTTTTTTTTTGGGGGGGGGTCACTTTTGTAAACTATCATATCATCTGTAAATAGAGATAGTTTGACTTCTTCCTTTCCAATTTGGATTCCCTTGATCTCCTTTTGTTGTATTGCTTTAGCTAGAACTTCTACTACAATATTGAAGAGATATTCAGCCTTTTCTTTTTCTTGATTTTAGAGCAATCTCCTTAAACTTCTCTCCAATCAGTTTGGTTTTGGCTGTTGGTTTACTATATATTGCTCTTATTATATTTAGGTATGTTAATGTTATCCCTGATCTCTCCAAGACCTTTATCATGAAAGGGTGTTGAATTTTGTTGAAGGCTTTTTCAGCATCTGTGGAGATGATCATATGGTTTTTCTTTTTCAGTTTGTTTATATGGTGGATCACGTTGATAGATTTTCATATGATAAACTATACCTGCAACCCATGTACGAAGACTACTTGGTCATGATGGATGATTTCTTTTATGTACTCTTGGATTCAGTTTGCCAGTATTTTATTGAGTATTTTTGCATCAGTGTTCAAGGGGGTTATTGGTCTGTAGTTTTCTTTCTTAGTTGTGTCTTTGTGTGGCTTGGGTAGCAAGGTGGTTGTGGCATCATAAAAAAAGAGTTTGGTAATGAACCTTCTGTTTCCATTTTGTGGAACAATTTAAGGAGTATTGGTATTAGCTCTTCATTGAATTTCTCATAGAATCCTCCACTGTAGCCCTCTGGCCCTGGGCTTTTTTGTTGATGTTGTTGTTGGAAGGCTTTGATGCCTGCTTCTATTTCAGTAGGGGTTATAGGTCTATTTAAGTTGTCTGTTCTTGATTCAATTTTGGTAAGTGATAGTTATCCAGAAATTTGTCCATTTCCTTTAAATTTTCAAATTTTGTGGAATACAGGTTTTCAAAGTATGATCTGAAAATTGTCTGGATTTCCTCAGTCCATTGTTATGTCCCCCTCTTTGTTTCTGATTTTTTAAATTTGCATGTTCTCTCTCTGCTTTTTGGTTAGTTTGGATAAAGGTTTGTCTATCTTGTTGATTTTCTCAAAAAAAAAAAAAAAACCTACTCTTTGTTGCATTGATTTTTTGTATTGTTTTCCTGGTTGATACTTTATTGACTTCAGCCCTCAAATTGATTATTTCCTGGCTTCTTCTCTGTGTTGAGTTTGCTTCCTTTTGATCTAAGGCTTTCAGTTGTTCTCTTAATTATCCTCCGTTTTCTTCATATCAACACTTAGTGCAATGAACTTCCCCGGTAGCACTGCTTTCAAGTTGTCCCATGAGTTCAGGTATTTTGTGTCCTCATTCTCACTGGCTTCTAGAAAGTATTTAATTTCTTTTTTTTATTTCTTCTTTGACCCAGTATGGTGCAATTCCTTTTTGTTCAGTTTCCATGAGTTTGTAGGGTTTCTGAAATTTGTGTTGTTGTTGAATTCCAATTTAAAGCATGGTGGTCTTATAAGATACATGGGACTATTCCAATTGTTTTGTATCTGTTGAGGTTTGTTATGTTGCCTAGTATGTCGTTGATTTTAGAGAAGGTTCCATGTGGAGCAGAGAAAAAGGTATATTCTTTTGTGTTTGGATGTAATGTTCTATAGATGTCTGTTAACCCCAATTGAGACATAGCTTCTGTTAGTTCTTTGTTTCTTTGTTGAGTTTCTGACTAGTGGTCCTATCTAGCAGTGAGAGTGGAGGGTTGAAGTCTCCCACTATAAGTGTGTGAGGTTTTATGTGAGCTTTGAGTTTTAGTAGGGTTTCTTTTTACGAATGTAGGTGCCTTTGTATTAGGGGCATAGATGTTCAGAATGAGACTTTGTGCTACTGGATTTCTCCTGTGATGAATATGAAAGACCCATCTTCATCTCTTTTGATTTTGGTTTGAAGTCTAACTTGTTAGATATTAGGATAGCCACACCTGCTTGCTTCTTGTGTCCATTTGAATGGAATATCATTTCCCAACCCTTTACCCTGAGGTAGTATCTGCCTATGAAGCATAGATGTGTTTCTTGTATGCACCAGAAGGTTGGGTTCTGTCATTATAACAATTATATTAGTTTGTGTCTTTTTAAAGGCAGTTTAAGACCATTAATGATGAGGGTGAGGGAGAGTAAGGACCAGTGATTGTTAATGCTTGTTTGTTTCAGATTTGTTGTTGGCACTGGTATTGTGAATATATTTGCCCTGCTTTACCCTTGGTTTCTGGTGAAGTGGGATGATCTATTGCATATGTCTTTGTGAGTGAGCATAGTTAACTTCCTTGGGTTTGAGTTTTCCTTCCAGGACTTTCTGTGAAAATCTGGCTTTGTCATTAAATATCTTGTTTTCTCTGTCTATAGTGATTGAAATTTTTGCTGGGTATAGTAGCCTGGGCTGGCATCCGTGGACTTTTAGTACTTGTAGAACATTTAGTACTTGTAGAACATCTATCCAGGACCTTCTGGGTTGAGAATTTCCATGGATGAGTCAGGTATAATTTTGATAGGTCTGCATTTATATGTAACTTGGCCTTTTTCCTCCACTGCTCTTAATATTCTTTCTTTATTCTGTATGATAGATGTTTGATTATTATGTGTTGAGGGGTCTTTTTTTCTTTGGTCCATTCTATTTGGTGTTTGGTATGCATCTTGTACTTTCATGGGCATGTTGTTTTTTAGATTGGGAAAGTTTTCTTCAATGATGTTGTTGAATATGTTTTCTGTACCTTTGAGCTGGGCTTCTTCACTTTCCTCTATGACTATTATTCTTGGGTTTTGCCTTTTCATGGTATCCCATATTTCCTAATTTTTTTGTGCTAAGGATTTGTTGGATTTAAGATTTTATTTGTTCAATGAATCTATTTCCTCTAGTTTATCTTCAGTGCC
The DNA here is from genome assembly GCF_943737965.1 of Phodopus roborovskii. Lineage (NCBI taxonomy): Eukaryota > Metazoa > Chordata > Mammalia > Rodentia > Cricetidae > Phodopus > Phodopus roborovskii. The sequence continues at coordinate 60,132,533 of NW_026126480.1, read as the reverse complement.
TGAGATTCTCTCTTCCATCTCTTGTACTCTGTTGGTAATGCTTGTGTCTGTAGTTCGTGATTGTTGGCCCAATTTTTCTATTTCCAGCATGTCTTCAGTTTGTGTTTTCTTTATTGTCTCTTTTTCAGTTTTCATGTCTTGACGTGTTTCCTTCACCTGTTCAGTTTTTTCTTGGCTTTCTGTACTTTAAGAGATTTGTTCATTCCATTTTTTGTTTGTTTATTCTTCCATTTCTTTAAGGGATTTTCTCACATCTTTGAGGGCCCCTATCATTTTTTATGAACATATTTTTTAAGTCATTTACTTTTGCTTCATGTGCTTTGAGGTGTTCGAGTATAGTTGGTGTAGTGTCCCTAGATTCTGGTGGTGTCATGGTTTTCTTTTCTTTCTATTGTTAGGTGTTTTCTTGTATTGCTGTCTTCCCATCACTTCTTCTAGTAGGGCAGGTGGGCTCTCTCTCTCTCTCTCTCTCTCTCGTCTCTGTCTCTTTCTCTCATACTTTTCCAGTGAGCTTAGGTGGGTGAGAATTTCAATGTCAGTAGCTCTGGGTGGCCCAAGCTCTCTAGGAGGTCTCTTCAGGCAGGGGCCTAGCCATGGGGGTCAAAGATCAGGCTCCAGCAGAGGTCAAGCAATGGGTGTCAATGATCCAGCAAGCAGGGACTCAGGATGGTTCTGAGAGGATAGGTGGATCTAGCCTAGGCCCAGCATTCTTCAACTGAGGCCTCTCTAGCAGAGGCCCTTCGATCTTTTGGAATATTTTAGGGGTAGTGGTATTAGTGCTTTTTTTAATTTCTCATAGAATCCTGCATGGAAACCATGTGGCTCTGAACTTTTTTTTTTCCTTTTGGTTAAGAGGCTTTTGATGAATGCTTCTATTTCATTAGGGTTATAGGTCAATTAAATTCCTTATCTGTTCTTGATTTAATTTTAGTATGTAATACCTATTCAAAAATTGTCCATTTATTCTAAATTTTCCAATTTTGTAGAGTATGGGTTTTCAAAGTGTGACATAATGATCCTTTGGATTTCCTCCATGTCCATTGTTTTGTCTCCTTTACATTTCTGATTTTGTTAGTGTGGATATTGTTTCTCTACCTTTTGGTTAGTTTGAACAAAGGTTTGTCTACCTCGTTGATTTACACAGGGAACCAACTCTTAGTCTCCCTGATTCTTTGTATTATTTACTTTGTGTCTATTTTATTGATTTCAGTCTTCAATTTGATTATTTGCTGGCATATACTCCACCTGGGTGAGTTTGCTTCTTTTTGTTCTAGAGCTTGTAGGTGTGCTGGTCATTCACTAGTGTGCTATTCTCCAGTATATTTTTTATTTTTAATTAATTATTTTTAATTTTATATGTTCATCCCAGTTCCCTTTCCCTCCCTACTTCCCTTCCTCCCTCCCTCTTACCTTCTCTGCCCCTCACATGCAGCCTAACCACCCTCCCATCACATCCCCCCACCCCAATTCCACATGTACGGCAATGCTATCGAGGTTGGGGTCATGTAAATCTGTCAAGTCATGTGAAGTAAGGACTAGGACTTCTCTCTTATCTCTAGGTTAAGGCAGTATCCCTCCATGGGGAATGTGTCCACAATGTCCTTTGGTACACTAGGAATACATCCTGGTTCCACTGTCTGAGGTCCTTCTAGCTGAGACCCATATTCAGGGGGGGCCTGAGTCAGTCCCATGCTGGATTCCAAGCTATTAGTCTTGGGGCCTGTTAGCTCCTCCTTGTTGAGGTCAGCTGTTTCTATGTGTTTCTGCAGCCTGGTCTTGTCGTCTCTCTCTGCATCTGGATTCTAGTTTGACTCAGTGTTTAGTTATGAGTGTTTGCTTCTCTTTCCAACAGGTACTAGATGAGGGCTCCATAAAAAATCTTATTTTACATACCAATCCCAGCTCCATTTCTCTGCTATCCTCCCATTCCCCCCCACCATCCCTCCATCTCACTCCCATACACTCCTTAGGGAGGATGAGGCCCCTCATAGAGGATCATCAACATCTGTTACATCATTTGGGGAAGGACCAAGGTCCTCCCATATGTGTGTAGGCTGAGAGAGTATCCCTTGATAGGGAATGGGCTCCAAATCACATTTGTGCACTGGGGATAAATACTGATTCCAACTGCCAGAGGTCCCATAGACTGCCCAAGATCACCAACTGATTCTCACATTCAGTGGGCCTGGTTTGGTCATGCTGGTTTCCCAGCTTTCAGACTGTGGTCTGTGTGCTCCAACTTGCTTACGTCAATTATTTTGGTGGGTTTCCCCATTATAGTCAGCATAGTCTTGACTCCATTGCTCATCACTCCTCCCTCTCTACAACTAGATTCCAGGAGATCAGCTCAGTGCTTAGCTGTGAATCTCTGCTTCTGTTTCCATCAGCTACTGGATGAAGCCTCTGGGATACCATTTAAGGTAGTCTTCAATCTCATTATAGGGGAAGGCATTTAAGGTAGCCTCTCCACCATTACTTAGATTCTTAGTTGCAGTCATCATTGTATATCCCTGAAAATTTCCCTAGTGTCAGGTTTCTCATTAAGCCTATAATGGCTCTCTAAAAGTATTCCATTCCTTGCTATCCTTCTCTGTTCTTTCCCCAACTCGACCTTCCTGATCTCTCATGTTCTGCTTTTCACTCTGCTTCTCCCTTCCTGTTTCTCCTACCTCCCTCTTTTTTCTCTCATTCTCTGAAATTCAGGAGATCTTGCCCTTTTGCCCTACTTGGGGAGTCTATGTATGTTTCTCTTAGGGTCCATTTTGTATCTTAGCACTTCTGGGGTTATGGGTTGTAGGTTGGTTATCATTTGTTCTATGTCTAATTTCCACTTATTAGTGAGTACATACCATATTTGTCTTTTTTGTCTGGCTTACCTCACTCAGAATGGTTTCTTCTAGTTCTATCCATTTACCTTCGAATTTCAAGATATCCTTGTTTTTTATTGCTGAGTAGTATTCCATTGTGCAAATGTACCACATTTTATTCATCCATTCTTCAGTTGGGGGGCATATAGGTTGTTTTCAGGTTCTGGCTGTTACAAATAATGTTTCTTTGAACAAAGTTAAACAGATGTCCTAGTGGTATGGATGTGTATCCTTTGGGTATATGTCAAAGAGTGAAATTGCTGTGTCTTGAGGTAGACTGATTCCATTTCCCCTGTAAACCACTATACGGATTTCCAAAGTGGCTGCTCAAGTTTGCATTCCCACCTCCAATGGAAGAGCGTTCCCCTTTCTCCACATACTATCTAGCATAAACTGTCATTGGAGTTTTTTTTTTTTTAATTTTAGCCATTCTGACAGGAGCAAGATGGTATCTCAAAGTTGTTTTGCTTTGCATTTCCCTGATAGCTAAGGATGTTGACCAGTTTCTTCAGTGCTTTTTGGCCATTTGAGATTCTCCATATTGAGAAATCTATATTTATATTTGACCCCATTTTTTAATTGAATTATTTGGTGTTTTGGTGATTAGTTTCTTGATTTCTTTGTATATTTTAGATATCAACCCTCTGTCAGAGGTGAGGTTGGTGAAGATCTTTTCCCATTCTGAGGGATGTCATTTTGTCCTACTGACTGTGTCCTTTACCTTACAGAAGCTTCTTGGTTTCAGGGGATCTCATTTATTAATTGTCCATCTCAGTATCTGTGCTACTATTGTTTTGTTCAGAAAGTGGTCTTCTGTTACTTTGTGTTATTTTGTTCAAGTATACTCCCCACTTTCTCTTGAATTAAATTTGTACAGCCACTTTGGGATCAGTATGGTGATGTCTCAAGAAAATGGAAATCAGTCTACCTCATGATCCAGCAATTCCACTCTTAGGCATATACCCAAAGAAAGCACATTTATACCACAAGCACATCTATTCAACTATGTTGATAGCAGCATTATTTGCAATATCCAGAATCTGTAAGCATCCTAGATATCCCTCAATTGAAGAATGAATAAAGAAAATGTGATACATTTACACGATGCAGTACTATTCACTGGGGAAAAAAATGAAATCTTCAAATATTCAGGAAATATATGGACCTAGAATAAACCATCCTCAGTGAGGTAACCCAGACACAGAAAGAAAAGCATGGTATGTACTCTCATAATAGGTATTACACATAGAACAAATCCTATAATCTGCAACCCCAGAGAAGCTAGGGAACAAGGAGGAAAAGATAAAGGGGCAAGACATCCTGAGTAAATTGGGAGCATAGGGGATGGGGGAAAGAGGTAAGAGAAAGAGGAGGGAGGAGAAGAACTTGAGGAATAAGGAAGGTTGAGTTGCAGAAAGAACAGAGAAAGACAGCAAGGGAAGTGATACCTTAATAGATGGAGCCATTATGGGCTTAACAAGAAACATGGAACTATGGAAATCTCCAGGGATCCACAATGAGGAACCCAACTAAGAATCTAAGCAGCAATGGGGAGGCTACCTTGAATTCCCTTTGCCCATAATGAAATTGATGACAACCTTAAACGCCATCCTATTGCCTTCATCCAGTAACCGATTGAAGCCAAAGCAGAGATCCACAGCTAAGCTCCAAGCTGAACTCTTGGAATCCAATTGTAGAGAAGGAAGAATGATGAGCAAAGGGATCAAGACCTTGCTGGGGAAACCGACCAAAACACCTGACCTGAACAAGTAGAAGCTCATGAACCCTAAGTCTAGCTGGGAAACCAGCATAACACCAAACCAGGCCAGCTAAAACTGGGTGTGAGTTGGGGGTGGTTAGAACAATATCTGGGGCCTGTATCAGTTGAACCAGCATTCATCCTTAGTGCCCAAATGGGCTCTGGGATCCCATACCCTATCAAGGGATATTCTCTCAGGCTAGATACATGTGGGAGGGTCTTGGCCCTGTCCCAAATGATGTAATAGACTTTGATGATCACCTATGGGAGGCTTCATCCTTCCTGAGGAGTGGATGGGGGGAGTGTTAAGGGATTGGTGGAGGGAATGGGAGGATGGTTGGGAGTAGGAACTAAGATTGGTATGTACAATAAAATTGTTTGCAATTTAAATAAAAATTAATTTTAAAAGACTCAAATTCACTATCTAACTTTTTTTCTAAATCATTGTTAGAAACATTGCAAGGATTTTTATGATCATTTATGAGGGTAACTTTGAAGTAAATAAAACAGATAAAAAAAAATTTGGAGATACTACCAGTCATTTCTCTCAACTGAGACTAATTTTAAAATAAGATTTCCATTGTGCTACACCAGTTAAATGTAGGCTTTTATAGAGGCCAAGTGATAGACACAGACTTGTCCTAGGCTTGCCTCCTGATGAATCCACCTAATCACCAACCAATCTAATAATTATTTCATGAAATCCAGAGTACATATTTGAAACAGTTCACCTCTGCAAATGGCATTTTTGACTTGTTTACATGACCCTTCCAAAGCTATTAAAAAATTGTGGTAAAGGACAAGGAGAAGACACTAGAACTGCCACTGATAAACATCTGATAAACAGCAAACCAAAAACAATATAATATTATGAGAAGATTGTAGAAATTGTGCTACTCTTTAGATTTTGAAAGATGATTGGATATTTAACCTTACTATGTACTATTTTAGCTCATTCTCTTGCTCTCTGCAGGAAAAAAAAAAGTGGATGTTGGAATTTAACAGAGAATTATTAAGCTTAATTTAATTAGCAGTTGACTCAAATTAAAGCTACTATGTGAGCTATGGTTTCATCATTTTATTAATTAATACTCATTCTGGTACTTGGTTCACAGATATATTGATAGCAAATGATTTTGTTCATCGTTGACAATGAATACTAAAAGAAGATATTTTGACTTCTCCTGGTAATGCTCCCACAATGTCCTATTTAGCTACAGTGTCAGCTTTTACACATGGGTGATTATGTCTCAGGAAATTAACCATTCTCCCTATGCACAAAATTATATACAAGTCCAGTGCATTATAACATTTTGCTAAATGAACCTTGTAATCTAGATGTAAAAACTTCTGTAGACTTAGAGGTAGGGCATGTAGTGACAGATTGCATAAAGTCAGTTCAAGGAATATTAAAAGGTCTTCTATCTCAATGAATTTCTAGAAAAACAATAGTATGGGACATCGTGGCACAGCCCTTTAAAAATATTTGATAAATTGTTAAAATTGGTCTTTCTTACACAAGAAGTTTAATAATACCTATATGATCTCTGAAGGTTATATAGTCAATATATTTTTCATTTTGGCTTGCTCTATGAAGTAATCTATCAAATGATCTGAAATTTGTAATTTTGAGTCCAGAAATACAGATGGCCCTATAGCAGAATATTCTAAACAACCTGAGGAGCATCATGATAGATAACAGAAAAAAGCATAAATTCCTAAGTGTGGAGTGTGTGTGTGTGTGTGTGTGTGTGTGTGTGTGTGTGTGTGTGTGTGCACGAGTGTGCATGTGCTTGTGTGTGTGCATGTGCATATCTGCATGTATATTTCTGAATATATACAAAACTAATTTCAAAAAATATAGAAATTAAGTTAGCAAGGAAAAGTGTTCAAGTAAAGACAATTTTGGGAATAGAACTTTTAACAATAAATTCTCCCAACATATACCCCATAATAAACTTTCATTATTCTTATGGCTGCTGCAATAAAATACAGCAAACATAGAAACACCCTACTGGGCATCTCTAGAAGTATATTTCAATGGAGATTAAAACTCTAGTAAAATTGACAATAAAGATTAACTATCATGATACAGCAGAAGAAGAAAGTGATAAGAAATAATTGAAATTATTAATAATGGCAAAAATGTTTTTGACATATCTAATTCAAAAACCAAAAATATTCCTATTGATACATTATGCTTATAAATATAATGTTCTTTGAGTCCCAAAAAAAATGTTATGCAGAGGCATGAATAAGAAGTCAGAACTTGAACTCTTATGATTAAAACACAATCAAGTACATACAGAAGATCTGATAAAAATGAATTTTAATCATCTATATATCAAACTATTTAATATTATAATCATAATGATTATTTTTCCTTTAGAATCATTTTTCTGAATGCCCGCTTGACCTCTTTGTTTCTCAGGCTGTAAACTAGAGGGTTCAGCATAGGGATGACCATGGTGTAGAACACAGACACAATTTTGTCAGTATCCATTACATGTCTAGAGCTGGGCTGCAAATACATGAAGATTATAGTTCCATAGAAAATAGAAACTGCAGTGAAGTGGGAGGCACAAGTAGATATAGCCTTGTGATGCCCTGATCCTGAGTTCATCTTTAAGATCATTATGAAAATCATAATATAGGACACTAATATTATTATGAGAGCAAAGAATATATTGAAGCTAGCTAGACAAATAAGAACCAGCTCATTAACATGTCTATCAGAGCAAGCGAGAGCCATGACCGCTGGCATATCACAGAAAAAATGATGAACCACATTAGACTTACAGAAGGAGAGATTGAATGTATCCCCAGTGTAGACTGAGACATTCAACAAACCAAGGACATAGCAGCCCATAATCAGATACACACACATACTTGTATTCATGGAGCTGGCATAGTGTAGGGGCTTGCACACTGCTACATAGCGATCATAGGCCATTGAGGCCAACAAGAAATTTTCCACAGTAGCAAAGGCTGCAAAAAAGAACATCTGAGTAGCACAGTCATTGTAAGACATGATCTTGTCTCCAATTAGGAGTCCAGTCATGACTTTGGGAGTGACAGCTGAAGAGTAACCAAAGTCAACGAGGGACAAGTTACCAAGGAAAAAATACATGGGGGTATGGAGCCGAGAATCCAAGAGAATCAATAAGATCATTCCCAGGTTCCCCATGAGGGTTATGATGTATATGAGGAGGAAGGTGATGAAGAGGGGAAGCTGCAGGTCAGGGTCATTGGTCAGTCCCATGAGGATGAACTGTGTCACTTCTGTCCTGTTCTTCATCATTGTCATCTCACAGCCACTTGATGTTCTGTGGCAATGAGAAAGAAAGGGAATATGATAATAGTGAACTGGAAATTAAGAAGTATGAACATAGGATATAGACATTCATTGAATTAACAAATTGTTTGGAAAGATTCTTTACTAAAGCCAGGGTTTTGAATGCTAATTTAATGTGTTTGCTACATACATGTTCAAATGTTATTAAATCTAAAATGTAATACATGTAATTTAGAAGTGGTATTCATCAGTACTCATCAGAGAGTAAAACACTTTGGAGCACCTTGTCCTAAGTGGAATGTCTCCATCAAACTTTTCCCCATAGGGCTGAAGGAACTATGTAGAAGATGTGGGAAGATTATAAGAGCCTGAGCAGATGAATGACTCTAAGGAAACAGATACTTCCAGATACAACAAATCTTATATATATCAACCCACGGAGACTATGGTAGCATGCAAAAGTTCCAGCCAAAAGGGTCCCTAACATGAAGATGGGAAAGTAGACACACACTCTGACTTATAAACAAGAAGTTATCTGTAAATGACACACACTGGAAAAGATAACATTTTTCTCCAATGTAATCTCCCAGGATATATCAACCACACACCAGAGCAGGTACCATGCACAGTAGTATCTTGTCTACACAAATTGAACTCCATAGATTTTTGTGAAATTTTTGTTTATTTGGGGATTTTTCTTAAATTGTTTTTCTATTGCTTTTCATTTGAATGGTTTGGTTTTTGTTTTGTGAGGTTTTATGAGGGAAAGATAGAGGTAGGTAGATAGATAGATATAGATAAAAATATAGATATTGATTAGATATAGATAGAGAATATAAAATTGGTTGAGTAGAGATTATATACAGCTATGGGAGAGGAAAACATGACCAAAATATATTGAATGAAAAATTTAAATTAAAAAGAAAAATTCTTTGCCCATAATCTAATTAATTCTTAAAGAATTTAATAAATGAACAACAAATAAATATATCTTCCAGTTCACTTCTGAGCTCAATATAATTTGACTCTTTCATATTTGTCACCTGCCAATAGCTGATTTAAATAGTTAAATTGCATTTATTATCTCCTCTCAATGACATGAATTCAGAGAAATCACTAAAACACAGTCTTTGCTGATTCATTTCAATTTTATCACTTAAATAGGATCATTTCCTTTTATTCATTATTTATTTGCTTTACATTTCTGCTTATTTTATTACCTCCTATGACAGATGAACATATTGTAAATACAGTTGGTGGACATATTCAAAATATAAAACATAATGAAACTGTGCCTTTCATCCAGTTTTTTTTCAACTCAGCTTTGCATATCACATGAGGGAAATCAGTAAACTGCCTATAGTGAAAATGTCTGTATGTATACCTTATTTAATTTAGAACTCAGTTTTTGGACTGTACCGAAAATAATATTCACTTTTTCAATAGTTACAGTGGTTACATCTGCCCATGGATTGACATAAATTACACACACACACACACACACACACACACACGTATGTATGTATGTATGTATGTATCAGATATCTTAGAGAGAAAAGTTATTTACCCAGATTAGTCTGATATAATGTCAGCAATGAAATTTGGCCAAAATGTGATTACAAGCACCTGCATTCCTAATTGTATTTAACAGATTCTCAGTTCTCTTCAGCTAAGACAGAAGAATGAGCATTAACATGGATCAATGTTGAAGTTAACCCTAATTTCTTTCTGCTCTAGAAATAATGTCATCATAATGTCACATTTATAACAAATTTTGCAAATTCTGGCAATAAGGCTGAATAAGAGGTATCACTGAGAATTTCAAGACAAAGTTAACAATTCAGAAGTATACCAATCTAATATTTACCTTTGAGTAATTTTCCTCACTGTAGTTGAGGCTTCTAGCTAATCCTCTGGTCAGAAGACTTTATAATTATCTATTATCACTAAAAAAAAATGATCAACGAAGCATGGAATAAAATTCATACCTTCAAAATTGCAGTATGGATTTATATTTGTGTTTCATAGTCTCCCATATGCAAATCTAGAGGAAGTTATACAGACCTGCCAAGTGCTGGAGACTTCCCCTAGGAGTCTATCTATAACTTCTGCCCCTACATTAAGTGGAGGAAGCAATTAAATAGCCCAAGGGAATCAAGGGAATCACATTGGTTGCTTTAATATGCACATAACATTTTCATTACTTTTATTAATTGGTTTTGAAATTTTAATAGTATTGATTCTTTTTATTTTACTTTCACTTGTGAAAATTCTATATTTCAAAAAATCTTAGAAATAGTTTTCATGTATGTTTAATTTTGCTCTTTTGCTTTTTTATATTTTTTATTTACATTTGAAACAAGCATGTTTTACATTTCAATCCCATTTCCCACTCCCTCCCATCATCCCCAGTTCCACCCATCAACCCCCATCCCATTCTCTTTCTGCTCCCCAGGAAGGGTGAGCCCTTCCATGGAGTCTTCAAAGTCTGTTATATTATTTGGAGCATGACCTAGGCCCTCCGCCATGTGTCTAGGCTGAAAGAGTATCCCTCTATGTGGAATGGGCTCCCATAGTCCATTCATATACTAGGGATAAATGCTAATAACCAACAGAGGTCCCATACACTACCCAGTCCTCCCAAATAACACCACATTCAGGGAATCTGGGAAGATTCTATGCTGGTTCCCCAGCTATCAGACTAAAGACCCTGATATCCCCCTTGTTCAGGTCACCAGGTTCTGTGGGGATTCTCTAGCCTAGACTTGACCCCTTTGCTCATCACTCCTCTTTGTCCGCAACTGGATTCCAAGAGTTTGGCTCAGTGTTTAGCTGTGGGTGTCTGTTTCTGCTTCCATCAGCTACTAGATGAAGGTTCTAGAGACTATCTCACTACAAGTCATCAATCTCATTATTGGAGAAGGGCATTTAAGGTAGCCTCTCCACTATTGCTTAGATTGTTAGTTGGGGTCATCCATGTGGATCTCTGGACATTTCACTAGTTCAAGATTTCTCTTGAAACCTATAATGGCTCCCTTTTTTATGGTGTCTCTTTTTTCCTCTCCTCTATTCTTTCCGTTATAATCTTTTTGATCTGCCTACCCATCTCTCCCTTTCTCTTCTTCATGACTCTCCCCTCCTCTCATGCTCCCAATTTGCATGGGAGATCTTGTCCCATTTGCCTTCCCCAAGGGATCATGGACATCTCTCTTAGGGTCTTACTTGTTTCCTAGCTATTCTTGTGGTGTGGATTGTAGGCTGATAATATTTCGCTCTATATCTAAACACCATGTATGAGTGACTATATGTAGTGTTTGTCTTTTTGTGACTGTGTTACCTCACTCAGGAAGGTTACTTCTAGTTCCATCAATTTGCCTGTGAATTTCGAGATTTCATTGCCCCCCCCCCACTAAGTATTACTCCATTGTGTAAATAGACCACATTTTGTTTATCCATTCTTCAGTTGAGGGGTATTTAGGTTGCTTCCAGGTTCTGGCTATTACAAATAATACTGCTATGAACATGGTTGAACAGATGTCCTTGTATATGAATGTACAACTTTTCTGTATATGCTTAAGAGTAAAATTACTGGATCTTGAGGTAGACTGATTCCCATTTTCCTGAGGAAACACCATATTGATTCCCAAAGTAGTCTTTCAAATTTGCAGTCCCATAGGCAGTGGTGGTGTGTGCACCTTTCTCCACATCCTTTCCAGGGTAAACATTCTTTGGTGTTTATGATTTTAGCTATTCTGACTGGAGTAAGATGCTATCTCAGAGATGTTTTCATTTGCATTTCCCTGAAGGCTAAGGATGTTGAGGACTTTCTTTGGTGTCTTTCAGCCATTATAAATTCTTCTATTGATAACTTTCTATTTAGGTCTGTACTCCACTGTTTAACTGGATTATTTGGTGTTTTGGAAACTAGATTCTTGGGTTTTTTGTATATTTTGGAAATCAACACTCTGAAAGATGTGGAGTTGGTGAATATATTTTCCCATTCCATGGGCTGCCATTTTGTTGTGTTGACTATATCCTTTACCTTAAAGAAGCTTTTCAACTTCAGGAGGCTGAATTTACTATCTGTGCTACTGCTACTGGTGTTAAGTTCAGAAAGCAGTCTCCTATAGCAATTCGTTCAAGGGTATTTCCCACTTTTTCTTCTAAGAGATTCAATGGGCTATATTAATGTTGAGGCCTTTGATCCATTTGGACTTACGTTTTGTGCATGGCCATAGATAGAGATCAATCTGCAGTCTTCTACAAGTTAGCATCCAGTGATGCCAGCACCATTTGTTGAAAATGCTTTATTTTCTCCATTTACCAATTTTAACTTCTTTGTCAAAAATCACCTTTAATATCAGGATTTTTCAATTTGATTCCATTGGACCTCCTGTCTATTTTTGTGACAATACCAACATGTTTTCAGGACTACAGCTCTATAGTAGAGCTTGAAGCCAGAGATGCCTCTGGAAGTTCCTTTATTGTACAGTGTTGTTTTGGCTACCCCAGGTCTTTTGTTTCTTCATATAAAGTTGAGTATTTTTCTTTCAAGGTCAGTGAAGAATTGTGCTGGGATTTTGATGGGGATTGCATTAATTCTGTAGATTGCTTTAGGCAAGATTGCCATTTTTACTATGTATATCCTACCTATCCAAGAGCATGGGAGATCTTTCCATTTTCTGGTATCTTCTTTAATTTCTTTCTTTAAAGAATCAAAGTTCTTATTATATAGGACTTTCACTTGTTTGTTTACTGTTATGCCAAGATATTTAATGTTGTTTGTGGCTATTGTAAATTGTGATGTTTTTCTGATTTCTTTCTCCGTCCCTTATTTGTCTGTATACTGAATTTTTTGAGTTAATCTTGTATCCTGCTAATTTGTTGAATGTGTTTACCAGCTGCAGGAGCTCCCTGGTAGAGTTTTTCATGTCAATTATTTAAACTATCATATAATCTACCAATATTGACAGTTAGACTTCTTCCTTTTTAATTTGAATACCCTTGATCTCCTCTTGCTGTCTTATTGCTCTATCTAGAACTTCAAATACAATATTGAAGAGATATGGAGAGAGTGGACAGCCTTGTCTGGATCCTGATTTTAGAGGAATCACATCAAGTTTCCCTCTATTTAGTTTGATGTTGGCTGTTGATTTACAATATATTGATCTCTCCAATACCTTAATCATGAATGGGTGTTGGATTTTATCAAAGGTGTTTTCAAATCAAGGGAATGATCATGTGGTTTTCCTTTTTTCAGTTTGTTTATTAGGTAGATTACATTGATAGAATTTCCTGTGTTGAAACATCCCTGCATTCCCAGGATGAAGCCTACTTAGTTTTGGTGAATGATTACTCTGATGTGTTCTTGAATTCTATCTAGGCTAAGGGAGTATCCCTCGATAAGGAATGTGCTCCAAAATTCTTTTTGTGCAGTAGGGATACATCCTGGTTCTACTGTAAGAGGTCCCTTAGACTGCCCAGTCCTTCAAACTGAGACCCACGTTCAGGGGGTCTGAGTCAGTTCCTAGGCTAGTTTCCTAGCTATCATTCTGAGCATCCATGAACTCCTCATTGCTCAGGTCAGCTGTCTCTGTGAGTTTCTTTATCTTGGTATAGTCACATTTTCTTATCACTCCTCCCTGCAACTGGATTCCAGGAGTTTGGCTCAGTGTTTTTAGCTGTGGGTGTCTGCTTCTGTTTCCATCAGCTATTAGATAAGGGCTCTATGGTGGCATATAAATTAATTATCAATCTCATTGTCAGGGAAAGACATTTAAGGTAGCCTTTCCAGTGTTGCTCAGATTTGTTATTTGGGGTCATCCTTGTAGGTCTCTGGGCATTTCTCTAGAGTCAGTTTTCTCTTCAAACCTATAATGGCTTCCTCTATTATTGTATCTCATTTTTCCCTTTTGTGATCCTGGCATTCATCCCCCAACTAAATCTTGCTTGTCCCATATTAGGATTGCTACACCCACTGGTTTCTTGGGTCCATTGATTGGAAAATCTTTTCCCAACCCTTTACATCTGCCTTTGAAGTTGAGGTATGTTTCTTGTATGCAGCAGAAGCATAGATTCTGTTTTCATATCCATTCTGTTAGCCTGTATCTTTTTATTATTATGGAGGAAACTTATATTGACAGAAATTGAGGACCATTGATTGTTAATTCTTGTTTTAGATTTTTTGGTAGTGATGGTATTGTGTGTAGATTTAACTCACTTTTTCTTTTGGCTTCTGGTAAAGTAGAATTATCTATTGCCTATGTTTTGTGAGTGTAACTAACTTCCTTGGGTTGGAGTTTTCCTTCCAGAACTTTCTGTAGGGCTGGATCTGTGGATATGTATTTTGTAAATCTAGTTTTATCATGGAATATCTTGTTTTCTCCATACATAGTGATTGAGAGTTTTGCTTAGTATAATAGTATAGGTTGGTATCAATGGTCTGTTAGTGTTTGTAAAACATCTACCCAGTTTCTCTGGCTTTTATAATTTCCATTGAGAAGTCAGGCATAATTCTGATAGGTCTGAGTTTATATGTTACTTGGCCTTTTTATTTTCTGCACTTAATATTCTTTCTTTATTCTGTACACTTTGTGTTTTGATTATTATGTGGTGAGGGGACTTTGGCTTTTTGGTTCAGTCTATTTGGTATTCTCTAAGCTTCTTGTACTTTCATACGCATGTCTGATGGGAGATATCATTCTGTATATATATGTTTCCCATACTGGTTAATGAAAAGCACTGTTGGCCAATAGGAAAGCAAGATAGGTGGGACTAGGAGACAAGGAGGAAAGAGGAAGGAAGAGAGAGGAGTCAAGATGGAGAGTCTGGAGAAAGCAGAACTGCCAGCTGCCTCACCCTGGAAAGACCACGTGGAAATACACGTGGTTAATATTTAAGACAGAGCTAGCTGATAAGAAACTAGTACCTGGCCAACAGCATTATATCTGATACAGATTCTTGGTGTGTTCATTGGGGCTGGCGCAGTGGTGGGACCAGACTAGCAGCAGGAGGAAAAACCTTACTCCTTACATATGGCGCCTTCGTGGCTAATAAGAACTTGTACTTAAAATTTAAGAAGAGCTTTAAAAAGAGTTTTAGAAACAAAAGGACAGAGACATGCAAGGTTTCTTGGTAGCAGCATTTTTCTCTGTTGGACTCTGCTTTGCGAGAGATAAGCAGATAACTGCACGGCTCCTTTAAGGGAGGATTCCAGACTCAGCATAAGTGGCAAAAAAAACTGTATAGCTTTTAAGAAGCACTGCTAATTTATTGGTGTGTACAAGAGCTGGCAATGGCAGTGACCACATCTCCAAGCCGACAACATGCGGCTGGATGGCAGCATAGACCAAGACAGTGACCACAGCTGCCACTGCTGGCGGTAAAGGTACCCGCCACTGTCTTTGGTAAACCGTGGCTGACACAGCTATGACTTTCATTTTAACAATGCTGTTGTTTACCAGATAAAAGACTCGTGGCCAGAAAAAGATAAAGATTTACAGTAAGACAGATTCACATTAAGAAAAACCACTAAAGGTTTATAGTGTGCTTTAAAGTAAGCGTAGACATGAAAAATAAAATGGTTTTTAAAAGACAAAGAGAAGCTGGGTGTGGTGGCACATGCCTTTAATCCCTGCACTTGAGAGACAGAGGCAAGCAGATCTCTTGTGATTTCAAAGTAAACCTGGTATGCAGAGTAAATTCCAGGACAGATAGGAGTTACACAGTGAAACCTTGTCTCAAAAAATGAAAAAAATAGAAGAAGAAAGAGAGTAATAATAAAGCCACGTAAAAATGAAAAGCTCAGAGAGAATCTGTATACTGTATGGCATTATATTGTCTTTAAATCATTTGACTGCTGAAGAACAGATAAAAGAATTACTGCTGGATTAATTCAATTTATATATTTTAAAAATGCTTTGACTCCAAAATTTAAGCCTGAGGACAGGATTCTAGGATTTCTAGTTTTGTTTCCACTGAAAATGAAAAGCTGTGGATTCCTTCCAGACTAATGTGGTTTGAGAAAGCCAGACCCCCTGAAACAGCGTTCCTGGTAATCCAATATTCAAAACAGCTTGAACAAGGCAGCCTTGCAGACTACAGCCAGGATTTCTGCATCTTCTTAGAATCCCCCATGACAGTGCCCCTTACCAGCAGGAAGTAGTTTGGAAAGAATGACGCCCAAATTCCCAAATATTATTTATAAATGTTTGTTTCCATTTAAATGAGGTTGGTTATAAATGGTTAATGATCACAACCTATATCTTTTTAAAGGTAAAAAGGGATTGTGATATAGATATGAATACTTTGTGTTGGAATGGATTTTCATTTATTGATACAATTTAAGGTCAATTTTGTGATATGTATATTTCCCCTCTTGTTTAGGTATTGTTCTTATATAGCCATTTAAAAATGTATAACTTAGTACAGATTATCTATCATTACATATGAGTCAAAACTTATAGTTAAGTTACTTAGGATTTCTAGATATACAGATATGTATTTGAGATGAATAGGCATTCTTCAAACCTTTCAAAGACCTACCGAATATGGCATTTAAAATGGTTTAGGATTTTTCTTGACAGTGAGACATAAATGCTCCTGGCAACAACACCTGTGTCAGAAAGGAAGATGGGCATTGAAGAAACATGTATGGAGTTTACTTTCAATATGGCAAGACTAGCCATTTGGATAAGATACTGCTCTTTTCTGGACTGTTTGACTTTATGCTGTATAAACTGGACATACAGGACCCATAGAAAAGTGTCTGCGAATTCAAGATGGCATAGCTACAGAATTCCTGCTTCATGGAAGAGTCTGCCAGACAGTCTGCAGGACACAGAGAAAAGTGACTGACAAACTGCCAATATAAGAAGACAGTTTAAAGTTTCCTGCTTTGCTGAAGAGTCTGCCAGACACACTATGGTGTATGGGCTAAAGATGGAACGTTACAGAAAAACTTCAGATGACTAACCAAGAAGTGAGTTGTCACTGTCATTTCTAGAGTTTATATATTATCCTTCTGTGGTCTTTGAAGGAGTTGAAGACAGATACTTATGGTTATAGTTTTCCTTAGTTAGGATTAAAGATAAGTTACATATAGAACTTTAGACTCACAAATATGATAGATGATAAAATAGTTTCTTTTAATCTTGCTAAATGTTAATGGGCTAAATATTGTTAATTGTGATTCTTACTTGATAACTGTTGTGTTATATATTTTTCTATGTTAAGGTTAAACACTTCCTTTTATTTAGACAGAAAAGAGTAGATGATGGGAGATGTCATTCTGTATATATATATTTCCCATACTGGTTAATGAATAAAGCACTGTTGGCCAATAGGAAAGCAAGATAGGAGGGACTAGGAGACAAGGAGGAAAGGGGAAGGAGGAGAAAGTAGTCAAGATGGAGAGTCTGGAGAAAGCAGAACTGCCAGCTGCCTCTCCCTGGAAAGACCACGTGGAAATACATAGAAATGTGTTAATACTTAAGACAGAGCTAGCTGATAAGAAACTAGTACCGGGCCAACAGCATTATATCTGATACAGAGTCTTGGTGTGTTAATTGGGGCTGGTGCAGCAGTGGGAACAGACCAGCGGCGGGAGGAAAAACCTTACTCTTTACACATGTCCTTTAAATTGGGAACGTTTTCTTCTATTATTTTGCTGAATATGTTTTCTGCACCTTTGAGCTGGGCTTCACCGTTTTCTATACCTATTATTCTTAGGTTTGGCTTTTTCACCATGTCCCGTATTTTCTGGATATTTTATGTTAAGGATTTCATGGACTTATCATTTTCTTTAGTCAATGAATCTATCTCCTATGGTGTATCTTCAAAACCTGGGATTCGCTCTTCCATCTCTTGTATTCTGATGGTTACTATTGCATCGGTAGTTTCTAATCATCTACCCTGATTTTCTGCTTCCAGCATTCCCTCAGTTTCTGTTTTGTTTATTGCCTCTATTTCAGTTTCAGGTCTTTAACTGTTTGAATTGTTTCCTTCATATGTTTGATTGTTTTTCTTGTTTGTTTGTTTGTTTGTTTGTTTTTTGCTTTGTTTTGTTTTGGTTTTTTCTTGGCCTTTCTTGCTTTTGTTTAAGAGATTTGTTAATTTGTTGCATTTTTTGTTTCTTTTTTCCTACATTTCTTTTTTGTATTTGTTTTTCTTTTCTTCCATTTCTTTAAGGAGTTTCTCATTTTCTATTTAAGGGCCTCTATCATTTTCATAACGTTATTGTTAAGGTCATTTTCTTCTGCTTCATCTGTTTTGGGATGCTCATGCAGACCCCTAGTCTATGATGGTATCACATTACCCATTATGTTATTGAATGTGTTTTTATATTGTTGTCTACCCATCTCTTCCTTTAGTGTCTGTGGGTAATTCAGGGGATATTTCTTCCTCCAATTGGTGTAGGTGGAGCCTGTGGCTTCGGTGGTTGATCTTCCTCTCTCATTGGGGGCAAGACCAAGGCTTCAATGTGGGACATGCAGCACTGGATGATGTGGGGTACTCCCATATATCTGGGCTTTTTCTCTGGGTAGGGGCAGGGCCAGGGCTCCAATGATGGCAGATGCAGTGCTTGATGGTTTGAGACTGCACCCATCTCTGGAGATTCGGTGAATGGAGTGGAGTGATGTGCCATGGTCAAGGGCCTATGAGGGTGGGCTCCCTTTATTCTTTCATGACACAATATTCTATTTATCTTCCTCGGATGATCCCCTCTCCAACCCTTGTTATTAACCAGCTTCCTAATCCCTGTGGCTGTAATAAATGAAACTCACTTATCTAAAGCTTAAATTAGGAAGCTACATACTATAGAAAAGACATGCTTATCTCATGAATCTGGGTTATGTCACTCAGGATGACTGTTTATAATGTAATCTATTTATTTGCAAATATTATTTTTCTTAACAGCTGAATTATATTTATTCTATTACATAAATGGACCACATTTTCATTACCCATTCATTAACCTATAGATATCTGAGATGTTCCTATTTTCTCACAATTGTGAATATGACATGAGTGAATATTGATAAGTATCTAGGTACTAAGATGTGGAGTCCTTTGGCATATGGCCAAGAATGGTATGAGTGGATCTTGGGGTAGATCTGTTCTCGCCTTTTTTTTAGAAGATTCCATACTGATTTTCATAATGGCCAAATCAGCTTACATCCCCACCAGCAATACATAAGTGTTCTTTTTTCCATTTATTGTTGTCATAATATCCTGTTATTTGTTTCATTTGTCTTGACCATTCTGACAGGTTTAAAATTAAATCTCAAAGTAGTTTTAATTTGCATTTTCCTGGTGGCAAAGATGTTTAACACTTCTTTATGTATTTGTCAATCATTAGTGCCTCATCTTTTGATAATTCTCTGTTTAGTTCTATACCTCATATTTAATAAGGATGGAAGTTTTTGGTGCTAAGAGTTTGATGTGGCCCTTGTTGTTTTTATATTCTGGTTAGTAACCATTTGTCAGATATATAATTGCTGAATTATTTTTTTTTTCATTCTGTAGTCTGCCACTTTCCTAGAATTCTGTTGCCATTTGCTGTACAGAAGCTCTTAACCTTCATAAGTTGTCACTTACTGGTTGTAAGTTCATTATTTTTTAACTTCTATCAGATTTAAAGTATCTGGTCTTATGTTGAGAGCCTTAGTCTATTTGAAGTTTAGTTTTGTGCAGGGTAGTAGATAAGGATTTACCACATTTTTGTTCTAAAGAACAAGAATGCTTTTAATAATATGTTTTGATCTTCAAAACCAATATTTTGCTTCTGATTTTATCTCCTAAAAGTGGCAATATGAATAAAATGGTTGTGAAGATGACTGCAAATTGAGTGTAAATTTCTACTAGATGAACATATATTCATATATTCACATGTGTAGTCAAAATACTCAGAGAACTACAACATATTACACTCACCAGTATTTTCTCAAATTAAGAAAAAATAGAATGGAAATGAATTTTTAGAACAATTTATAGTTTTATAGTTAATATATCTACTAAAATAGGGCATGATTCTTAACATAAATTTATTAACATTCTCCAGTAAACATATTCACAGGACATGTATAGGGAAATGTGATAGTTGTTATAGGATATGCAAAAATAAGTATAGAATCTAAGGAGTGTCATTTCATGCTATCTGAAAGCTGTGTATCAGGAAGGATTGTGATACAATTTATTCTGATTTTAAAGATGTGTTAGAGTCAGTGGTGGGAAGTAGGCAACTAGTGACTCATATGAAACTGGGAGAGTGAAAAACAGGAGATGAAATAAATCTGATGTCTAAAAGTGAGAAGAAATGGATTTTTAAATTTAAATAAAATTTGTTCCTTATAAAATGTAGTATTCTATTTCTGCAATGATTAGTGGGTTAAGGATATCTTCCTACTGATCAGGAAATAAGTTGGTAGTAATTCTACTGAGTCAAATAATAGTCTATCTGCATAGGATACCCACAGTCACTCATGTTAACTACACACAACGCATGTATAGTTAACACATGAAAACACACACACAAACTTCATTCTAATTTTCCAAATGTATGTTCATGAATCCTCACTCAGCATCTTCAAACATTTCTCTTACTCATGTTTTTTTTTTTTTTTTTCATTTTTGGCACCTAATTATTTTGATTGATAGGTGTATCACTTTCCTTTCCTGCTGCTCTCATGAAGTATACAACAAAAGTAAATTTAAGATAAGACTACAGACCATGATGGCTGAGAAGATATGATGGCAGGAAAACAGATAACAGTTTATCTACAAGTAGGAGCAACACAAATTAATTCTGGAACCTACCTAAATTCTACTTTTTACTGGTAACACCCACAGTCAGAGTGAGCTTCCTCTTTCAGCTGAAACTTTCTAGAAATAACCTTATAGATATTCTGAAGGTGTGTTTCTATGGTGTATCTAAACCCAGACTGGTTGTCAATGAAGATAAACTATGGTAATAGCATAAAAGGTGCAAATAAAATGATTAAATAGGAATATTAGTAATGCCTTTAAAGAAAAACTGGCAGGCAAAAATAACCAAAATATTCTCCTTTAAATGCTACATTTTTAGCATAATGTTTTCTTCCCCCCCGCTCGCCCCCCCCCAAAAAAAAAAACACTGCTGCAGAAGAATGGGCAACCTCAGAAACAAAATGCCAGTGCTTGGGAGATGAAGACAGGAAGTATCCTAGGCAAACTGTTGAGCTCTAAATTCAGGAGAGACCCTAGCTCAAAGACATGGTAAAGAACAAAACACCCTTCATGGACACCATCTGCCCTCAGCATCTGCCTAAGCACATGCATCACATGCACACACACACACACACACACACACACACACAACCTTTTTCTGTCTACCCTAACATTCTTTTCAGATATAGTATCTGCTTGTTTAATACTATTATTTTAAAGTAACAAACTTATAATTATTATTTATTATATAATAATTATATAAAATATAACCAGAAGCTAGGAGGTGGTGTTACACACCTCTAATTCTAGGACTTAGAATTGAGAATCTCTGTAAATTTAAAGCCACCTAGATCTACACAATATTGATTCAGCCCTAAAGAGACACAGCTCACACAAAGATGATCTCAGCACTTGGGATCACTCATCTTTAATCAAAGCACTAGATGAGTATAAAAAAATAAGAGTTGGATCTTCAGTAGTTACTATGAGGATTCATCTCCAGTCACACTGAGGAGAGGCAGCAGTCTAAGGTTTGGTGGAGCCAAGATCACCTTTCAGCCTGAGGTAGATTAAGAGCTAGTGACCATCTGCTTTGCTTTTCTGACCTTCAGCTTGAACTTTGAACCCCAATATCTGTCTGTCTTTTATTTATAGTGTTACATATTTATATACTTAATAAATTAAAATAAAGTGATAATCACTTTACATGTTACCATGAGCCGTGTGTGTGTGTGTGTGTGTGTGTGTGTGTGTGTGTGTGTGTGTGTGTGTATGTGTGTGTACAGATGTATAAAAACACTTTGCTCGTTTGGCTCTGTAATATTGTTCAAGATGTATTTAGGCTGATTAAAAAAAGACACCAAAAATATGAGTAATGTATTAAAAACTCAATGAGTATGATTCTAATTCTGTATGTTGCACAGAGGTATGACTATTAAAAAATAGTATTCTTCATTCAGAATAATCTTCATAAGTGGGATTTTATTCTTGTCCCTCTGGCTGCATGTCTGAGGTTTCAGAATGGGAATGAACACAAACACTACTTGGTAAATGCCCATTATATGACTTCAGCTTGGTTTCAAATACATGAAGATTACAGTCCTCTAGGAAATGGAGACATCAGTGAAGTGGGAGACACAGATGGATGCAGCTTCCAATATCCTGAACCTAAGGCATCCTCGGGATGCAGACTGGTCTGTCCAGAGTCTACCAATGTGCTTGGTCCCTCATCCACTAAATGAAGGAGTCCACCTTTCAGTGTCCTGCTCTGAGGACTGAGGACTGTGCACAGGGTAATGTGTCCCAGTGGACCAGCCCATCCGGAGTCTGCCAGTGCCCTAGTCCCAGAGGACAGCCATCTGAATGTTGGACCTGCTTGCACACACTGGAAGAGAACCTTGTTCCCATACCCACCAGAAGAGGGAGAGACCCCATCGATAGCCGCAAACAACATAAAGTGTCTTGGGGTCATGCTTACCAAACAAGTGAAAGCCATATATATCATGAACTTCAAGTCTTTAAAGAAAGAAATTAAAGAAAACACCAGAAAATGGAAATATCTTCCATGCTCTTGGATAGGTAGGATAAACATAATAAAACATGCCAATCTTGCCAAAAGCAATCTACAGATTCAATGCAATCCCCATCAAACTCCCAGTATAATTCTTCACTGACCTTGAAAGGATAATACTCATCTTTATATGGAATGTTCTATAAATGTCTGTTAAACCTAATTGGATCTTAATTTCTGTTAGTTTCTTTGTTGTTAAGTTTCTATCTGGTGGACCTGTCTGTAAGTAGTAAGGTTTTTCCTCCTGCTGCCAGTCTTGTCCCGCCGCCGTGCCAGCCCCAGTTAATGCACAGAGCCTCTGTATTATATATAATGCTGTTGGCCAGGTACTAGTTTCTTATCAGCTAGCTCTGTCTTAATTATTAACCCATTTCTCTGTATTTCCACGTGGTCTAACATGGTCTTCTTACTGGTGAAAGGGGCCAGTGTCTCATCTCCCCAATCTCTCCATCTTGACTACTCCTTCCTCCTTCTCTCCTAGTCCCACCTATCTTGCTTTCCTATTGGCCAACAGTGCTTTATTCATTAAACCAGTATGAAAAACATATACAGAATGACATCTCCCATCACCTGTCTAGAGTTAAGAGTGGGGTGTTGAAATCTCCCACTATAAGTGTGTGAGGTTTTATGTATGATTTGAGGTTTAGTAATGTTTCTCTTACAAATGTGAGTGTCTTTGTATATGGGGCATAGATGTTCAGATTTGAGACTTCATCATGATGGATTTCTCCTGTGATGAATAACAAATGTTTTTCTTCATCTCTTTTGATTGATTTAGTTTAAAGTCTAATTTGTTAGATATTAGGACTGCTATACCTGCTTGCTTCTTCAGTCCATTGATTGGAAAATCTTTTCCCAACTCTTTGCTCTGAGGAAACATCTGCCTTTGAAGTTGAGGTGCATTTCTTGTATTAGCAGGAGAATGTATTCTGCCTTTGTATCCATTCTCTTAGCCTGTGTCTTTATGTAGGTGAGTTAAGACCATTAATATTGAGGGATATTAATGACCATTGATTGATAAATTATTGTTTGTTTTGGATTTATTGGTGGTGATGGTATTATGTGTGGATTTTTATCCATTCCCCCATTTTTCTTTTGGCTGTGGGTAAAGTGGAATTATCCCAGGCCTCAGGAGGTCAATGATGAAATTTTTTAAGTAGATAAATTTTTGTTAAAAACTCTAAGTTTGGATGCCCACCTCAACTTAACTACTACTATCCACCCTCATTCTCATCAAAAAGTTCAGCTACAAGCCTGAAGATGTCATGGTTCCCAATTCTAACACACGTGTTCACTTTCCTCATTTACTACAAATGATAATGAACAAATTGGTGTGTGTGTGTGTGTGTGTGTGTGTGTTAGATAGTACTATTATACATTGAAAAACAAACAGAATTTGTGAAGTTGCACAGGAACTGTAGGATTCAATCTAGATTCAAAAACTTAAACAAATTCAAAAAAGTAACATGAGATCACAATAGCTTAGAAAAAGTTATGATGTTATGAGTTATTAATTCATAATTCATTATGACCCCTTTCAACTTGGAAAAATCCCATTCTACATTTCTCATTGTTCTGTTGCAATGACCAATGAGATTAAAAAAAATAAAAAAATAACTATATCTGACATAAAACCACTAACCAGTCTGTCTGTGTTTGTCTGTATTCAGTGGGATAAAGAAGCATGATTTATAAACTAAACTAATAAAATCTCCATGATGTACTCTATGGCATTTATGTCCCACTCTCATCTCAGTGTTTTTAAGAAATAGTTTTGAACATCTTTTTTTATTTTCATATAAGATACAGGCTGCCTATGGTTGTTGTATAAATTGTACTTATCATTTAAGTGCAAACATAAGGTAGAAACAAAACATTCTGAGAGAATCAAAAGAACATGCAATACAGAATAATATTGAAGTCATAAGATTCACTATAAAATATTTCCAAAATTCTATTACATTTATTCTAACTTTTCTAATACAAAGAATATTGGCAGAAAGAACACAAGCATGAATCAAGTTTCAAATCAAAATGAATTTTTTGGATTTTGTTGCCCTGAGAAGAATCACTTACCTTATTGATAAAATAGGTATGGCATAACTCCTTCTCTTATACAACTCAGCATTTCTGTAAATAATAGGAGCAGGTAGCTGTCTTACATAGAAGGTATAATTAAAAATCAACCATTTATTAGTAAATATGAGCAACATATATTATATACATATAGAAAATATCTTAATGAAACTCATTTTGCACAATCAATATACACTGTTAGTAGAAGAGTTCATCAATGTAACCTTTATATTGGGAAATCTCTTTGGTGGTGGCTAAAAGTTCACAGTGAGTCTTCAGATAAATAGAAGGTTTTTTTGTATTCATGATGAATATCACTCAGATGATTAAAGATGTTCAATGAGTCATGCCCTACAGAATGTCCTTTCTAAACAATGCCATTCAGAGTCAGGATGGGATTTAAAGGCCAGTGCAAGAGGAACTTGAGAAAATTATACAGATTGTGCAAGCTCTGAAGAGTTCCCCTGTGAGATTACCTGAAGAATTATCATCCACTTTCCCCAGAGAAGATACAATTAGTCTGCCTGTTGGGATCAAAAATTTTGGTATGTTTTTAAATGAAAATTTTTAAGTAATAATTGAAATTATGTAAATTAGTGTGGGAAAAACTGTGGTCAATCTACCACAGTTGCTTGCTGCACCCAATGGCCAGGCCAGCCTGACCTAGAAACATCAATGAGGAAAGGACAACATAGCAGAGTCAGCTGCCTAAACCAACAGGACCTTGGAAGGAGTTATAAAGGCAGGTCTAAATTACGTAGTAAATGAGTCTGCAACAGACTCTGCTACTCACTCATTCCCAGTGCCTGAATCATTGGTGCTGTGTTTTCTCACCCCTTTCCCCAAGGGGTGTCTATGTAGGGTAACCAGCAGCAAATTAGTGAGAAATCAGGAGATACTTCTTTTCTCTTTTTTATAAGTTTCATTAAATTTGTTCTTTGACAACCTTATTTTTGTATAATTACCCAGTCTTATTACTTTCGTCCTATCTTGGCTTGTCTCCCTTCACCTTCTGCCCCCACAGCAGACCCTCAATCACATTCAGGACTTTGGTGATTCATTGAGTTTAACCAGTACTATGTAATTTGCCTAAGATTTGTAACTATTCATTGGTTCCTAGTTGGACTCACCAGTGGGTACACAAATGATCTCTCCCCCAAAGAAGTGTAAAGTTCTATGAGCCCCTCCTATAGCCATATTGATTTTGACAGGAACAGTTCAGTTTGAGAAGTTTCAGGAAGTAGCTGTTGTAAAATCATAATTACAAAGGTTACCTCATACTTTGAAGACATTTTGAAGATCTTCTCCATATTTTCTGGCACTCATATACTTTCTACCTCCTCCTATGTGATGTTCTCTGAGCCTTTGAATGAGTGACATAAATGGCCCCTTTAGATCTGAAAACCCAATATCACTTATTCTTAGCAAGTTGAGCAGCCAAGTGTCTCTTTATACACCATCATAGCATAATTTTTTATGTATTGTTGCTATATATTGTGCTGGTCTAGTCAACTAGAGGTTACTGGTTTTCTTTCAATACACATAACCTAATGAGCAATAAGTAGTTATATAGGTTTCCAGTACCAGGAATGGTATTTCTCTTGTTGCCTGAGACTCAAGTCTAATTAGAAAACTGTTGGTTACTGCTAAGGTATTCCTGACACTATTGCACCTTTAGGGTTAATACACAATGTTATTGTTTTATGTGGTTGATAGACATCATATCTGGGTAGAATTCTTGGTTATCTTCATCCTTTGGAGGCTTACATAGTGCCTTCTGTTATGAAGAAAACTGATCTGGTCAGGAAGATTTTCAGATTAGGGGTTTATGGGCTCTGTTCCTGAAGTTCATGGTGTCTTCAGCAATAATTACTCTCTTTCTGCCTCTGGGGGGGCGGGTGGCCAATGAAGGGCAACAACAATAAACTGTATTGTTTGTGTGTTTCTTAGACATTCCTGCCAACAATCAAAAGAAGGCTTTTCATGGCTATTATTAATGCTTTTGTTAGGTGGTCTTTGGCTCTTGGAGGAACCATTATAAGTCCATAAGATAAAACATTTTTTAACTATGCATGTATATTTATTTATAAACTTAATTACATGCATTATTGTGTTTGTTTTACTAAATAGTTAAAAGTATGATTGCTTGTGACTTTTTCAGACTTCATAATTGTTATTTTATACACCTTCCTCTTTCTTCTGTATGTCTCTTCATCTTATCCCTAAAGAATCCCCCTTTTACCATTTTCCATGTGAGTTCACTTGCATCCAACTATTCTCCTTCATTCTCTTCCCATGAAAACCAAAACCCATAATCAATCCAAATGAACAGTTTGGAAGCCTTGTCACAGTAAATACAAAACACTCATGCACTTAAGTTTTGGGAAACACTGCTATAGAGAATGTGGAATGATATTAACAGATAGAGAATCACGGAGTTTGCTATGAGATTCTATCTCCCAATAATATCAAACCTACATCCATGAATTGTCAACTACGAGATAGGCCAAACTTGACCAGAAAAGGAATGACCAAAGTGGACAGGGAAGTCTATAATGCTACAAGCCTACACAAAGAAATTTGTACAACTGAGAAAAGCTGAGAGCATAAATTATTTTCTCCAGGGAAGAGCACATCCATTAGATATTCAAAATGAAGACATCAGCCTGAATACATGCATACAACATTATATGGACTGAACTGGTATATTTACGGATATATATATATATATATATATATATATATATATATATATGTGTGTGTGTGTGTGTGTGTGTGTAAATGTATGCATGCAATAACAATTAGTAAAATAACAGGGATGAATTTGCAGGAGAGTACAGAAGAGTATATTGAACAACTTGGAATGAGAAAATGGGAGGGATAATTGATGTAATAATATTGTAAACTCAAAAAGAAAAAAGAAGAAAAAATTGAAACAAAAAATAAGTATATTTCCACCTTGTGTTTTCATAATTTTAATAAACCTTCTCTGTTCCATCATGTCTACATCTATGATTAAACCTTAATGATCTCCAGTCACATTGACATTGCTATAACTAATAGAATATTTGTATGATAATTAGTATATATTATATACATGTCATTTTCTTTATGGATATCATTCCATTCCCTTTGTATTATGATTAGCACTGCAAATATTGTATAGTGTCATAGTGTGTTATTGTTGTTTTCAAACTGATTTTTTTCTTTTGAATTTTTACTCAGTACAGGGTATGGGATGTTCTCTATAATTAACTGTAGTGGATATGTTAATCTATATTCGTGCCAGAAGTATGCAGCAGTTACTCTTTCCTTGCCTTTGCCATAGTAGATTCTGTGTTAAGGTGACAGTCACTTGTGGTTTGTACTATTCCAGTGCCAGGATTACAGATACCTGACACACTGCTCAGATTTCACATAGGTTCTTGAGATCTAACTCATGAAATTCTGTTTATACAGTAAGCACTTTTCCCATTGAGTCATCTCTCACGCTTTGCAGATTTACTTTTCCTAAATTCATGGGATTAGGAAAGATAGTAAGACCTGTATTGAACCATCTGTATAATAAACAGCCAAGAAATATTATTGGAAGATTCAACTGAATATCTGATAATGATGAAGGAAAAATGTAATTAGTATATTCTTGGAGACTGACAAAATACATATCACTCAAGAACAAACTTAAAGAAGGAGGTAGCTCCTTTTTCCAATACTTTCAACCTTATTTGGGTGAGCCCTCCATGGATTAGATGAGGAAAAGAACTGACATTTTTAAAGTAAGTCTTCTTGTTTCAAGTAGCGTGTTGTAAATACCACCTTGTATTCTACCATTAAACAAACACTAAATATTGTCTGTGTTTATTTGGATATCCCTATGAAATGAGAACAATTAAATAACACAAGGGTATTTTCATGTTACAGTTAATCTAGAAATTTTCTAAAATCCATTTGTGTAATACATCTTTTCAAGACACCTATGAGTGTCTTTCTATATGCATAGATTTCTATTGATGTGACAGAAAAAATTATTACAAGAAAATCATTGAATATGATAACACAGTCATTTGGGTTTTCACAATCTATTCAGGTTTTACTCTTCTGAACAAGATGTTATCTTTTTGCAGAGGAGATGTCGCTTCAAGTTCTTGGATTAAGTGTAGTGAGGAAAATATGATTCAGTAGAGAATAAAGAAAAGAAAAATGGTTCCAGATGATGTGCATCCAAAAAGTTAAAATAAAGCTGTAACATTATTATGACCTCAATACAATCTTTGTGAATGCACTCTTCACCTCCTTATTCCTTAGGCTGTAGACAAGAGGGTTCAACATGGGGATGACCATAGTATAGAAGACAGATGCAATTTTGTCAGTGTCCATAGAGTGATGGGAGCTGGGCTGCAAGTACATGAATATGACTGTCCCGTAAAAGATGGAAACAGCTGTGAAGTGAGAGGCACAAGTGGAAAGAGCTTTTTGATATCCTGTAACTGAGTGTATCTTTAGTATATTGATAAAAATGAAAATGTAGGATATTAAGATAAGTATAAGAGCAAAAAAAGATATTGAAGCTGGCTACATAAACAAGAACCAGGTCATTGATATGTCTATCAGAGCAAGATACAATCATTACTGCTGGAATGTCACAGAAAAAATGGTGGACCACATTGACCTCACAGAAAAAGAGACTTAATGCATTCACAGTATAGATGGAAGCATTCAATAAACCACAGATATAACAGCCAATGACTAAACATGCACACACACCTGTTGTCATGGTGGTGGCATAGTGTAGGGGCTTACACACTGCTGCATAGCGATCATAGGCCATTGAAACCAAAAGGTAGTTTTCTACATTGGCAAAAGTTGCAAAAAAGAACATCTGAGAGGCACATGCATTGTAGGACATGATCTTGTCTCCTGAAAGTAATCCAGCTATAACCTTTGGAGTGACTGTTGAAGAGTAACAAAAGTCTACTAAGGACAGGTTACTGAGGAAAGTGTACATAGGAGTGTGGAGCCGGGAGTCCAAGAGAATAAGTAGAAACAACCCCAGGTTCCCCACAAGGGTAATAGTGTAGATGAAGAGGAAAGTAATGAAGAGGGGGAAGCTGCAGGTGTGGGTCATTGGTGAGTCCCAGAAGGATGAACCATGTCACTTCTGTCTTATTCTCCATCAATGATATCAGTTAATCAACAGAAAGCTTTAAGGAAATTTTTAAAAGAGTAGAATAAGGGTCTGGAGAAATGGTCCAACAATTACAAGCACTGGCTTTCTATTCCAAAGCACTCAGAACTTACCTGGCAGCTCACAACCATCTATAACTCCAGTATCAGGGGTTCTGATGCCATCTTCTCGACACCTCAAGAATAAGACACACATTGTGAACAGATACAGATGTAGGCAAAGCACTGATACAAATAGAATATTTTTTAAATTAAGAATAAGGTAATAAAGGAATTTGAATCTTTGGCATGTTATTTCTTTTCTACCAAAAATTAAATGTATATTTATTAACAAGATGCAGTTTAATAATCATATAAAATGGTTATTTTAATGTATCTATGTGCCAATTCACTTTTCCAGGGATCTGTAAAACTGACTCTACTGTGTTTCTCTGCCAAGTGCTACTATAGAAACAGCCTGTTCTCTGTTCATAATTTAATGACTTTGATAAATTGTTATATCCATTTAAATTGTGAAGCACAGAGAAAAAAATTTCTGCATATTTAAGTAATATAATTACCAATATCTGTTGGGATCCAGGTAAACTTTTCACCCATTGCAAGCTAATTATCTAAATTATTTAACTTGATTACAATGAAAAATTGTTCTCTTCTGTATAATCACAGTGACATAAGTAGCAAAATTATGCTAATTTTATCTTGGTCACTAAATAGTTGCTCTCATTAAAGGTCAATCAAGTGAGTACTCCCTAACTCTGAAGTGTTTCTTCTGAATACTAAAATGTTCTGAAGGAAGTAATGAGTTTGAATTGCATTTTAACTCTTCTTTCCACACATGTTCTCATGTTTTTAATATAGCACATCTAGATACATTGATAAGGATATATCCAGAAGCATGAAGTTATGATTGGCTCAAACAAGGCTTTATGTTGAAGCAAATATTGTTCAGCAATGTACGTACTAGATCTGTTGGAAGAGTGTTCAATCTTAGAAGCAGTTTGGAATGATGAAATATCATTAACTAAAAGAGAGAGTTCAAGTTCTTGGAAGAGATACATACCAGATCAGCCACTGGAAAGTTAGAAAGCACCTAACTTTTCTAAACACTACATTGCCATCTGCAAAAGGAAGACAGTAATGAGGCCTGCTTGGGATATTTTTGGGAAAATAAAGTAATATATCAAAGGCAAGAAAATGCTGGTTGTTAAGCAAAGTTTGAGTACTACTGACCATGTTGTCATTATTATGTTATAATAGCATATAGGGCTTTAGTTCTGAATAAGATTTAGTCTTGAAGATTTTTCTCTCAAAATTGCCTTTTCTGCATTTGGGACTCTTGGATTGCCTGTGCCTTCTCATGATTTTTTTTTTTTTACTCTAAGTATATCAGTGCTGGTTATGCAATCTCACATGAAACATTCCTTTCAAAAGTTTCACTCTTGTAATCCTTAATTTTAGATTATACTTTCCTCTTTTGTTGATTTTTAGTTTTCTTTTTCTAGGAATATCATCCCACAGTAAGAACAGAGGCTAAGGAGCACATGTTCCTAGTTTATGGTCTTTGTTTATCTCATAGACATATTGTCCTTATAGTCTAATGATATTTAAACTTTGTTTGACTTAGCATATTTGGAAGGATATTAACATTAACAATTATTTCCTATCATCATTTTTGATCTTTTGGCAGTGATAACTATGTATGTGTATATTGAAACCATTTTAGTTGACAATCCATGTCATAGGATGACTTTTAAAATTTTCTATATTATCTACAAATACTGTGGTGTGTGTGTGTGTGTGTGTGTGTGTGTGTGTGTGTGTGTAAAGTAGAATAGGAAGTACCATTTCTTACTTTGTTAGAAAACTTATTATCTAAGAAGTTACATAGTTTTATCAATTATTGTACATGGTATGAAAAACATTCAGGGTGTAAGACTTAAGATCCCATGCAACAATGAGACTGAACTCTTGGCATGAAGATTGACATGTGGCTGAAAAAATATTCATTTATTTCTATCCCTTCATTAGTGTGCAGAAAGATTATGTTATCTTACAACTATCTTTTAATCTCCAAGCAAATCAAACATACAGTGAAAAAATAAGTTATATCAACCAAATTACATTTTATATTTCTTCTGAAAATAACTATTTCATGAATCATTAAGTCTCCTGTAGTATTTTAACAACTGCACATTTACTCAGCATTTCACAAGTAGGTTTAGAAAAGTAACCCTTTAGCTTGTAAACTCTTTTAGATCTCAAAATTATTTTTAAACAACTGTTTTCAAGTAATTCACCAATATACATACACATATACACACACACATACATACATACATACATACATACATACATACATACAGCCAGTTTTTAGTAGGGAAATGTTTTACATAAAATCATCCTTCTAAAATCTTAAAAATCCCCTATGCAGTATTTCACAATCTTCTTCAAGACGCTTGCTCTTAGAAAGTGATCAATGTTTCAACCCTGTCTAATGGAAGATGAAAAGAAAGAAATTCTGCACAGATCAAGTTCTGAATTCACCCTTGGAAGACTCACCTCCTTATTAGAAATACATACTACAAGAAAAGCAGACAAGACTCCCATAGTTCCCAGGTTGTATCTGTGAGGAAACCCATAAAGAACTTGCCAGATAAGAGTCGGTCAATGTGATTTTTACCTTTGGGTGTTTCCATTCAGTTTGCTTGAAGGCCCACAGCTGATCTTTAGGTGAGTCAGAGGACCTACATGTTTTAACAATGATTTCCATTCAGAAAATGAAGAGCATCTAATAGAAAATGCATACAGTTTGCCCCTAGTGAGCCTCAGTGAGATTTCAAAGGCTAGTGCATAGATGTGTGGAGAGAAATATAGACACTCAATGAGCTCAGGATGGTTCCCCCCAGAGTATATATGAAGATTCTCATCCTGTCTTCTTAGAAGAAAAGCAATTAACTAGCCTTGGGGACCAAACTAGTTTCTACATCATAGAAGTTAAATTTCCTTTTTAATGGCTAAATAAAAACACAAAAGTCATACATATTAATGAGACACCATGCAGTATTTCTACACATAATGTATATTGTAAAAGTTCAAGTTAGGTTAAGCAATATATTTTTGTGGTAGAAATATTCAAAATCCTTCATCCTAGCATTTTCTCTTCATTTCTTCTAAAATTTCTTTTTATTTCTCCTAGTCTTTCCAAACACATAATACATTATTGTTATCTATAGTAGCATTTGTGCCCAATAGTATATTTCAGCTTCTTCTTCCTAGTCAACTGTAACTTGGCATAATATCCAAAGATCATTTATTATTCTTTTACTCCTCAGAAAACTCTGCATCACATTTTTTAAAAATCTACTTATTACTACTAATTAATTTTAAAAAATTATTACAGCCTCATAAAAAAAGTTTGCAATGAACCTTCAGCTTTCATTGTGTACAACAATTTGAGGAGTATTGGTATTGGCTCTTCTTTGAATTTCTGGTAGAATTCTGTACTGAAAACATCTGGCCTTGGGCATTTTTTGTTTGGGAGAATTTTCATGACAGCTTCTATTTTATTGGAGGTTACAGGTATATTTTAATTGCTTCTCTGTCTTCATTTAATTTTAGTAAGTGGAACCTATCCAGAGATTTTTCCATTTCATTTGAATTTTTGAATTTATGGAGTACTGAATTTCTTCAGTGCCTGTTTTTATGTCCCCCTTTTATTTCTGATTTTGCTAATTTGCATGTTGTCTCTCTACTTTTTGGTTAGTTTAGATAAACATTTGTCTATCTTGTTGATTTTCTTGAAGAAACAACTGTTACATTGATTATTTGTACTGTTTTCCTAGTTTTTACTTTATTTACTTCAGCCCTTAAATTGATTATTTCCTAGCATCTACTATTCTGGGATGAGTTTTCTTCATTTTGTTCTAGGACTTTAAGTTGTGCTGTTACTTCTCCATTGTGACTATCCTTCATTTTCTTCATAAGGATACTTAATGCTATGAACTTTCCTCTTAGTACTGCTTTCAAATAGTCCCACAAGTTTGAATATTTTGTGTCTTCATTCTCATTGCATTCTAGGAGGCCTTCAACTTCTTTATTTCTTCCTTGACACAGGAATGGTGCAATTGCTCATTATTCAGTTTCTATGAGTTTGTAGGATTTCTGTAATTTGTTTTGTTGTTGAATTCCATGGGACCTCCTGAAACTGAGAAGCTTCTGTAAGGCAAAAGACAGTCAACAAGACAAAATGGCAGGCCACATAATGGGAAAAGATCTTCATCAACCCCACATCTGACAGAGGGATGATTTCAAAAATATACAAAGAACTCAAGAATCTAGTCAACACAACACCAAATAATCCAATTAAAAAGTGGGGTACAGAACTAAATTGAGAATTCTCAATAGATGGGTATAAGATGCTTAAGAAAGTACACAACATACTTTGCCATGAGGGAAACGCAAACCAAAACAGCTCTGAGATACCATCATACTCCTGTCAGAATGGCTAAAATCAAAAACAACAATGACAGTTAATGCTGGAGAAGATGTGGAGAAAGAGGAACACTCCTAGACTGCTGGTAGGAGTACAAACTTTTACAGCCAATTCGGAAATCATTATAGCAGTTCATCAGGGAAATTGGAATCAGTCTACCACAAGATCAGGTAATTCCACTCAGGAACATACTCAAAAGATGTACATTCATGAAACAAAGACATCTGTTCAACTTTGTTCATGGCAGCATTATTTGTAATAGCCAGAACCTAGAAATAACCGAGATACCCCTCAACTGAAGAATGGATAGAGAAATTGTAGCACATTTACACAATGGAGTACTACTCCTAGGAAAAGAAAACAATGGAATCTTGAGATTGAAAGGCAAATGATGGAACTGGAAGAAACCATCCTGAGTGAGATAACCCAGTCACAAAAAGACAAACATGGTATGTACTCACTCATATATCGATTTTAGACTTAAAGCAAGGGATCACCAGCCTACAATCCACACAGCCAGAGAATCTAGGCAACAAGGAGGACCCTAAGAGAGAGATACATGGTCCCCCACAGAAGGGGAAAAGGAAAGATCTCCTGAGCAAACTGGAAGAAAGTGGAAGGGGAGAAGGAGTTAGGAGAAAGAAAAGGGACGAGGAAGATGGGAGAGGAAAACATGAAGGAGCAGGAAGATTGAGTTGGGGGAGAATAGAGGAGCAAGAAAAGAGTTACCATAATTGAGGGAGTGATTTATAGGTCTAAAGAGAAATCTGGCACTAGGGAAATGTCCAGAGGCCTCCAAGGATGACAACAACTAACAACATAAGCAATAGTGTAGAGGCTACCTTAAATGTCCTTCCCTAACAATGAGATTGATCACTACCTTATATGCCATCCTAGAGCTTTCATAAAGTAGCTTACAGAAGCAGAGGCAGACACCCACAGCTGAACACTGAGCCAAAATCCTAGAATCCAGTTGCAGAAAGAGATGAGTGATGAGCAATGGGGTAAAGAACAGGTTGAAGACTGTCATGTAGCTGGCAAGTTGAAGTATATGAAGTTTTCTTTATTAAGTGGATATCTTTGTCTCCCAATCTCATTTATTGAATGGGACAGCTTCTTGTCCCAGTATGTTGCCTTGGGAAATTTTAAATCATCAGTTGGCTATGGTTATATAATTTAATTCTAGAATGTCTGTGTTATTAATGTTTTGAGATAAGTCCCATTTGATCAAGGAAAATATTTTTTTTTCTGATTTACTTCTTACTTTAGTTTTTAAGTACCATGTTTGGGAAATTTTATCTGTACTCATCAGAGATATTTAGTTCCCACTTCCCCTTTTATTTTGCACTGCCATAGCTTTATTTCAGGTTGTTATAACCCGATATTCTGACAAAAGCAACTTAAAAGTTAGATAATTAATTTATGACACATTTCAAGGTTATAGACCATCACTACAGGGAATTCAAGACTGCAGAAAACTGAAGGAGCTTCTCGGATTAATCACAATCAAGAACAGGGAAAAATGAATTAATGCTGCATGCTAATGATCAGCTCACTTGTTCTAGTCTTACGAAAATCTGGTATCTCCTGCCCAAAGAACAATGCCACCCACAGTGTCTAGGCCTTCCAGTAAATCAAGACAATCCTCCACAGACATTCATGGATCAGTCTAATGAGAATGATTCATCACTATGACTCCCTTCCCAGGTGACTTTAGATTCTGTTAAGTTGCCAAAAATATTACACTTCTCTATCTGACTTTGATATCAAGATAAAACTAGTTACATATAATTTTGACAAAAATTTTCCCAATATTTGTTTTTTATTTAAAAAAATTTAAGTGTGTTGAGAATAGAAAAAAAAAGTTAATTGAGATATAATAAACTCATATTTTTCTTTATTCTCTATGAACCCTCTGATATACCCCAACTCCAAATGGATCAAATACCTCAACATAACACAAGAACAGACTGAACCTGACAGAAAAAAAAGTAAGATTTTCTGCACAGAAAATGACTACCTGAAGAGACACCAATAATGAAGTTATGAAGATTGGCAATTAATAAATGCACCTCATGTAATTGAAAAGTTTCTGCATGGCAAATGACACATCTTTCTGACAAAACAGGAGTTTACAGAATTTGCAATATTTTTACCAATTCCACATCTGATATAGGAAAAATAATTAAATATAATATAAACAACTCAGGAACTAGATATCAAAAACCCAAATAATCCAAATAAAATGGAGTATAGATCTAAACAAAGTATTCTCAATTAAGGAAACTCAAATGGCTGAGAAACAAAGAAATATTCAGTATCCTTAGACATCATGGAAAAGCAAATGAAAACTAATCTAAGATTCCTTCTTATAACTGTAAGAAAGGCTAAGATAAATAACACAAATGACAGTTCATGGTATTGAGGATATGGAATAAGGGGAACACTCACCAACTGCTGGTGGAATTGCAAAGTATAGCCACTATGAAAATCAGTGTAGTGGTTCCTGAGAAAGATGGGAATTGATCTAACTCAAGACCCAGTTATATCACTCTTGAGCATATACCCAAAACATGCTTCATACTAACAAAGGTACACTTGCTCAACCATGTTTACTGCTGCTCTATTAATAATAGCCAGGAACTGGAAACAACCTAGATGTCCCTCAACAAAAGAATAAATAAAGAAAATATAGTGCATTTACAAAATAAAAATAGAGATTTTCTTGGCCAATAAAAGACTGACACCATTAAATTTTTAGGACCAGGAAAATAAATACAGTATGTATTCACTTATAGGTGAATATTTGCCACTAAATAGATGATAACCAAACTACACTAAAATCAATAGACCCAATGAGGTTAGGTATGCATTTAAGGGACTAGCGGGAACATATGGGCCTTACTGACAGGGAGAAATTGCAAAGATTTTATGGAGGACAGATGGCAAAGGAAATAGGAACAAAAAGCAAAGATCAAATAGAAAGGGGAAATGGAAACAGGGTTGAGGGAAAGGTTGCAGGGAGGGACAGCTAGAATTGAGAGGCATTTGAGGGGTGTGGAAACATCCTAAAATATACGAAGGCAATCTTAATGGATTCCCCCAAATAATGGGGGATTCAGAGTCACAATTAGCCATTTCTTATCACTAAATGAAGCTTACAGTACCAGGACTGGGTGGCACTCAATTGAGTTGTTGGCCAAAAGGCACCATGAAAATTCCCAAGCAACACAGCATGTTGCAAAGATGATATGTTGCTCTCCACAAACTGATAGAAAAACACCATTGCTGAAGATAACACCCACACAACACACAGAACATGGAGAGGTCAAGCTGATGCCTCACTATTTAGTATTTAGTCACCAAAACATAAATGCAATCATCAACCCATCCATGAAACCATTATTCTACTATGCAATCATTTCTGCAAAACATTCTAGGGCAATAGTGGAAAAAAAGCTTATGAGAGTAACCACCCAACCTCTTATTTGAACTAAGGCTCACTTCAAAGATGAAACACACATCCAACACTGCCAGATACTATAAAGCCCATAATTCTAGGGCAAAACAAAATACTACGGGTCTTTAAAACAAACAAACAAAAAGTAGTGATAAAATGATTCCTAATGATTTTCTGCCTTATTAAGCCATCATCAGAGAAGATTCCCACTACAGCATGGAGATAAATATAGAGACCCACAGCCAAACATTAGGTAGAGACAGATCTTAGAACACACATCTCTAAATATGATGTCACCTTCTCTCAGAGCTCATGGAACCCTGTGAAAAAGGAGGCATAAATAGTGTAATAACCAAAGGGAATGGAGGACATTATGAAAACAAGTTCCTCTAAATCAACTGAGCAAAGCTCATATGAGCTCATAGAGTCTGAGGCAGAATGCACAGGGTCTAGACATGTCTGCACTAGATCCTGTGCATATATATTATAGCTTCCAGTTTAGTGGTTTTATGGGACTTCTGAGTGTATGAACAAGTTGGTCTCTGATTCTTGTGCCTTCTCTTAAGCTCTACTCCTTCTGTCCATTTGCCTTGTCCAACCCTGAAGTGATGGTATTTGTTTTATCGTTTATTTTGCTACTTTTTATAATATAATTCTTTAGAGATTCTTTGGGAATTTCACATCATGCACCCAAATCCCACTCATCTCCCAGCCTCATCATACCTGCTTCTCATCTCTTCAGCATTCCCCCCAAAAAAAAACACCCCAAATTAATTTAAAACAAGCAAAAAACAAACTTTGTTTCTTTGTCTTTCCAACACTTCTTTATTCACACTTGTGGCATTGAGAAAAGTGATGTGTCATGTAATATATTCTTTTTTTTTTCCGAATAGCTCTACCCCCAAAATGCTCATCGCAATGAATCATTGGTCTTGTTCAAGGCCTCTGGCACACCATCATCACTGAACCCTCACCAAAACTCCTTTTGGATATCATGTTGCCCATGAAATCATGAAGATCCTATAGCTATTTTTCCACTGGATCAGTCCCTTCAAACAATCCAGTAGGTTGTATATGGGGTAGATGTTAGGGTAGGCCAACCAAAGCCCCAGCATACGTCTGTATAATAGCTGAGCTAGTTGGTATGGGTCACTAAGACTGCTCCTCATGCAAGGAGCAGAGCCACATCTCCTGGGTCCATGCCATGTCCATGGTGATGGATGGAAACATATCTCTGAGTGTGGGAGCTCATTCTATTATGAGGGATGGGGCCAACTATCTCTTGGCTGATAAAGTGTCCAGAAAGAGGCAAGGCCAGCTATTTTCAGGGCAGGGAGGAATAGGGCTGTGTAGACATCTGATTTGTGGATCTGAAATGGCAGCCACACCCCTTTGGGTGTGGCTTCAGACAGATGGATGTGGAAAGAGAGTAGTTGGAGGCATGGTTTTCCTTTGCACACACTTTCTGTTGGATTAGCAAATCTCATAGGAAGGTCAGGGAAATGATCCAGTGGTTCTTTCTTTTTCTGTGTAATTGTTCCCCAATAAACATCCATTTATCACTTATCATTCTAGTGATATTATTACATCCTCATTTTCATTTAGCACCCAGCTTAGGTGTGGGTGGATTCCCACAACCAGTCCAGACCAGCCCACTTTGCTGGACTACTGTGGCCTTGTACATACCAAAAGTCAACTGCCACCAGATTCACTGCATTCACCATTGGTGGTGGCCATAGGCTTTTCATATTTTACTCCAGCTGCTGAACTGGCTGCACAGTTTCTCTCACCTAGAAAGGATTTTGAAAGTCCTTACCATGAATAAATGACAAAAATTTCATGAGATGGACATATTGAGAATGACTTTGACCTTACACCACTTATGTGTGTACAGAAACACCCCATGGTACACCACAATAATATACCTAATTCATATTTTAACACTTGTCAGTGAAAATTAATTTACATTATAAAAGTTGTAGCCAGCTTTATCCCTAATAAATTGTTTCTTCCCTGGGAAAGCAGAATAAAGAATTTCATGTATTCTCAGAGGGAAACTCTCCAGAGATCTCCAAGTCTAAAAATTCCCTTCACATCTCTGCCCCAGAACTACCAATGTAAATCCATAGCATCTCATTTGGAAAGGACACACTGCATGCTGTGCTCATTGAATGTCATTTAGTCCTTTGAATAGTAGCCACTCTTACCTGAGGATTTGCTATAAACCTTCAATCATAATTAAGGTAAAAAGCCAAAGATCACATTTAATGATCTTCAAATGATAACCTCTCCAAGATATATATCTCAGGTAGTTTATAGACACAACCAGGGAATTAGATATGAGATGTGATTTTATTATATTTATATTACAAATGTGAAAGAAGTATATGACTCTTGCAAGAACACATGGCAAAATGAATGATAAATTTGGAACTTGGTTGTGTAAATATGATTTTACTCAGTTTTCCTTGCCTCACTGAGCTTGGAAAAGTTGACCACCAGCTGAGAAGGTACTTATGCAATATCCTGTGAATGGTTTCATGATTTTGGACTGACTACTCTATGATGAATGTTCTTTCTTTTATAGAAATCTGGTAAGCATCTATATTGTAAAAACAGTAAAGTCAGGAATGTAACCCATGTTGAAGCAGAAGGCTGTACGTATCTGCTCTGAGTTCCTTGAAAATACAAAGATGGTTTTTAAAACTGTTCTAAATGGATGATCCAACAAATAAGAGCCTAAAATATTTGTAAATATCACAGTGTTCACTACAGAGACTTGGTGATTTGTTAGCCAGATCTATCTCCAAAATGATAAACAAAGAATAAATTAAGTGGTGACTTTATATATATATATATATATATATATATATATATATATATATATCCAAAAGAGTGAAATGATCTGTCTAGAAATGTGAAAGTGCTCCTAAAATATTAATTATGCTTTAATCTGCAATTCAATCCTTATTCTCTCTATCTCATGTTGAATCTAAAGAAATATATTTAACTCCTGAATCGAGAACAATTTTTCCTCAAGTAGTTTGTGTAATTTCAGAGCATCACATTTCTAAAATACTCAGTTTTCATGTTGATAAAATACAACACTTCTCTTACATACTCCAGCATTTACAGACATGCCATTTATACATAAATCCCTTATATTTGCTAAACCTTATTGTAAGGAGTAAGGTTTTTCCTCCCGCTGCTGGTTTTGTTCCACCGCCATGCCTGCCCCAAATAACACACCGAGACTCTGTATTTGATATAATGCTTTGGCCAGGTACAAGTTTCTTATCGGCTAGCTCTGTCTTAAGTATTAACCCATTTCTATGTATTACCACATGGTCTTACCAGGGAGCAGAGGAATGGCAGTTCTGTTCTCTCCAGATTCCCCATCTTGACTCCTCCTTACTCCTTCCTCTTTCTTCCTTGTGTGCTAGTCCCACATATCTTGCTTTCCTATTGGCCAACAGTGCTTTATTCATTAACCAGTATGAGAAACATACATACAGAATGACATCTCCCATCATCTCCTCTTTTCTGTCTAAATAAAAAGAAGAGGTTTAACCTTAACATAGCAAAATATATAACACAACAGTTATCAACCAAGAATCACAGTTAACAATATTTAGTCCATTAACATTTAGCAAGATTTAAAAAAATATTCCATCATCTATTCTTTGTGTGTCTAAAGTCTATGTGTAACTTATCTTTAATTGTTACTAAGGAAAACTATAACCATAACTATCTGTCTTCAACTCCCTCAAAGCCCACAGAAGGATAGTTTATAAACTCTAGAAATGACAGAGACATCTTGCCTTGTCAGTCACCTGAAGTTCTTCTGTAATCTTCCATCTTCAGCCCATAGGCCATAGTGTGTCTGGCAGACTCCTCAGCAAAGCAGGAAACTTTAAACTGTCTTGGCAGTCTGTCAGTCACTTTTCTTTGTGTCCTGCAGACTGTCTGGCAGAGTCTTCCATGAAGCAGGAACTCTGTAGCAATGTCCATCTTGAATCAGCAGTCACTTCTGTGGGTCCTGCATGTCCAGTTTATACAGCATAAAGTCAAACAGTCCAGATAAGAGCAGTATCTTGTCCAAATGCCTAATCTTGCCATACTGAAAGTAAACTTCATAACATGTATCTTCGATGTCCATCTTCCTTTCTGATGCAGGTGGTATTGCCAGCATATACGTCTCACTGTCAAGAAAAACCCTAAACCATTTTAAATGCCATATTCTGTAGGTCTTTGAAAGGTTTGAAGAATGCCTATCCATCTCAAATACATCTCTATATATCTAGAAAACCTAACACTATATGTTTTGACAATTATAGGTAACTATCTATAATCTGTCCTAAATTATACATTACATTTCTAAAGAACTATGCAAACACAATATCTAAACAAGAGGAAAAATATACATATCACAAAATCAACCTTAAATTGTATCAATAAATGAAAATCCATTCCAAAAGAAAGTAATTATATCTATACCATAATCCCCTTTTTAACCTTTAAAAAGAATTGGCTGTGATCATTAATCATTTATAACCAATCCCATTTAAATGAAAACACACATTTGTAAAAAATATTTGGGAATTTGGGCATCGTTCTTTCCAAACTGCTTCCTGCTGGTAGGGGACGCTGTAATGGAGATCCTAAGAAGATGAAATCCTGGCTGTTGTCTGTATGGCTGCTTTGTTCAAGCTATTTTGAATGTTGGATTTCCAGCGACTCTGTTTCAGGGGGTCTGGCTTGATCAAACCACATTAGTCTGGAAAAAATCCACAGCTTTTCATTTTCTGTAGAAACAAAAATAGAAATCCTTTTCCCCAGTAACTTGTCCTTGAACTTAAATTTTGGAGTCAGAGCATTTTTAAAATATATAAATTGGACTGATATAGCAGCATTTGTTTTAACAGTTGTTATTTCCTCAGCAGTCAAAAGTTACAGACAATATAACACTGTAAAATATCCAGATTCTCTCTGAGTTTTCCATCTTTACGTGGCTTTATTATTACTCTCTTTCTTTTACTTTTTATTTTTTCATTTTTTGAGATTGGGTTTCTCTGTGTAACTTTTATCCGTTCTGGAATTTACTCTGCATACCAGGTTTACTTTGCAATCAGAGATCTGCTTGCCTATCTCCTAAGTGCTGGGATTAAAGGCGTGTGCCACTACACCCAGTTCTTCTTTGTCTTTTGAAAACCATTTTATTTCTTTTCTCTCCCAAGCCTACATATATTTTAGACCATACTGTAAACTTTTAGTGCATTTTCTTAATGTGAATCTGTCTTTAAATCTTTATCCTTTTTTGGCCATGAGTCTTTTTCTGGTAAACAACAACATTGCTAAAATGAAAGTCATAGTTGTTTCTGCCGCAGTTTGTCCAAGATGGCGGCGGTATTTTACCACCAGCAATGAGAGCTGTGGTCACCGCTTTGGTCTACTTGGCAGAAAGTAGCATGTTGCTGGCTTGGAGATGTGGTCACTGCCATTGTCAGCTCTGATACACACCTATAAATTGTTAGCAGAGCTTCTTAAAAGCCTTGCAGTTTTTTTGCCACTTGTGCTGAGTCAGGAAACTTTTCTTAAAGGAGCCACGCGAATATCTGCTTGTCTCTTGCAAAGCAGAATCCAACCGAGAAAAATGCTGCTACCAAGAAACCTTGCTTGTCTCTGTTCTTTTGTTTGTAAAACCCTTTTTGTCTTTAAGCTTTTGTTAAGTTTTAAGTGGAAGTTCTTATTAGCCATGTGGTTGCCATATGTAAGGAGTAAAGTTTTTCTGCCTGCCGCTGGTCTTGTCCTGCCAAAGCTCCAGCCCTAAATAACACACTGAGACTCTGTATTTGATATAATGCTGTTGGCCAGGTACTAGTTTCTTATCGGCTAGCTCTGTCTTAATTATCAACCCATTTCTATATATTTTCATGTGGTCTTACCAGGGAGTGGAGGAATGGAGGTTCTGTTCTCTCCAGACTCTCCATCTTGACTCCTCCTTACTCCTATCTCTTTCTTCCTTGTCTCCTAGTCCCACCTATCTTGCTTTCCTACTGGCCAACAGTGCTTTATTCATTAACCAGTATGAGAAACATACATTAAGAATGACATTTCCCATCATCTGTTGGGCAAAGAACTGCCCCCACCTTGACCACTGATTTGGACATACAGTCCTATGTGCTTGCAGGAGACAAATATAGAAGACTGCTGGACCTTGCCAAGTCAGGGTAAGACAGCCTTTCTACCTCCTTGCTGTTGTTGTGGTCTGTCAAGTACTCTTTGCTTTAGCCAAATCTGGGTGTACCAGCGTTGCTGTGAGACCTAGGGTGACTGTCCAGGTGGCTTGCTCTTTCTGTCCTCACTACACATTTTGGAAGTTGCCCATCCACACTTCCTGTCTACCCTAGTATCA
The DNA here is from genome assembly GCF_943737965.1 of Phodopus roborovskii. NCBI lineage: Eukaryota > Metazoa > Chordata > Mammalia > Rodentia > Cricetidae > Phodopus > Phodopus roborovskii. The sequence continues at coordinate 60,088,209 of NW_026126480.1, read as the reverse complement.
TTTTCCTCCTCAGGTCTTTGATGAGGTTGAAGATTAAACTACCACAACTATTATTCTCTCTTTCTAGTTAGATATATTAAGTACTAGACTTAAGTTTTCCAGCTTAGGACAACTCTACTGTAAACTCCATTATGCCTTCACCCTAAGACTAGATATGTAGGTCATTTTTTTTCTCGATTTTCCTTTTCTTAGAACACACTTGTTATTCACTGTTTTGTATATAGTTTTGTATCAAGCCTAAATCTTTTCTTTAGACTAAAAGGGGAATTGTAAAGGGATATTCACTTTGTTTCCTTCTGTGGCACTGACCACGCCCATTGGGGGTGAAGCCAGGGGCAGAAGTGACCTGTGGAAGGAGGTCTGAGGAGGAGCCAGGGAACGCTCTTTTGCTGGCGGGTTGCAGAGAGGAGAGCATCCATGGAACTTGCTGGTGTTCATCTGTCTAGGTTGTAAGTTATTTCTCCCTGAATAAACACCTATTCAGCCTATTTGTTTATCCTGATCCTTATTTAACCACAATACCTTATCTACCACCTTAAACAGCTAAACTAAAAATTTGTTTTAATATTGGGTTATATCTAATGTTTTAAGAGGGTTTGCACCTAGCCCTTTTGCATCTTGTTATGCTATGTTTGGTTGATATCTCTGGGATACCTTCTCTTTTCTGAGGGGAAACAGAGGAGCACTGGGTCTGTGGGAGAAGGTAGAAAATATGAGAAAATACAAGATTTAATAAAAATGAGTTCTTTTATCTCAACCAAGCTATTTTTCTAAGGAAATTTTTATTTTAGAATGACCTGAATATCCGTTGCCTTCAGTTGCAAAATGTATCAGGCCTAGGATGAAGTGGACTTAGGGGAAATGCTGACAACTAGAATGAAACCCAGAAACATGATCAACCTCCCCAATCAAAATACACCTAAAGCCAAGCTTACTTCTGGGACGTTAAGACTAATCCTCAATAAAAGATCTCATTTCAGTAAAGGCTCCACTACAAGTTATATATTAACATTTGTATCATGCAAAAATTCATAAGGAAAATCACATACCAAAGCCAGGATGCTTTTCTTTTATTATATTATTTCTGTGATTATAATCAAATTATATGTTTTTCTCCTTCCTTTTCTTTTCTTTTTTTAAGCCTGAGCCATTGGCCAACAGTTTAATAAATAATATATCTCTATATGTTCATTTCAGACAAACTGGCTGTGGGACCAGGAGGGACAGAAACCTCTGTCTTCAGGATGCTGCTGCTTCAAGCCTCTGAGTAGCCCTGGTTTCTGCAGGTTAGTTTCTGCCATGCTTAGTCTTGATCTAGCTGTGTTAATCCCCTCCATACCACTTTGTCCTCCCTCACAGGTACATGGTGTTCCTGAAGCTGTTCCTGGAGACGTCAGAGCAGCACTTCATGGTGGGACACAAGGTCTTCATTGACCATCCAGCTGATGTGCCGCAGGTGCCCCCAGGAGCAGGACTGAAGCTGGTAGTGCTAACTGTGTGCAACTACAGCCACTAGCAGGATGTGTCAATGCACAGGATGGAAATGATCAGCTGCTTCTCAGAGCAGCACTTTCTGCATGAGGTGGATTACCTGGTGTGTGCAGATGTGGACATGAAGTTCAGTGACCATGTGGGTGTGGAGATTCTCTCAGCATTCTTCGGTACCCTGAACACTGGCTTCTAGAGTAGCAGCCAAGAGACCTTTACCTATGAGTGCAGGACAAAGTCACAGGCCTACATCCCCTGGGATGAGGGTGACTTTTACTGCATGGGGGCCTTCCTTGGGGGATCAGTGGTGGAGGTGTACCATCTCACCAAGGCCTGTCATCAGGCCAATTGCATTTAGGCCGTGTGGCATGATGAGAGCTATCTGAACAAGTACCTGCTACACCACAAACCAACAAAGATATTGTCCCCAGAGTGCATGTGGGACCAGCAGCTGCTGGGCTGGCCCTCCATCATGAAAAAGCTGAGATACATGGCTATACCCAAGAACTAACAGACAATCAAATCGGGAACCAATAGCTGAGTTCCTTTTGGAAAGGCCAGATGGATATCCAGGAGTACTCCAGGTTGTATGGAACTGGAAGACTTGAGATACATTACTGAAGTGTCACCCTCTACCCCACCTCAAAGTCCAGCAGGCCTGGTACCAACCACTTGGTTTACCACACACTGAGACCCCAGATTGACAGCCACCTTAGCTATTCACAAACCAAAAATGAGCAGAGGCAATGGTCACAGGGTCCTGATCGGCCAGCTGGGCTGTCAGGAGCTAAGCACCTCTGAGGCCTCGAGGCTGTGAGTCTCCCTGCCCTCCTGCCCATTCCTAAGGGCACTGGATGTTTAGGTACAAGCCCTACTGCTATCCATATATACCCAAAAAGATTGGGGTGTTGGGGATCTCCAGTTAGGGGCCCCATTTGACACACTAGTCTCACTCCTCCCCATTCCAAACCCCACTCTTGAGAAAACCTGCTAAAAGTCAGACCCTCCCTGGGGCTGCTCAAAACCATGCCTACAGGCTATATAAAACCTGGTATCCATATTTGTCATGTTATTCCTCCCCTGCCTCCCCAAGGATACCCCAAGAATTGTTTTGCCCTGTTCATTAGACCTGAGTTTATCAATTTGGTTTGATTTGGCTTATTGAATCAGTGGCAGAGGAACCCAACAACCAGAAATCTAATACTTAACACTGGACATCTGTCAAGCCTCCTAGCAGAGGAAGGGAGAAGCTGAGTGAGGATACTCAGGCCCTCAGGTAACTGCATGACAGAGTTTCTCCCGTGTTCTGGAGGTTCCTGCTGCCATCTTACTGAATAGGAGCAGAGGAACACAGTGGGAGCTGAAGGTGGCTTTCTCCTTCCTTTTCTCCCCTTCAAATCCTTCTATGCACCTCCCTTGCTCTCTTTCAAATTTGTGGTCTCTTTTTTCAAGCAGAAACATGATGTGGAGAAAGTGTAATAGTCACTCACATACTTTGTAAATAAAGTAAGAGAAGAGAGCACTATTTCTAGATATACAATTATGCTGATCTTTGTTTTTAACTTGAAAAGTTCTTTGACCTGATGTTGCATAAAAAGTTAAATTAAATGCAATAGTTTAAATATTTTTTAAAATTAAAAAAGAAAAACGACCTTCAATTAAATGGTGTAGGAACAACAGTCATTGGTAAGGAGTAAGGATGATCTAAAGAACACAAGAGAACCCATATCATCTCAGTGACCCAGTATAGAACAAACAAAAAGTTAGAGAATGAATCTTTCAGAATTCTTATGGCTAGAATACTGAAGGTGGCATACACCTTCATTAATCAAACTTAAAGATCATCATCCCATTCTGACAATAACAGGATTGCTATGGTTAACAGCCATAATGTATCGTCTTTGATGTTTATTCTACCAATAGTGCCTGAAAGTACTATCATTACTGTCTTTAAGTTAAATGAAATTAGATGCTTATGGAAGTTAGGCTAGTACCAAATTTGACAGGGATCTATCTCTCTCAGGAACTGCAACTCTAATTCTACTAAATCTGATAGCATAACATCATTCAGGACTTCTGCAGGTTGAGCATCCTTCCACCATGGTTATTCATAGCATCACCTACTCGTTATATATATATATATATATATATATATATATATATATATATATTTATTATGGTGTGTCACATAAAACCATCTTCAACCTACTTCAATGTTCAAGCCTTTGGTAAATCTGTATGAACGTGTGTGTGTGTGTGTGTGTGTGTGTGTGTGTGTGTGTGTGTATTTAATGAACATATGCATATATATATATATATATTATTATATAATATATATATATATTATTCTTTTTGGACAGTATTAGTATTGGACAGGGAATGATTTCATTTTCCAGATTTTGTTTGTTTCCTTATTAAACGTCTAAAGATGAGGAAATTTATGGCAAATGAGATGAAATTACTGAGTACTCAATAACTTTGTAATTCAGTGTAAAACTCAAAACTTTTGCTATGTTAGAGCAAAATAAGTCAACAAGTTCAGTCAAATTTACCTCAAAAACATAGAATTAAAACTTGGCATGCTCTATAACTTAAAGTCTCATTTAATGCTTGAGTGTATATGAATTAGTCAACATCATTATTCCATAGTTTCCATAGTTTTCATGACTTGAACAACAATGTAAAAGATATTGTTGAGATAAAACACAGAAGTGATATAGAAGTCAATAGTAGTTCTTGACAGGTGAGTGGCAAGAAAATGCTAGGTTTTGCTGAAATAAAAAAAAAAAAAAAAAGCTGGGCCTACCTCTGCGAGTCCACTTGGAGTTCCTGCGGGCAAGATCCTTGACCGCCAAATCCTGGCCTCTGCCAAAGAACGAGGTCTTAGCTGGAGAGCGCCAGTTTCCAGTGAGATCCCACTACCCTGCAAAATCTTCTCAAGTTCCAGCTCAGCCATCGTCCTCTTCAGCCGGATATTGGCCAGAGCTATTGGTCAGAGGTTCACTGTGAGCACCTGCTGGCATCTTCTTCTGGATCTTCATCCTTGACCCCATCCCTGGATCCCTGTCTGCGAAGAAGTCTCCTAGAGAGCTTGGACCACACAGAGCTACAGATATTGAATCTAAGACCCACATAAGCCCATCGGGGAAATACCATAGAGAGAGGGGGGAGACACCACCAACACCTACTGGAAGAAGCTATGGGAAGAAGGCAATACAAGAGAACACCTAACAACAGAAAGACAAACATGACACCACCAGAATGTAGGGAATCTGCACCAACTAGAATGGAACACAACAACAAATCAGAGGAAGCAGAAGGGTACGACTTAAAAATTACCATCATAAAAATGATAGAGGCCCTCAAAGAAGAGGTGAGAAAATACCTTAAAGAAATGGAGGAAAAAACAAACAAAAAAGTGGAAGAAATGAACAAATTACTTAAGGAAAGTACAGAAAGCCAAGAAAAAACAATTAACCAGGTGAAGGAAACGGTTCAAGACTTGAAAACTGAAATTGAGAAAATAAAGGCAACACAAATGGAAGGAATGCTGGAAATTGACAAGCTGGGCAAAAAATCGGCAACGACGGACACAAGCATAACCAATAGAATTCAAGAGATGGAAGAGAGAATCTCAGGCGCAGAAGATAAACTAGAAGAAATAGATTCATCGACCATAGAAAATCATAAATCCAACAAATCCTTAACACAAAACATCCAGGAAATGTGGGACACCATGAAAAGGACAAACCTAAGAATAATAGCATAGACGAAGGTGAGGCAGCCCAGCTCAAAGGTGCCGAAAATATATTCAACAAAATCATCGAGGAAAACTTTCCAAATCTGAAGAAGTACATGCCCATGAAAGTACAAGAAGCATACCGAACCCCAGATAGGCTGGACCAAAGAAAAAAGACCCCTCGACATATAATAATCAAAACACCTAGCATACAGAATAAAGAAAGAATATTAAGAGCAGCGAAGGAACACGGACAGGTAACATATAAAGGCAGACCTATCAAAATTACACCTGACTTCTCCATGGAAACCCTCAAGGCCAGAAGGTCCGGGATAGATGTTCTAAAAGTATTAAGAGAACACGGATGTCAGCCTAGTCTACTATATCCAGCAAAACTCTCAATCAATATAGATGGATATTTAATGACAAAACCAGATTTTCCAAATATGTATCTATAAATCCAGCCCTACAGAAAGTATTGGAAGGAAAACTCCAACCCAAGGAAGGTAACTATGCCCACAAAAATGTAGGCAACAGATAATCCAACTACACCAGAAACCAAGGGTGAAGCAGAACTAATATATTCACAATACCACTGCCAACAACAAACCTAAATCAAACAAGCATCAACAATCAATGGTCCTTACTCACCCTCAACATTAATGGTCTTAACTCACCTATAAAAAGACACAGGCTAACAGAATGGATACGAAGAGAGAATCCATCCTTCTCCTGCATACAAGAAACACAGCTCCAAAGAAAGACATTACCTCAGGGTAAAGAGTTAGGAAAAGATTCTCCAATCAAATGGAAATAAGAAGCAAGCAGGCGTAGCTATCCTAATATCTAACAAGTTAGACTTCAAACCAAAATTAGTCAAAAGAGACGGTCATTTCATATTTATCGCAGGAGAAATCCATCAACACAAAGTCTCAGTTCTGAACATATATGCCCCAATACAAAGTCACCCAAATTCATAAAAGAAACACTACTAAAACTCAAATCTCATATAAAACCTCACACACTTATAGTGGGAGACTTCAATACACCACTCTCAACACTAGACAGGACCACAAATCAGAAACTCAACAAAGAAACAAAAGAATTAACAGAAGTTATGTCTCAACTGAGATTAACAGACATCTATAGAACATTCCATCCAAACACAAAGAATATACGTTCTTCTCTGCTCCACATGGAACCTTCTCTAAAATCGACCACATACTAGGTGACATAACAAACCTCACCAGATACAAGAGAATAGGAATAGTCCCCTGTATCTTATAGGATCACCATGCTTTAAAATTGGAATTCAACAACAACACAAATATCAGAAAACCTGCAAACTCATGGAAACTGAACAATGTGCAATTGCACCACTCCTGGGTCAAAGAAGAAATGAAGAAAGAAATTAAGGACTTTCTAATATTCAATGATAATGAGGACACAACATAGCCGAACTTAAGAGACACCTTGAAAGCAGTGCTACGAGGGAAGTTCATTGCACTAAGTGCCCATACGAAGAAAACAGAGGATAGTCACATAAGAGAATTAACAGCCCAACTGAAAACCTTAGAACAGAGAGAAGCGAATTCACCCCGCAGGAGTAGTCGCCAGTAAATAATCAACTTGAGGGCTGAAATCAACAAAATAGAAACCAGGAAAACAATACAAAAAATCAATGCAACAAAGAGTTGGTTTTTTGAGAAAATCAACAAGATAGACAAACCTTTATCCAAATTAACAAAAAAGCAGAGACAGAACATGCAAATTAACAAAATCAGAAACGAAATGGGGAACATAACAACAGACATAGAGGAAATCCAGACAATTTTCAGGTCATACTTTGAAAACCTGTATTCCAAAAAAGGCCAAACCTATGAATAATAGGCATAGAGGAAGATGAGGAAGCCCAGCTCAAAGGTGCCGAAAACATATTCAACAAAATCATCAAGGAAAACTTTCCCAATCTGAAAAAAAAATTCTGAAAATAAGAAAATTAAAACTACTGCATTTTGCCTGCTATAAAATATGATACAAAAAAATCACAATTTATGATAATTAAAATTTAAAAGTAAAAGAAAAGCCTATTAGTTTATGGTGATAGAATGAAAGAGAGTGGATCTGGATAGGAAGGAAGATAGGGAGGAACTAGGAGTAGCAGATGAAGGGGAAACTGTAATTATGATATGTTGTATGAGAAAGGAACCTATTTTTAAGAAAATGGAAACAAAGATGTTGAAAATAAAAACAGATTTAATAATAAAAGTAAGAGCATGTGCATGTGAGAGGGCAGTGAGGTTAAAGGGAGGGAAGGAGGGAGGGAAGAAGGGAGGAAGGGAGGAAGGGAGAGGGAACTGGGATCAACATGTAAAATAATAAATTAAATAAAAAAAATGCTTTGACTCCAAAATTTAAGTTCAAGGACAAGTTACCAGGGAAAAGGATTTCTAGTTTTGTTTCCACAGAAAATGAAAAGATGTGGATTCCTTCCAGACTAATGTGGTTTGATCAAGCCAGACCACCTGAAACAGAGTACCAGGTGATCCTACATTCAAAACAGCTGGAATAAGCAGCCTTACAGACTTCAGCCAGGATTTCTGAATCTTCTTTGAATCCCCCATGACAGCGCCCCTTACCAGCAGGAAGTAGTTTGGAAAGAACAATGCCCAAATTCCCAAATATTGTCTATACATGTTTGTTTTCATTTAAATGGACTTGGTTATATAAAATAAATAAATAAATAAAAGAAAAAAGTAAGAAATTAAAATATAATTATATTAAATTCTCCCTCTTCTTTCTTCTCCTCATCTCCTTTCATATTTCTCCTCCTGCTTTCTCTCAAATTCATGGATTTTGGCCTCTTCCCTTGTGTGTGTGTGTGTTCCAAAATATATAAATACAGTCTATTCAGTCCAAATGTTGTTTTTTGTATGCATGTTATTTCATGTATATTTTATAATGACAGTGAAATTTGATATGTCTTTAATGTGTAGCACTACTACCTGACACCTCTGGCTATGGCAAGCTTTGCACTCTGATCTTCAGGCAAGCTTATTAAATCACAAGCAAAATATCACCCAAAACATGCTGTTTGCCAAAGCTGCGAGCCTGAGTTCAACCTGGTAGAACTCAGGTAGAACTACAAGCTGTTGTTTGACCTTCAAGTGAGTACCATACACATGTACACATGAAAGCATAGACAGAGAGACAGATGATGGATGGATGGATGAATAGATGGATGGATTGGTGGATGGGTGAATGGATGAATTGGATTGGATAGATAGATGGATGAATAGACAGACAGCAAGGTAAGCAGATAAATACATAAATAAAAGATAGGTAACAAATTAAATCTTATTCAATGAAAAACATGTGAGAGAAATCAATCCAGGTACTGAACATCTCAAATGTGTAAAATCAATATTGTAAATATCAGTTTGTCCTGAAAACAATCTTTCTGAATGCACTCTTGACTTCCTTGTTCCTCAGGCTGTAGACCATAGGGTTCAACATGGGGATAACCATAGTATAGAACACAGACACAGTTTTGTCAGTGTCCAAGGCATGACTGGAGCTAGGCTGCAAGTACATAAAAATTACAGTCCCATAGAAAATAAAAACAGCAGTGAAATGGGAGGCACAGGTAGAAATGGCCTTATGATGTCCTGAAGCTGATTGCATCTTTAGTATTGTGATAAAAATCATTAGATAGGATATTAAGATGACTATGAGGGCAAAAAAGATATTGAAACTGGCTACACACACAAGAATCAATTCATTCACATGTTTATCAGAGCAAGAGAGTACCATGACTGCTGGAATATCACAGAAAAAATGATGGACCACATCATGCTCACAGAAGGAGAGACTGAATGTGTCGCCAGTGTAGATACAGGCATTCAGGAAGCCACAGGCATAGCAGCCTGCAATCATCCACACACACATAGCTGTAGTCATGGTGGTGGCATAGTGTAGGGGCTTACACACTGCTGAATAGCGATCATAGGCCATTGAGGCCAACAGGTAATTTTCCACAGTAGCAAAGCCTGTAACAAAGAACATCTGAGTAGCACACTCATTGTATGACATGACTTTGTCTCCTACTAGAAACCCAGCCATGACTTTCGGAGTGACACCGGAAGAATAACAGAAGTCCACCAGTGATAAATTACCAAGGAAAATATACATGGGAGTGTGGAGCCGAGAGTCTAGGACAATCAACAGGATCATCCCCAGGTTTCCCATCAGGGTAAAGGTGTAGAGGAGGAGGAAGATGATAAAGAGGGGAAGTTCCAGGGCTGGGTCATCAGTGAGTCCCAGCAGAATGAACCATGTCACTTCTGTCCTGTTATCCATTAGGGTTACCAGAAAATCAAAGGATGCTCTGTATCAAAATGGTAAAAGTTACAAGAAGATTTAAAAGTTGGATTGAACTTCACATTATCATGTAACATGCACTTTGATATTTTCTAGAAAAGCATAATCTTGAGAGAAATGATTGTGAATTATATCAAGGGTTACAAACTAGTGATTCTGTGAAATCTTAACCAATGTTCTGTCTAGTTTTCATTTTTATAGATTGTTAACTAAAATGTAAACAATTTAATAATCTAATAAAAATGATTCTCTGAGTGAATCTATCTCCTAATTCATTTCTCCTTAGTTTAGTCAAACACATGTTTTTCATCTGTGATGAACTGCCACAAAAACGTTAGGGTGGCTGTGTGATGGCGCATGCCTTTAGTCCCAGCACTCAGGAGGCAGAGGCAGGCAGATCTCTGTGAGTTTGAGACCAGCCTGATCTATAAGAGCTAGTTCCTGTGTTCATGGTTTCCTCTCAAGAGAATTTTATGTTTGATTGCTTGTTCTAATATTATAAATTATGAAGCACAAAAGGTTGAGTCATTTATTCATATTCATACAAGCCTAATTTCTGTCCAGAATTCAAGCCAATCTTTAACCTATTCTGGGTGACTTCTAATTCCAATAGTCTAACATATATTTAACTGAATTTATGCCAATATATAAATTCCAATTTGGTTCATATTGAACTGAGTGATTTCACAGGTAGCAATTTTATCTTGTCCACTAAGTATTTGTATTTTATTATTGGAACAAGAAACAAATCTGGAAATGAAGCTATAAATGTGCCTTTAATAAATTAAGAAGCCCTGAATTATACTTTATCTCTTCAATACACACTCATTTTATGTATCTTATCATTAGGACACATTGACAATGATGTGAGTTAAAGCATAACCTTTTTACTAGACTGAAGATAATACAAGGTGAACTCTGAAATTATTCTCATACATCTCTATGCATAGTAGATGTGTTGGGATAACTGATGTGATAGAAATGTTCTACCGCAGAGAGATTCTTACTGAAGATCTATCATCACACACTGATAGAGTGCTCATGTTTCTGAAATGGGTGTGTGTAAGATCCAACATTTACTATGTAGTAGTTTGCTGATCTTGAACAATTTCCCTGAGCATCTTATTCTCATCTGCAAAATGAAGACAGTAATGAGAGGTGCTTAAAGATGCTACTATGAGAATTTAGACTGGTAATATGTAAAAGGCACTAGATTTGTGCTCAGCACACTCAGATAGGTTTTATTTATCATGTTACTGTTATCCTCTCATAATGTTATGGATATTGGTTTGATAAAAGTGGATGCTGGCACACAGGACTTTGATTGCCAGTAAAGATTTGCCATTTTAAAATTTCACTCTTCAATTTGGAAGTGATAGATTTTTTCTGTGCTGTACTAGAACCACTGGGATTTTTCTAAGCTTTCCAATGTCTACAAATGTGATTGGTGATATCACAATTCAAAGTGAGTCTATATTTTACTTTTAATATGAAATAATAACTTTTTCCATTTTTTAATTAACTTTTTTATGTCATTTTCTATTCCAACCTCAGTCCTCACTCCCACCCCTCATCTGGATACAACTGTGGAGATCCAAAGGACTGAACTAGGTTCTCCACATGTGAGAGACAGTTATGAATAATTAACTTTTAATAATCATCCATCTCTCATCGATGGCATATATTAGCCAAACAAGAGTCCATAAATTGAAGTATTCTTAAATTATAGGATGTCTTTAGATCACAGATTTATTTTGATGACAAGTTCCATCCTGCATGCTATTATATCTGAATCTCTTCTCGTGTGATAATAGCATGTTAAATTTCTTGATTGTAACTGCAGCTTTTGAAGAATAGTCATCCAATTCTAACTACTAATCCTGACCTTTAACCCCCAAAATATCAGCTTATAAGCCTGATTTGAACACTGTTTTCTACCTTTAACAAATAAAAGATCAACTTAGAAGATAGCTCTATAACCAGTAATAAAGGTTTTATATGTAAAATTTTGTCTGTATGTCTCTGTGTGTCTATGTATGTTGTGGGGGAAAAGTAGTATTTTTATTCTTCACTATTAGGAAGTTGGCAATTGAAATGTATGTAATATCCTAAAAATCATACATCAAGGTTTTTAAAGAATGTCAAGATTTGAAAGCTGAAGCCATTTTCAACCTAATTAAAACTTTATGGTTTTTATCCATACCCCTGTCAAAATGTGTAGGTGTATTAGTTAATTATCAGGAGATCATGGGGTAAAAGCTTAAAGTATAGTTCAAAACTGGTTAATCCATTAAGGACTTTTTTCATGAAGGAAGCATTCTTTCACTTTGAGAATTGGATGTGATCCTTGCTTGTTGCTTTCCTCCAATAAGAAGCAAATACATAAGTAACAATGTGAGAGTTTAGCATAATCAACTAGATTATCATGTTTTGTTTTTGTTCATCCTTACTGAGAAATAAGCATGTGTCATAATTTTCTACATTACTTATGACGTAATTTTTCATTTACCTCAGATTTTGAAAACATGTTGAAATCATCTAATTCTCTTTTAGAATAACTAACAGTGAGTTTAGTTGCCTTGCTGATTTTGCATACAAAAATTATCAAATTTCATGGAGAATAGAAGCTTACCAGTTTCCAAGGAGAGAAGAGCCAATCTAGAATAGCATTCTGAAATTGCCAGATCAGCCATGGAATATTATGAAAGTGCTGTGAGGGAAGCTCCCTCTCAGGTAGTGATCAAAAGGTCCCAAATACTCTATGCAGTGAATGAAGAAGGAAAGAGCATTTGTATGGATTAAGGTCCAAGCCTTCGTTAATTCTTGGATCACTGGAAGAGCCTCCCACTACCTCCTTATAAGCTTCAAAATCACAATAAAATCACATTGCTCATGTTGTTCACAAAACGTGCCTGTACATACTGCAGGTCTACAAAGCTTTTTTCTCATGAAGAGGTTATTACTTTAATTAAGTCAATGTGAATTTGTCTTTGTTTTCCAACTCTTAGGTGAAGGCTCTTAATAAATCCTCATATCAAGAAGGCCTGTAGATGGTAAGAGTGATTGTCATTCATATAAATAATTAATGACCAATAAAAGATAGCATACATTGTGTTCCTACTAAAATAACAACACTTTGAGTGACATGACACTTAGACACCAATACAAGGACATCTGGGGGAGGTATATCCTAGATACCTGAGACCTCTAGAGAATGATTCTGTGAGAGTATGTAAACTTCCTAATCCTACAGGGTGGAAGCAATTAAGCTGCCTGTGGAGATTCAGCTGGTTATTTTTTTAGTACACATTTTATTACCTTTCTTTCTTTTCTTTTAATTAATGTACACTTTCATAGAGAAATTTCAATGTGTAACTCTAGGGAATCACATCCAAATAATAGTCAGATAACCTATCAGAGTCATCTAAATCAATTATCTGAGCTTCTCCTTGATGACTTTCCATCCTACTTCCATGATAACTGACTTTATACACAAATTTTTGTCATGCCATCATTGCAGTACCCTTACATGAACAATTATGATTGAGTACTGTGAAAACTGTACACCAAAAAAAAAAATATGTAAAACTAATAAAAAAATACAAATGTGGGAGAATACTCACACTAACAAAACTGACTCCAGTGAGAAAATAATTTTAATATTGCCTCAGACAATGTATATTGAGTTAATAATAAACATTTCCATGGATAAAAGCCCAGGAAGTGATGGCTTCACTACAGTAAAGCATTTTCTGCCACACAGTGACTAGCTATATATGTCACAGCCAGTTCTGTCGAGAAATTTGGTTGCTAAAAGTTTTCTTCCTACAGAATCCTATGGAGCAATCATCGTCCCATTTCAGCAAAAAGTAACCTAAGATAATGACGCCCCCTTTCTCTACTCTTGGAATTTGGGGATAATATTCATCTTCTTTGGGTTGGTTTTAGTTATTTAGGGTTGGGTATGGAAGGTGATGCTTAGACTTAGGTTTATCTTTTAGGCAGGAATAGGGTATGGTTGGGAAAGATATGGTTCAAATGGGATATAGGTAGATTAGCCTCCTGTGAATTATTGAGTAAGAGTGAGATAATAGTTTTATTCAGCCTCCATTGTTATATATATTCTTATTTGTGGTAAACTATGTAAAATTAAGTATATTCCCTTCCCATATAAACAAACTCAAAAATAAAAACCATATTATCATCTCACTAGATGCTGTAAAAGCCTTTGACAAAATGCAACACCCCATCATGATAAAGATCTTGGGGAGATCAAGGATAACAGAAACATAACTAAACATAATAAAAGCAATATAAAGTAAACAAACAGCCAACACCAAACTAAATTGAGAGAAACTCAGTGCAGTTCCTCTAAAATCTGGAACAAGATAAGGCTGTCCACTCTTTCCATACCTCTTCAGTATTATACTTGTAGTACTAGCTAGAGCAATAACACACCAAAAGGAGATCAAGAGGATACAAATTGGAAAGGAACAAGTCAAACTTTCACTACTTGCAGACCATATGATAGTTTACATAAGTAAACTCTACCAGGGAATTGCTACAGCTGATAAACACCTTCAGCAAACTTGCAGGATACAAGATTAACTCAAAATAAATCATTAGCCCTACTATATACAGACAATAAATGGGCCAATAAAGAAACCAGGGAAACATCACCCTTTACAATAGCCAAAACAACATAAAATATCTTGAGGTAATGCTAACCAAACAAGTGAAAGACATATATAATGAGAATTTTGAGTCTTTAAAGAAGACGTTAAAGAATTAAAGAAGATACCAGAAAATGGAAAGATCTTCCATGATCTTGGATAGGTAGGATCAACAGAGTAAAAATCTTGCCTAAAGTAATCTACAGATTCAATGCAATTGCCATCAAAAGCCCAGCACAATTCTTCTCAGACCTTGAGAGGACAATACTCAACTTTATGTGGAAAACAAAAGACCCAGGATAGCCAAAACAATCCTGTACAATAAGGGTACCTCCAGAAGCATCACCATCCCTGACTTCAAGCTATACTACAAAGCTATATTCCTGAAAACAGCTTGATAGTGGCACAAAAATAGAGAGGTAGATCAATGGAACTGAACTGAAAGCCCTGATATTAACCCACACACATATAAACACCAGATTTTTGACAAAGCAGCAAAAATTATACAATGGAAAAAAGAAAGCATCTTCAACAAATGGTGTTGACATAACTAGATGTTGGAGTATAGAAGACTGCAGAGAGATCCATATTTATCCTCATGCAACAAATTAAGTCCAAATGGATCAAAGAATTCAACATAAACACAGCCACACTAAACCTTTTAGAAGAGAAAGCAGGAGGTACCCTGGAATGAATTGGTACAGGATACCATTTCCTGAACATAACACCACTAGCACACTGAGACAGACAATTAATAAATGGAACCTCCTGAAACTGAGAAGCTTCTGTAAGGTAAAGGAAACAAGACAAAACGGCAGCCCACATAATGGGAAAAGATCTTCACCAACCCCACATCTGACAGAGGGATGATTTCCAAAATATACAAAGAACACAAGAAGCTGGTAACCAAAACACCAAATAATCCACTTAAAAAATGGGGTACAGAACTGAATAGAAAAGTATCAGTGGAGGAATCTAAAATGGCTGAAAGACACTTAAGAAAGTGTTCAACAGCTTTAGCCATCAGGGAAATGCAAACCAAAAACTCAGAGATACCATCTTACTCCTATCAGAACGGCTAAAATAAAAAACATCAGTGACACCTTATGCTGGAGAGGATGTGGAGAAAGGGGAACATTCCTCCACTGCTGGTGGGAGTGCAAACTTGTATAGTCATTTTTTTTCTTTTTATTTTTGGTTCTTTTTTTATTTAATTTTATATAACAAAGTCCAATTAAATGAAAACAAACATTTATACACAATATTTGGGAATTTGGGCATCGTTCTTTCCAAACTACTTCCTGCTGGTAAGGGCGCTGTCTTGGGGGATTCGAAGAAGATTCAGATATCCTGGCTGTAGTCTGTAGGGCTGTTTTGTCCAGCTGTTTTGAATGTAGGATCAGCTTGTACTCTGTTTCAGGCGGTCTGGCGTGATCAAACCACATTAGTCTGGAAGGAATCCACAGATTTTCATTTTCTGTGGAAACAAAAATAGAAATCCTTTTCCCCAGTAACTTGTTTTTCAAGTTAAATTTTGGAGTCAAAGCATTTTTTTTAATTTATTATTTTATATGTTGATCCCAGTTCCCTCTCCCTCCCTCCCTCCCCTACAGCCCTCCCTCCCCCTTCCCTCCCTTTTACCCTCTCTGCCCTCTCACATGCACTCTAAACACCCTCCCCTCCCATCCCCCCACCACAATTCCATATGTAGGGGAATGCCATCCAGTTGGGGTCATGTAGATGTGACAGGTCCTGTGAAGTAGGGACTAGGGCTTCTCTCCTGTCTCTAGAATAAGGCAGTTATCCCTCCATGGGGGATATGTTTGCAAAGTCCTTTTGTGCACCAGGGATACATCCTGGCTCCACCGTCTGAGGTCTCTCAGACTGCTCAGACCTTCTGGCTCAGTAGTCAATTTTGAAATCAATATGATGTTTACTCAGGAAAACAAGAATCAGTCTACCACAAGATCCAGCGTTTCCACTCTTAGGCATATACTGGAAAGATGTACATCCATGCAGCAAAGACATTTGTCCAACTATGTTCATGACAGCATTATTTGTAATAGCTAGAACCTGGAAACAACCTAGATGCCCCTCAACTGAAGAATGGATAAAGAAAATAAGGTACATTTACACAATGGAGTATTACTTGGGAGGGAAAAAAAATGGAATCTTGAAATTCATAGGCAAATGGATAGAATTAGAAGAAACCATCCTGAGTGAGGTAACACAATCACAAAGAGACAAACATGGTATGTACTCACTCATATATGGATTGTAGACATAAAGTATAGGATCATCAGCCTACAATTCACACTGCCAGAGAAGCTAGGATGGGGAAAGGGACAAGATCTCCTGAGCAAATTGGAAGGGATGTGATGGGAGAGGGAGTTAGGATAAAAAGGAGGGGAGAGGAGAACATGAGGGAGAAGGAAGATTGAGTTGGGGGAAGAATAAAGGAGAGCAAGAAGAGAGATACCATAATAGAAGGAGCCATTATAGGTTTAAAGAAAAATATTACACTAGGGAAATTTCCAGAGACTTACAAGGATAACCTCAACTAACAATCTAAGCAATATTGGAGAGGCTGCTTTAAATCCCTTTCCCTGATAGTAAGATTGATGACTACCTTATATGCCATCCTAAAGGCTTCATCCAATAGCTGATGGAAGCAGAAGCTGACACCTACAGCTAAATACTGAGCCAAACTTCTGGAATCCAGTTGCAGAGAGGGAGAAGTGGTGAGCAAAGGGATCAAGAAAAGGCTGGCTAAACCCACAGAAACAGCTTACCTGAACAAGGGGGAGCTCATGCACCTCAGTCAGATAGCTAGGAAACAAACATAGGACCAACCCAGATCCCTGAATGTGAGTCTCAGTTAATAGGCCTGGACAGTCTATGGGACCTCTGGTAGTGGAACCAGGATGTATTTCTGGTGCACGAACAGACTTAGGGAGCCCATTCCCCATGGATGGATACCTCTTTAACCTAGAGACATGAAGTAGGGTCTAGACCCAAAATGACTTGAAAGATTTTGATGATTCCTCATGGAAGGCCTCATCTTCCCAGGGAGTAGATGGGGGATGGGATAAGGGAGTCAGTGGGAGACATGGGATGATGGGAGGGAGAGTGAGCTGGGATCAATATGTAAACTAAGAAAAAATATTTTAAAAATTAAAATTAAGTATCTTACAACTCTCTAGTACTTTGGGGGCACATAAAGAATTATTAAAAGGTTTAAAAAATGAACATTTATACTTTTGTCAAGCCATTATTGAACTTAATAGAGTGTTTGATGGAAACACTTTATACTACATATATTTTTTCTTGTAAAAACCAGTCTAATTCTATAATTATTAGTTAAAGGTGCTGTGTAGGATGCACATTATCATTGTTCAAATTATTAACCCTGAGTACTTCAATACTGGACTTCCATACCAGAAGAACCCATGGATACAATAGTGACATAAAAGTTATAGGGGTAACCAATCACTATTTTCTTCGGTCTGAAGCATGATGTATGGGTTGTTATGTGGAGGATTATATTTGATTCTGTTAACCCATTCAAAAACCATGACTAGGAAGGTCATTTACCTCTATGGAAATCTACTATTGTTTTACCAAATTGATGTGTTGCCAAATCTCTTTCTAAATATTTATTTTTATATTCATATATACATTCTGCTCCCAGCCTTGATCAAGGAATCTTCAATTTTCAGTGGGTAGTACTTAATGGAGAGTCTTATAACTGCCCAAAACTCTAAGAATAAGTATCCATAAGTATTAATTTAATTGGGTGCAGCATCCTCATCAACTCAACTACCCAAAGTTTAGTAACCATATTGAAAGAGAAGCTGAAAGAATATGAAAGCCAGAGCAGGGAAGGAACACTGTGAAATGCTCTTTCAGACATAAAATGGTTGTCATACACATAGCAGCTCTACTTACTTCACAAGATAAAGCCAATAACGTTCAAACATGGATTTACCTTTGATCCATGGCTATCCAGAAACTATCAAGTGTATATGCTTAGTATCAGGGGTGTTGCAAAAGAGATACTGTTCTTATCAGTTCCCTATTCCAGTAAAAGTGAAAATTTGTGAAAACCAGTCTTTTCTGCAAGAATTTGATATTGTACAGTAAAGAAATAGATTATGGAAAAGCCACTATTTGTGGACTAGGAATTTGTGATGCAATGCCACACTTTGTTTAATAAAGCTATAGAACATTCACAGAGGTGTTATGGCAGAAATTCCCCCAATGTTAATGGTGGGATGGATGTGGTAGAAAATCACAGGAGGCAGCTTTTGCTCAAAATTATTGATACACACCACAAAGTGTTGTCTTTAAACTTCAGTAAATGTCATAATGAAATTTACAATGTGAATATTCATACAACATTGAGTAATGGTGTATTGAACAAGTTATGGGTTTTCTGTTGAACAGAGAGAAATTTTATGCAAAACTTTGTTATGACATCAGAAACATCTATTCCAAATATTTTTTATGTTTACATGTTTCAATTTATAGATAAAGTATGTGTTAATTCTGAACCTGAACTGATGAAAAGTGAGAAGATGATTTAGAAGAAGGGAAAGAAGGGCAGACATTTCTGGAACTTGTGGAAAAGAATGCAAACAGCTATTCATATGATGCTCATACTGTGTTCAATGGCATCAAGGAAACTTTAGAAGAATCCTGTTTTGAACCTAAACATGAGCCAGAATATGAAGGGGGGCAAACTTTCAAATTCTCTGAACAGGTTCAGAGACTCTTAATTATAAACCCAATTTTGTTTAGAGGAGAAGCACATACAAGCATGGAAGAGGAAATAATGAAGACTACAAAAGAACAAGTATTCAGAGATGGGAAATGGTTTTAGAGATATTAGGCTCAATGATCTAGTCCATGTTGTCCACATGGAATAGTGGTGGGATGTTCCATGGCCATGATTGACAAGGACTGCCAGCAAGAGGCAACATGGCATGGTCCTGAAACTTAGCTCTGGCAGGGGAAATGAACAAATGGAAGGCTTTCACAGGACAGCATTACTGAAATTCCAATGTTAGCAAAGTATTAGGAGTGGGACCTAACTCATTGTGTTTTCATTCTTGTTAAAGTTTTTTTTTTCCCACTGTGGAATGTGATACACTTTTTTATCTCTTCTTTGATATGAACAGCATCTTTTGGCTCAGTAAAATTAGGTGAACATTATTTCCTCAATTTCACAACAGGATTCATATTATTAATGTGTAATTCTAAACTTGGAGAGTAGAGACTGAGATGAGAAATGACTGTAGTGAGATATACACCCCGCCCACACCTGTTGCACTGAACACGCCCATTGAGGTATGGACAGAGGCAGACATGACATGGGAAAACTAAGGTCTGGGGTCAGCAACACTGGAGCTCTCTCTTTCTTCCTTGACAGAGACAGAGAGCATCCAGAGGCATCCATGGGACTGTAACCTGCTGGCATTAATCTGTCTCTGTTGTAAGTTATTTCTCCCTGAATAAACATCTATTCAGCCTATCTCTTTTCCCCAATCCTTATCGATAAATGGCTATGTCTTAAACTGTGTACAACAAAATAAAATAAAAAGACATTCACACTGAATTCAGGTCATTCAAGTTAAAAAAGAAAATTTTCCTGATGCACATCTTAAGTGCTACTATTTCTGCTATTAACATGGGAAACACAAGAAGTGAGTGAGTATCCCACCTGCCAGGGGAACTGTATTCCTCCCTGGATTCTGTCCCCCACCAAACACATCTCCAGCTAATCCCTGTGCCCCATTTTTGGGCCCTGCCCCCAAACCCAGTGGACTTCCTCCCCAGAGGCACTGACCACAGCAACCACAATAATCAGTGAGTGACTATCCAGTCCAGTAGCTAGTTCCCTCCTAGCTCAACAGCAGCACCACTGCTGTGTCCTGCTCCCAACCCTGAAGGAATATGACTATTCTGATGTAGCACTCACCCGGACAGCTGGTGACTGACCCACCTGCCAGCTAAACTAAAACCACCCTCTGAATTCTGAGTCCCCCAAGATCTACACCACCATCAATATCCTCCCATCTCATCATCCTCTCCATTGCCAGACCTTCTCCAGAACTCCTGCAGACTTCATAAGCCCAGTCCACACCTGTTAGAAGAACAGATGCCACAGGTCTAGGTAAAGTTCACACTCCACTCAGAAGAACCACCCCAGCAGCTCTACCAATAGCCAGGCTTGTTCCATGAACTGCAGCAGAAGACTCAGGCTTTACTGGAGGCCAGACTGGATCTAGAGATCCAAGAAGATATAAATAGGCTTTACCCCAGGCCAGTCTGGATCAAGGCTGACATCCCAGCAGACTCCCAACTGGACCTGAGAATTATAGTAACCAGAACCTTTGGCCACTTAGATGAGAAGCCTTGAGAGGAAACAATAACCAAAGAACAGAACACCCATCCAACAA
The DNA here is from genome assembly GCF_943737965.1 of Phodopus roborovskii. Taxonomy (NCBI): domain Eukaryota; kingdom Metazoa; phylum Chordata; class Mammalia; order Rodentia; family Cricetidae; genus Phodopus; species Phodopus roborovskii. The sequence continues at coordinate 60,067,468 of NW_026126480.1, read as the reverse complement.
AGACAAACACAGGAATCAATACCTATACCCATCCCCATCCCAAATCTGGATGCCTGGATGCCAGTGTAAGAACACAAAACATGATCAGAACCAATCTATCCTACAACATCAAGACCTCTACATTCCAACAAAGCTAAAGCATAAGAAAAAGACCTTGAAAATAAATTTATGAACATAATAGAGGTCCTTTAAGAGGACATGAAAAAAAATTAGTGGATCAATATTTATCCCTAGTATATGAATGGATTTTGGGAGCCTATTACAAAGAGAGGGTTACTCCCTCAGCCTAGACACATGGGGAAGGGCCTGGGCCCTGTCCAAATAATATGACAGACTTTGAAGACACCCCATGGGAAGCCTCACCCTCCCTGGGGAACAGAAAGGGGATTGGTGGGGGAAACAAGGGAGGACAGGAGGGTGTTGGAACTTGAATTGACATGTAAAATAAACTTGTTTCAAATTTAAATTAAAAAATATTTTTAAAATCCTTAAAGAAATTGAGGAAAGCCAGTGCCCTGATCAGAGCCTCCTAAGGACTGGAAACTGCATGCAGGGGAGCCTGCTATGGTGGATTGGCCCATCCAGAGTCGGAAAGAGTTCTGGACCCACCTACAGCCATGGAAGGAGTCCTGCCACCACCCACTGGAAGAGGAAAACCATTGGCATATTGGAAATACTTGCACCCACCTGAAGAGAACCTTGGTCCTGTACCCACCAGGAGAGGGGGAGATCATATCAGTACACAATGGAAGAAAGGATGGGTAGACAATAGTATAAGAATACCATCAACAACACAAAGATCAACATGACATCACCAGAGTCTAAGAATTTCAAACCACTAAGACAGAGGAAGCAGAAGAGAACAACCCTAAAAACAACTTGATGATGAAGATGGAAACCCTTCAAAAAAGGAAAGGAAAAAGTCCTTTAAGGAAATGGGAGAAGAAAAAAAAACAAACTAAATTTCAAGAAATGGAGGAAAAGACAAATGAAAAATTGCAAGAAACAATTCAGACATTGCAAGGATTGACAGCTGAAAGGAGACAATAAAGAAAAGGTCTGAGGGAATGCTAGAAATAAAAAAAAATGGGCAAATGATCAGGAACTACAGATGCAAGCAAAACCAACAGAATACAAGAGAGAGAAGAGAACATCTCAGGTGTTGAAGATACACTAGGAGAAATAGATTCATCAATCAAAGAAAATCTTAAGTCTAACAAATCCCTAACACAAAATATCCAGGAAATAGGGTACACTGTGAAAAGACCAAACCGAAAAATAATAGGTATAGAAGGGGAAGACCTAGAGCCTGCCTTCCCCTCAACCTTGGTCAAGCAACAAAGACATCTATTTAACTATGTTCATAGAAGCAATATTTGAAAATAGCTAGGGCCGAAAATCCAGGCCTCTGCTAAAGAAAGAGTCCTCAGATGGAGAGTTCCAGTTTCCAGTGAGATCTGACTATCCTGGAAAACCTTCCCAAGTTTCAGCTAAGCCTTTGTCCGCTTCCACCAGCTATTGGCCAGAGGTGAGTCTGGGCCCAATCAGGGCTGCCTCTCCCCTACAATCTCTCCCCCCTCCCCGAACTCCCTGGGTTGGCCCCTGATCCTGCTGCTCCTGTGTCCTGTCCCTATCGAAAGCACGCTTGGAGCTCTGATACACCCCCAGCCATCCCCACCATGAGCCTGCCCCCCCTACCCTGTGAACTGCCCTGCCCATGGTCCTGCCACTCTGGTTGAGCACTAGGACAGAGGGTGGAGCCAACAGTCCACCCTACTTTGGAGACTTCTCAGAGCAACTCTGAACAAAGGAGACCTGCCTATCCACTCGGGACCACACGTAATTTCCACGTGCTTGGTCTCTGACCCCAAATCCAGTCCTCTGCTAGAGTCCCGGGCCCCTTCCAGAGATCCGCCTATCTATGCAGGTACACTCTGAGTTCCTGCCAGCAAGATCCTTGACCCCCAAATCTGGGCCTCTGCTAAAGAAAGAGGCCTCAGATGGAGAGTTCCAGTTTCCAGTGAGATCAGACTATCCTGCAAAACCTTTACAAGTTTCAGCTCAGCTTTTGTCTTCTTCTGCCAGCCATTGGCTAGAGCCATTGGCTCGTGGCATCTTCTACTGGATCCTCAGCCGTGACTCCATCCTTGGATCCCTGTCTGCAGAGAGACCTTTTATAGAGCTTGGACCACACTCCAGATATTGAATCTCTGACCCACATAAACCCACCGGGGAAGTACCATAGAAAAAAGGGGAGACCCCACCAACACCTACTGGAAGAAGCTATGGGAAGAAGGCAATATAAGAAAACACGTAACAACAGAAAGACAAGCATGACACCACCAGAATCTAGGGAAACTACACCAACTAGAATGGAACACAACAACAGAGCAGAGTAAACAGAAGGGTACGACTTAAAAATTACCATCATAAAAATGATAGAGGCCCTCAGAGAAGATGTGAGAAAATCTCTTAAAGAAATGGAGGAAAAAAACAAACAAAAAGGGGGAAGAAATGAACAAATTCCTTAAGGACAGTACAGAAAGCCAAGAAAAAAACCAATTAAGCAGGTTAAGGGAACAGTTCAAGACTTGAAAACTGAAATAGAGAAAATATAGGCAACACAAACTGAAGGAATGCTGGAAATAGAAAAACTGGGCAAAAATTCGGGAACTACAGATGCAAGCATAACCAAGAGAATTCAAGAGATGGAAGAGAGAATCTCAGGCACAGAAGATAAACTAGAAGAAATAGATTCATCGACCAAATAAAATCATAAATGCAACAAATCTTTAACACAAAACATCCAGGAAATGTAGGACACCATGAAAAGGACAAACCTAAGAATAATAGGAATAGAGGAAGGTTAGAAAGCCCAGCTCAAAGGTGCCGAAAACATATTCAACAATATCATCGAGGAAAACTTTCCCAATCTGAGGAAGGACAAGCCCATGAAAGTACAAGAAGCATACCAAACACCAAATAGGCTGGACCAAAGAAAAAAGACCCCTCGACATATAATAATCAAAACACCTAGCATACAGAATAAAGAAAGAATATTAAGAGCAGCTAAGTAAAAAGGACAGGTAATATATAAAGGCAGACCTATCAAAATTACACCTGACTTCTCCATGGAAACACTCAAGGCCAGAAGGTCCTGTATAGATGTTCTAAAAGAATTAAGAAAACACGGATGCCAGCCTAGACTACTATATCCAGCAAAACTCTCAATCACTGTAGATGGAGAAAACAAGATATTTAATGACAGAACCAGATTTTCCCAATAAGTATCTACAAATCCAGCCCTAGAGAAAGTTCTGGAAAGAAACTCCAACATAAGGAAGGTAACTATGCCCTAAAAAAAAAAAATATAGGCAACAGATAATCCAACTACACCAGAAACCAAGGGTGAAGCAGAACTAATATATTCACAATACCACTGCCAACAACAAACCTAAATCAAACAAGCATCAACAATCAATGGTCCTTACTCACCCTCAACATTAATGGTCTTAACTCACCTATAAAAAGACACAGGCTGATAATAAGACAGAAGCCATCCTTCTGCTGCATACAAGAAACACATCTAAGCTTCAAAGATAGAAATTACCTCAGGGTAAAGAGTTAGGAAAAGATTCTCCAATCAAATGGAAATAAGAAGCAAGCAGGCGTAGCTATCCTAATATCTAACAAGTTAGACTTCAAACCAAAATTAGTCAAAAGAGACGGTCATTTCATATTTATCGCAGGAGAAATCCATCAACACAAAGTCTCAGTTCTGAACATATATGCCCCAATACAAAGTCACCCAAATTCATAAAAGAAACACTACTAAAACTCAAATCTCATATAAAACCTCACACACTTATAGTGGGAGACTTCAATACACCACTCTCAACACTAGACAGGACCACAAATCAGAAACTCAACAAAGAAACAAAAGAATTAACAGAAGTTATGTCTCAACTGAGATTAACAGACATCTATAGAACATTCCATCCAAACACAAAGAATATACGTTCTTCTCTGCTCCACATGGAACCTTCTCTAAAATCGACCACATACTAGGTGACATAACAAACCTCACCAGATACAAGAGAATAGGAATAGTCCCCTGTATCTTATAGGATCACCATGCTTTAAAATTGGAATTCAACAACAACACAAATATCAGAAAACCTGCAAACTCATGGAAACTGAACAATGTGCAATTGCACCACTCCTGGGTCAAAGAAGAAATGAAGAAAGAAATTAAGGACTTTCTAATATTCAATGATAATGAGGACACAACATAGCCGAACTTAAGAGACACCTTGAAAGCAGTGCTACGAGGGAAATTCATTGCACTAAGTGCCCATACGAAGAAAACAGAGGATAGTCACATAAGAGAAATAACAGCCCAACTGAAAACCTTAGAACAGAGAGAAGCGAATTCATCCTGTAGGAGTAGACGCCAGAAAATAATCAACTTGAGGGCTGAAAGTAACAAAATAGAAACCAGGAAAACAATACAAACATTCAATGCAACAAAGAGTTGGTTTTTTGAGAAAATCAACAAGATAGACAAACCTTTATCCAAATTGACGAAAAAGCAGAGACAGAACATGCAAATAGACAAAATCAGAAACGAAATGGGGAACATAACAACGGACACAGAGGAAATCCAGACAAATTTTCAGGTCATACTTTGAAAATCTGTATTCCACAAAAATTGAAAATTCAAAGGAAATGGACAAGTTTCTGGATAATTATCACTTACCAAAATTAAATCAAGAACAGACAAATGACTTAAATAGACGTATAACCCGCAATGAAATAGAAGCAGTCATCAAAAGCCTTCCAACCAAAAAAAATTCCAGGGCCAGATGGATTCAATGCAGAATTCTACCAGACTTTCAAGGAAGAACTAATACCACTACTCCTCACACTCTTCCACAAGATAGAAACAGAAGGTTCATTGCCAAACTCTTTTTATGAGGCCACAATAACCTTGGTACCTAAGCCTCACAAAGACACAACTAAGAAAGGAAACTACAGACCAATATCCCTGATGAACATCGATGCAAAAATACTCAATAAAATACTGGCAAACCGAATTCAAGAATACATCAGAGAAATCATCCAGAATGACCAAGTAGGCTTCATCCCTGGAATGCATGGATGGTTTAACATACGAAAATCTATCAACATGATCCACCATATAAACAAACAGAAAAAGAAAAACCATATGATTATCTCTCTAGATGGGGAAAAAGCCTTTGACAAAACTCAACACCTTTTCATGATAAAGGTCTTGGAGAGGTCAGGAATAACAGGAACATACCTAAACATAAGAGCAATATACAGCAAACCAACTGCCAACATCAAACTGAATAGAGAGAAACTTAAGCCAATTCCTCTAAAATCAGGAACAAGACAAGGTTGCCCTCTCTTTTCAATATTGTACTAGAATTTCTAGCTAATGCTATAAGACAACAAAAGGAGATCAAGGGGATCCAAATTGGAAAGGAAGAAGTCAAACTGTCTCTATTTGCAGATGATATGATAGTTTACATAAGCGACCCAATAAACTCTACCAGAGAACTCCTACAGCTGATAAACACCTTCAGCAAACTAGCAGGAAACAAGATAAACTCAAAAAAATCAGTAGCCCTACATTTTTCAGATGACAAAGAGGCAAAGAAAGAAATCAGAGAAACATCACCCTTTACAATAGCCACAGGCAACATAAATTATCTTGGTGTAACGCTTACCAAACAAGTAAAAGACCTATATAATAAGAACTTTGTGACTCTAAAGAAAGAAATTAAAGAAGATACCAGAAAATGGAAAGATTTCCCATGCTCTTGGATAGGTAGGATAAACATAGTAAAAATGGCAATCTTACCAAAAGCAATCTACAGATTCAATGCAATCCCCAATGGGGTGAGGACAGCATCTTCAACAAATGGTCCTGGCACAATTGGATGAGGGTGTGTAGAAGACTACAGATAGACCCATGTCTGTCACCATGCACAAAACTCAAGTCCAAATGGATCAAAGACCTCAACATCAATCCAGCCACATTGAACCTCTTAGAAGAGAAAGTAGGAGGTACCCTTGAACAAATTGGTATAGGAGACCGCTTCTTGAACATAACTCCAGGGGCACAGACACTGAAAGAAACAATTAATAAATGGGACCTCTTCTTAGAAGCTTCTGTAAGTCAAAGGACACAGTGGACAAGACCAAACCTCAGCCCACAACTGGGAAAAGATTTTCACCAATCCTATATCTGACAAAGGGCTGATCTCCAAAATATAGAAAGAACTCAAGAAACTAGTCAACAAAACACCAAATAACCCTATTAAAAAATGGGTACTGTACAGAACTGAAGAAAGAATTCTCAATAGAGGAAATCAAAAAGGCTGAAAGACACTTAAGAAAGTGCTCCACATCCTTAGCTATCAGGGAAATGCAAATCAAAACAACTTTGAGATACCATCTTACTCCTGCCAGAATGGCTAAAATTAGAAACACCAGTGATGACTTATGTTGGAGAGGATGTGGAGAAAGTGGAACACTCCCCCACTGCTGGTGGGAGTGCAAACTCATACAGCCATTTTGGAGATCAGTATGGCGTTTCCTCAGGAAAATGGGAATTAGTTTACCACAGGACCCGGCAATCCCCCGGTTAGGCATATACCCAAAGGATTCAATCCATGCAACAAAGACATCTGTTCAACTATGTTCATAGCAGCACTATTTGTAATAGCAAGTACCTAGAAGCAACCTAGATGCCCCTCAATTGAAGAATGGTTAATGAAGATGTAGCACATCTACACAATGGAATACTACTCTGCAGAAAAAACAAATGGTAATTTTAAATTCACAGGCAAGTGGATGGCACTTGAAGAAACCATCCTGAATGAAGTAACCCAGTCACAAAAAGAGGAACACAGTATGTACTCACTCATATATGGATTTTAGACCTAGAGCAAAGGATTACCAGCCTATAATTCACATCACCAGAGGAACTAGGATACAAGGTGTATTTTAAGAGATTTATATAAAGTCCCTCACAGAACTGGGAAGGGACAAGTGCCCCAGAGCTCAGGTGAAGTGGAGGAGGGCAGAGAATGGAGAGAGAAGTAGGAGAAAATGAGGGGGAGGAAAGGAAAACATGTGCGACCAGGAAGATTGAGCATGGTTAGGAATAGAAGATAGGAAAAAGAGAGAGAGAGACAGAGACAGAGAGAGAGAACACAAAAGAGGGAGCCAATATTGGTTTGAAGATAAAATTGAACACACAGAAAGGTCGAGAGAACTACAAGACTGCTCCCAACTAAGAATCTCAGCTTCCGTGGAAAGGCTATCATAAATGCCTTTCCTGGAGAGTGAGATAAACACCTAACTTCTCCATGGAGCGCTCAACTAATGCCTGTTGAAAACAGGATCAAACACCTATACATAAACACTGAGTCGAACTAGAACCCAGATGCAGATGGAAAGGACAAGACCATGCAGCAGAAACACATGCAGACAGCTTACCTGAACAAGGAGGAGCTAAGGGCCACTAGACTGATATCTGGGAAGCCAGCATGGGACTGACTCAGGCCCCCCTGAATATGGGTCTCAGCCAGAAGGACTGAGCAGTCTAAGAGACCTCAGACAGTGGAGCCAGGATGTATCGCTGGTACACAAAAGGAATTTGCGAACATATCCCCTTGGAGGGATAACTGCCTTAATCTAGATACAGGAGAGAAGCCCTAGTCCCTACTTCACATGACCTGTCAGATCTACATGACCCCAACTGAATGGCATTCCCCTACATATGGAATTGGGGTGGGGATATGGGAGGGGAGGGTGGTTAAAGTGCATGTAAGAGGGCAGAGAGGGTAAAAGGGGGGAAGGAGGAAAGAGGGAGGGAGGGAGGGAGGGACAGGGAACTGGGATCGACATGTAAAATAATAAATTAAATTTAAAAAAATGCTTTGACTCCAAAATTTAAGTTCAAGGACAAGTTACTGGGGAAAATGATTTCTATTTTTGTTTCCACAGAAAATGAAAAGATGTGGATTCCTTCCAGAATAATGTGGTTTGATCAAGCCAAACTGCTTAGAGTACAAGGTGATCCTACTTTCAAAACAGCTGGACAAAGCAGCCTTACAGACTACAGCCAGGATTTCTGCATCTTCTTCGAATCCCCCATGACAGCGCCCCTTACCAGCAGGAAGTAGTTTGGAAAGAACGATGACCTAATTCCCAAATATTGTCTATACATGTTTGTTTTCATTTAAATGGACTTGGTTATATAAAATAAAGAAAGAAAGAAAGAAAGAAGGAAGGAAGGAAGGAAGGAAGGAAGGAAGGAAGGAAGGAAGGAAGGAAGGAAAGAAAGAAAGAAAGCAAGAAAGAAAAAAAATAGCTAGGACCTGAAAACAACCTAGATGGCCCTCAACTGAAGAATGGATGGAGAAAATGTGGTACATTTACACAATAGAGTACTACTCACAGGAAAAACATAACAGTGTCCTGAAATTTTCAGGCAAATGGACAGAACTAAAAGAAATCTTCCTGAGTGAGGTAACCCAGTCACAAATACAAACATGGTATGTACTCACTCATATATGCTGTTTAGACATAGAGAAGCTAGGAAACAAGAAATCTAAGAGAGACATACAAGGTCCCCCACAGAAGGGAAAAGGGACAAGATCTCCTGAGCATATTGGGAATGGGAAGGAGGGGCAGTGAGTAGAGAGGGAGTTAGGAGAAAGAGAAGAGGAGAAGAGAATGGGAGAGAAGAACATGAGGGAGAAGGAAGATTGAGTTGGGGGAACAATAGAGGAGAGCAAGAAAAGTGGTACCATAATAGAGGGATCCACTAAAGATTTGAAGAGAAAATTGACTCTAGAGAAATGTCCGAGACCTCCAAGGATGACCCCAACTAACAATCTGATAAATAGTTGAGGTTACCTTAAATGCCCTTCCCTGATAATGACATTGATAACCACCTTATATGTCATCCTAGAGTCTTCTGCTGATGGAAGCAGAAGCAGACACCCACAGCTAAATACAGCCAAACTCCTGGGATCCAGTTGCAGAGAGGGAGAAGTGGTAAGCAAAGGAGTCAAGACCAGGCTGTAGAAACCCACAGAGACAGCTAGCCAGAACATGGAGGAGCTCATGGACCCCAAACTGATAGCTATGCAACCAACATAGGACTGACCCAGACTCCCTATTGTGGGTCTCAGAAGGCCTGGACAGTCTATAAGACCTCTTACAGTGGAACTAGGATGTATCCCTGGTGCATCAAAGGACTTTGGGAGTAGTTTCCCCATGCAATGATACTCACTGAGCCTAGAGCCTTGAGAGAGGGCCTAATCCCTACTCCAAATAACTTGACAGATTTTTTTTTGATCCCTCCTGAAAGGCATCACCCTCCCTGTGGAGTGGGGGAGGGACTGGAATGGGAGTAGGTCTGGAGGTATGGGAAGGGAGGAGGGGAAGGAGGGAGGGAGAGAGAACTGGAAAAGATATATAAAATAAGAAAAAATAATAAATACAAAACAAAACAAAAAAGAAGTATGCTGTTAAGATGATTCTATGTTTTGATTAATCAAGAAAAAATTTGGATTTATGTATCACTGTACCAAATAACAATAATGTCATATGTTTGGGTTTGTTTAACAAAAAAACATCATCTGAGAAAATATCTCTATAGAAAACCTTGATTGAGAACTGAAAAATACACTCAGATTCAAATTGCCTCTGTGTTCGTTTCTGTTTGTCACCACCAAATTCTTGCCAACCTACTCTTCAAGAACCCTCATCCCAGGGACCCCCCATACTTGACTGGGGTAGTTTGTGGCAGGCAAAAGGAATGTAGGCAGGACATATATCAGGATATATGCTTGTCTGTCACTGGACTTGATGGGCTTTCCTTCTTAAGCCCCTGCCATACTTGATTGTGGGTCATTTTCCCAGGAATATGGTTATGGGTCTGGCCAGAGTCCATCTACCTGGCCAGTAATTAGTTAAACCCTATCTGCCATGTGGAGATTTGATGGAACCCCAATATTCTCCCATCCAGGGCATATAGCAATATGTCAACTGCCCATCTGGCTCTGGTTGGAAAGTTTTGTTTGCTTCTAGTGGAAAGCTTTATATATGTGTGTGTGTGTGTGTGTGTGTGTGTGTGTGTGTGTGTGTGTGTGTGTGTGTGTCCATAAGTATTGTTACAAGCATGGAGCTAAGACAGAAATGGGTAAGATATTTTTGCTGTCTCTGCTACCAACAGTAGCCAGTCACCACGGCTGAATTTACGGCTGTGTCTCAGAATTTATCTCTGAGCTCTCTGTTCACTGGATTCAGGTTAGTACGAGTTCAGATGTCTTTTGGGTGTGGATAAGGTTAAAGTTATTCTATGCTTTTGCTCCTTATTGAAAAGCTTGCTCTAGAGATACATTATGGCTCTAGAGTTTGGATTCACTAGACCTAGGCATAATTAAAAGTTTCCTCCACATCCTATGTCAGTCTGAGCCACCTAGCACAGAGATGGGGAAAAGAAAGCAAAAGAGAATAGCCAAAAGAAATTAGACTTGGTTTATATGAACATTCTGTACCTTGAGATTTGTGTTTATTTTGTTGGATATGCTTAAAAAACTATAAAGTTTCAAAAACAAAAGTTAAAGCTAGTAACACTGGAAGTTGATAGTTAAAAATCTATGCATGGGCAATTTTTAAGGAATCATGGGTATGATTGTATTTGGGATTGCCACATGGCTGGTTGCCAAGATTGGAAAAGGTAGATTAAGGGAGATCATGTGGAGTGGGTCTACTAAGGAGGCAATAACAGGCCTCCAAGTTATATTGCAGGATGGATTTTTATATGATAATTCCTGTGCTAGCTGGAAAACAAGGTTCATGAAGGTTAGTATTTAAAAACAATGCTTTTTTTATTTTATTTTATATAACAAAGTCCAATTAAATAAAAACAAACATTTATACACACTATTTGGAAATTTGGGCATCGTTCTTTCCAAACTACTTCCTGCTGGTAAGGGGCGCTGTCATGGGGGATTCGAAGAAGATTCAGGAATCCTGGCTGTAGTCTGTAGGGCTGCTTTGTCCAGCTGTTTTGAATGTAGGCTCACCTTGTACTCTGTTTCAGGCGGTCTGGCTTGATCAAACCACATTATTCTGGAAGGAATCCACATCTTTTCATTTTCTGTGGAAACAAAAATAGAAATCCTTTTCCCCAATAACTTGTCCTTCAACTTAAATTTTGGAGTCAAAGCATTTTTTTAATTTAATTTATTATTTTACATGTCAATCCCAGTTCCATCTTCCTCCCTCCCTTCCACCATCCATTCCTCCCTCCTTCCCTCCCTTTTACCCTCTCTGCCCTCTCACATGCACTCTAACCATCCTCCCCTCCCATCCCCCCACCCCAATTCCATATGTAGGGGAATGCCATCCAGTTGGGGTAGATCTGACAGGTCATGTGAAGTAGGGACTAGGGCTTCTCTCCTGTATCTAGATTAAGGCAGTTATAGGTCCCTCAAAATGAATAAATGTGGAGGGGAGTTTTTAAGCAGGCAGAGGGACAATAGAGAGATATTAAGGAGGTATGGTAAAAAGAGAGAGAGAGAGAGAGAGAGATGCCATAAAAAGGGAGCCATTACAGGTTTGAAGAGAAAACTGAACCTAGAGAAATCTCCAGAGACCTACAAGACTGACCCCAACTAACAATTTGAGCAACAGTGGAAAGGCTACCATAAATGCCCTTCCCTGATAATTAGATTGATGACTAACTTATTTACCATCATAGAGCCCTCATCTAATAGCTGATGGAAACAGAAGCAGCCACCAACCAATAAACATTGAGCTGTAGTGGAATCCAGATGCAGAGAAAGGACAAGACCAAGCTACAGAAAACCAAAGAGACAGCTGACCTGAACAAGGAGGAGCTAACAGGCCCCCCAGACTGATACCTGGGAAGCCAGCATGGGACTGACTCAGACCCCCTGAATATGGGTCTCAGCTAGAAGGTCTGGGCAGTCTAAGGGACCTCAGACAGTGGAACCAGGATGTATTCCCTGGTGCACAAAAGACTTTGTGAGCACATTCCCCATGGTGGGATACTCCCTTAACCTAGAGGCAGGGGGAGGCCCTAGTCCCTACTCCAAATGACTTGATAGATTTAGATGACACCTTCTGGAAGGCATCAACCTACATGTGGAGTGAGTGGGTGGGAATGGGATGGGAGGGTAGACAGGGGGATGGAGGGAATGGGAGGGTGGTCAGGGGGGGATAGGAGGGTAGTCAGGGGGGATAGGAAGATGGCAGGGAGGGAAGGAGAGAGAGTTGGAGGGAGGAAGGAATCGATATGTAAAATAAAAAATAATTTAAAAATGGTGAAAAAAACAAATAAAAAAATCAGTGATAAAAAGACATAATAATCAGAATGGACACTATACATACATGATATTTTCAAAGAAACTACTATTCTTTCTTTTAGGAGGGAGTTAATGAGACAGAGTTTTTATTTGTAGCTTTGGCTGTCCTGGAACTCACTCTGAAAACCAGACTGGCCTTGAATTCACAGAAATCTGCCTGCATCTGTCTCCCGAGTACTGGAATTAATGGCATGTGCCATTAATGTGTATGTGTGTGTGTGTGTGTGTGTGTGTGTGTGTGTGTGTGTAACATTATACAGACTGATATTATGCATGTTATATATTGGTGAGTATATTAATGTAAGTTATATTAATAACAACAATTAATGAAAAAAGAACATGAATCTGCAAAAGATCAAGAAGGGGAATGTTGGCAGGTTTGGAGAGGAGAAAAGGAAGGAAGAAATGATGTAATTATAATCTCAAAACCAAAAAAAAGCACTTTAGATACACATAAGAAAATTATTCTACTATAGAAAACATAAAATCCTGGATTTTTCATGAAAACAGATAGACTTGGATCTCTGCTAAAAATAAATAAATAAATCAGTAAGATGCAGAAAGACAAATGCTTATTTGCATGTGGAAGCTTTTCTGAAAAGTTGATGTGACTACATAATAGTAATTAACTAGAAGCTGAAGGGGAAGCAGAAAGAGGAGCTAGAGAATGTCTCAAGCAACTAGAACAGTCAGAAGAAATAAGAACTAATGCTTGTGTGAGATAAAAGTAGTTCACAAAGATCTGCTGTATCTTTTATGAAAAGTGGGAAGAGATGACTTTAGGATGCCATACTTGAAACACTCATTAGCCTTGTCTGATCAATACAACTCAGCATGTGTGTAGACATCATAAAAATACAAGTATTACATTACACATAAAGTTAAACAATTTTTAAATTACAAATAAAAACCTCAACAGAGTTAGCTATAATATTTTGAATAATGATTTCTGTGTTAGATTGATAATATGTGAGGTTCTATGTGTGAGTACATTCTGGAAGTCTTGTCCTCTGTAATTTGACTATTACTGTTCTCATCATTGCAGGGGAGGGGCAAAACACTTCTACCCATAAAATTTTTAAAGAATAAAGAATTTGGGAGGAGGAAAGCATCTTCAACAAATGGTGCTGGTACAACTGGATGATAGTGTGTACAAGACTGCAGATAGATCCATGTCTATCACCATGCACAAAACTCAAATGCAAATGGATCAAAGACCTCAACTTAAATCCAGCCACACTGACCCTCTTAGAAAGTGGGAAGTACCCTTGAAGAAATTGGTACAGGAAACCTTTTTCTGATCATAACTCCAGTAGCACAGACACTGAGATTGACAAAAAATAAATGGGACCTCCTCAAACTGAGTAGCTTCTTCTGTAAGGAAAAGGGCACAGTTGACAAGACCAAATGGCAGCCCGCAGACTGGGAAAAGATTTTCACCAATCCTAAATCTGACAGAGGGCTGATCTCCAAAATATACAAAGAACTCAAGAAACTAGTCAACAAAACACCAAATAACCCTATTAAAAATGGGATACAGAACTGAATAGAGAATTCTCAATAGAGGATATCAAAAAGGCTGAAAGACACTTAAGAAAGTGTTCAACATCCTTAGCTATCAGGGAAATGAAAATCAAAACAACTCTGAGATACCATCTTACTCCTGCCAGAATGGCTAAAATTAGAAACCAATGACAACTTATGCTGGAGAAAGGGAAACATTGCTCCACTGCTGGTGGGAGTGCAAACTTGTATGGCCATTTTGGAGATCAGTATGGTGGTTTTTCAGGAAAATGGGAATCAGCCTACCACAGAACCCAGCAATCCCCCTCTTAGGCATACTCAAATGACCCACATCAATGCAATGAAGACATCTGTTCAACTATGTTCATAGCAGCACTATTTGTAATAGTAAGAATCTGAAAGCAACCTAGAATAGATAAAGATGTGGCACATTTACACAATGGAATATTACTCTGTGGAAAAAAACAATGGAATCTTGAAACTCACAGGCAAATGAATTGCACTAGAAGAAACCATCCTGAATGAGGTAACCCAGTCACAAAAAAAGGAACATGGTATGTACTCACTTGTATATGGATTTTAGACATAGAGCAAAGGATCACCAGCCTATAATTCACCCCACCAGAGAAACTAGGATACAAGGAGGAATCTAAAAGGTTCATACAAGGTCCCTCACAATAGGGATAAGGAACAAGATATCGTGAGCATATTTGGAGTGGGGGGGCCAGTGAGTGGAGAAGGAGCTAGGAGAAAGAGAAGGGAATGTGAGGAAAGCACATGGGACTAAGAAGATTGAGGCAGGAGAGGAGAGGAGAGAGAGAGAGAGAGATACCATATAGAGGGAGCTATTATAGGTTTGAAGAGAATACTGACTCTAGAGAAATCTCCAACTAACAATTTGAGCAACAGTGGGAAGGCTACCATAAATGCTCTTCTGTGATAATGAGATTGATGGCTAACTTATCCACCATCATAGAGCCCTTACCTAGTATCTGATGGAAGCAGAGACAGACACAGCTAAACACTGAGCTGAACTGGAATCCAGATGCAGATAGGGAGGACAGGACCAGGCTATAGAAACCCACACAGACAGCTGACTTGAACAAGGAGGAGTTAATGGGCCCCCAGACTGATAGCTGTAAATCCAGCTTTGGACTGACTCAGATCCCCTCAATTAGAAGGCCTGGGCAGTCTAAGGGACCTCAGACAGTGGAACCAGGATGTATCCCTGATGCACAAAAGGACTTTGTGAGCATATTCCCCATGGAGAGATACTCTCTTAACCTAGAGGCAGGAGGGAGGGCCTAGGTCCTACTCTACAGGACTTGACAGATTTTGGTGACGCTTCTTTGAATGCATCACCCTACATGTGGATTGGGGGGAGGGGAGGGTGTCAGGGGGCATGGGAGGGTGGGAGAAAGGGAAGGAGGGGGAGGTAACTGGGTTTGATATGTAAAATAAGAAAAAATAAAAAAGAAAAGAGAATAAAGAATTATATTGCCAATATTAACTAATTTCTAGACTATTCTGTTCTACAACTAAAATTTAAAGCTTCTCACATGACTGCCATGTGTCTTGCAGGCAATACTGATAACAATGGAGATTAGGTTTTTGAAGTTTTGTGGTAATCTATCACTACCAACTACTATGAAAATTCAAGACTCAAGATGAAACCTAGTTTCAAGCAAATGGATTGCTGGGTGTCCAGCCACCTTATTATTGGTCTATTTGGATGTGAAGTTATTGTACAGCAAAATTATGAGAAAAGCACTGAAATTCAGGTCAGTTCTTACTAGCTCATTTAATGCTTTCTGTAAATTTCTAAAAATTGCCAAATTTACGTGTTTGTTACTTTTGTCTGTGTGGTCCCCTATGGAGGTTTGATAATAGACAAGATAAAATCCAAACTCAGTAATAGTATTTCCCATCACATTTGTGTTCATCCTCTTAGTGAAGTTGTATGACAGTTTGTAAGAATTATTACCCTCACCTCTAATGAAAGTTCTAGCATTCAACCCCCAATCTGTGTTTTCTTTAGAAATGAAAGAAAAATCCCAAAACTAGTTCAGTGTTCAGACAACTTTTTCTATGCATCTATCTCTTTGTTTTTACATGAATTAAACTTTTCACTAAACCATGTGTACAACCTTAAATATGCCAATCATAACCCCATAAACTGATTTTTGTAAGTATTTTTAAGGTGTGACAAGGTATCTTAATCACTAAAGTATCAGCCTTTAAAGCAGGAGGACCTGAATTCAGTCTCCAGAACCCATGCTAAAAAAGGTAAAAATGGAGCATGAGCTTCTAGTTATAAAGCTAGGGTTGGAGACAGACTACTGCAGGTTACTGGGGGGCCAGATTTGCCTGCTTGGAAAGTTCCAAGTCAGGAAATTGAGATACTCTATCTCAAAAATAGGTAGATGGAAGAATAGATTGGATGGATGGATGGATGGATGGATGGATGGATGGATGGATGGATGGATGGACAAGGCAGATAGCACTTTAGGAATGACACCCAAAGTAGTTCTCTGACCTCTATACATGCTTACTGGCATTTTCAGACACACATAAAAAAGTATTTCTGCAAGTTGTGTATGAAACAGATAGAAGTTTAACTTGCCTCTAGATAAGAAAATATATTTAATCCTAAGTAAAGTGTCAAAAATCAGAAATTTAACCAAGTAATACATAACTGCTCACAGAATACTTAAATGATCCACTATCTACATAACAAGAAAAAATGGAGGGAAAAATATTAACCTTGGATCACATAATTGGATTAAAGTCTTGAATGCAGCATTTATTCTTATAGTACCCTTGAATTTTTCACTTAATATTTATTTGAAATCTAAGCAAAACAACCCTACAAGATAATTTACAGAACCACACCAGTAAATAGAAATTTTTACCTACTTTGAATAAAGGAGCTGAAAAGTCTGGGTTTTACAAGTCATAGGAGAATGTATAAATTTGGGGCTGGAAAGATGCCTCAATGGCTAAGAGTACTGGCTATTCCAGAGGACCTAGATTCAAATCCCAGAACCCATATGGTGGGTCAAAATTATCAGCAACTCTAATTCTAATGGATTCAGTGCCCACTTCTGGTCTCTTTGGGCACTGCATGCATGTGATGCACAGACACTCATGCAGGCTAAAACACCCACACACAGGAAATACAAAAACTAAAAAAAAAAAAAAATTACAAAAATGGGGGGAATTATTTTGGAGATGTCATCTTTTGGAAACATCTTACAAATGTCACTTACCTTACTCCAACTTCAGTTTCTTTATTCATGGAAAAAGTATATCATAAAACACAGAAGTATGTCTCTGAAGAGCAAATAAAATCAGTATGATAAAACAGCTGTAACTTTAAACTCATTAAGTATAATTGTGATTTGGAGTGTTTTCTGTCCATGTTCACTATCTAACAAAATCCTCAGTTTGAGAGAAGCTATCCTATGCTCACTCTCCCATTTAGAGGAGTAAATAAAGTACTGATGTGTCTGTAGCATATATCTGCTAAAAATTATGCCAGACAGAAGATCTTACTGGGAATTTAAAGACCAAAGAAGAGGACCAAGAGGGAGTTGTAGAAACATGAAGACATCAGGGAAATAAGCTCCCTTTGAGGCATCCATAGGACCATACTCTACTTCTTTAAGTAGAAGCAATTAAACTGCCCTTGGGACCTAACTTTATGGCTGCACAAGCATAAAGATGAATCTATGGTTTTCTCTCATTTATGTTTTCATTAAGGAAATATAAGTATATATGATCATATAACTAGTACCAAATTAAAACTAAACATATAGTTCAAACAGCACTTTGGTTTATTTGTAATAAAATGATTTTCTGCCCACCATCAGCTCCCAAAATATACTGGCTTTATATTTGTAAGTTTTCTTTCACAAAAATATAATAAAACATATTAATGACATCTTACAATATCTAGCATCCAAAGTGTGGCTTATTTTCTTTAACCTAATGCATATGTTTCCTGCATGAGTGCTTCATTTCTTTTGATTATTAAATTGTATCTAATATGTGAATATACCCAGATATTTGCTGAAAAATATATATATATATATATATATATATACAATTTTAGTTAATAGAATTACTCTTTGGAACTATTATACACATTTTTATTACTCTCATCCCACATCAAAACTATCCTCCCACCGGATCACTCTTCTATACTTATATATTTTGATTTGTTTTATGACCCACCCACTTTAACTAGGAGTATTTATATAACCATAAATTTGGAGCATATATTAAAGCATGGTGGGTTAACCAGCAGTTAAACAACTGAAGACACTTATATCCCTCTCCAGTACCCAAGCTAGTTCATAATACTAAGAATACTATGAGAGTAACCAATATTTTTTACATAAATATTGACTTGCATTTGACTTGAACAAAAGCAAAGAACAGGATCATCAGCAGACTTGCTAAACTTTGCTTTAACAGTATAAAACATTGCCAATACATGATAACAGCAATTTTTTCCTACCATTGCTAACTCATCTCATTATATGAAAAGCTAGAAAAAGTATATTGATGACAAAGGCATTCAGTGATGATTAAGGCATTCAGTAAGGCTTTGAGGAGTATATGGATTGTTGACATTTGCATAATTAAGATTTTTAAAAATTATTTTCTAAATAAGAACCAAAAATAACAAAATAAAACATAATGAGAGGAAACAAAAACCCTCACATCAAAGTTGGGGAAGGCAAACCAACAGAAATAAAAAAAAAAGCACCAATAAAATGTACAAGAATGAGAGACCTACACATTCACACATTCAGGAGTCCCTTAAAAGAACTAAGTTTAAGGGGACAGGCAGCCCCGATTGGGCCCAAATAATAAATTTTAAAAAAATGCTTTGACTCCAAAATTTAAGTTGAAGGACAAGTTACTGGGGAAAAGGATTTCTATTTTTGTTTCCACAGAAAATGAAAAGATGTGGATTCCTTCCAGAATAATGTGGTTTGATCAAGCCAAACTGCTTAGAGTACAAGGTGATCCTACTTTCAAAACAGCTGGACAAAACAGCCCTACAGACTACAGCCAGGATATCTGAATCTTCTTCGAATCCCCCAAGACAGCGCCCCTTACCAGCAGGAAGTAGTTTGGAAAGAACGACGCCCAAATTCCCAAATATTGTGTATAAATGTTTGTTCTCATTTAATTGGACTTTGTTATATAAAATTAAATTTTAAAAAAAAGGAAAAAAAGAACTAAGCTTAAAGCTATAATGTACACACAGAAGCCAGACCCATATAGGCTGTGTACTTGGTGCTTCAGTTTCTGAGAGTTCATTTGACCCTTGATCAGTTAGTTGATTTAGAGGACATTGTTCTGCGGTCCTCCACCCCCTGTTCCTCTTAGACTCTCCACCTCATCTTCCTCAAGATTTCTTAAGCTCTGGTGGGAGGGAATTAGTGGAGACATTGCATTTAGAGCTCTGTGTTCCATTGTTTATCTCTCTGAATATTGTCTAGCTGTGGATCTCTATGTTTGTTCCCACCAGCTACAGAAAGAAGCTTCTGTGATGATGATTGAATAAGGCACTGATCTATAAGTATAGCACAATATCATTAGGAGGCATTATATTGTTTCTTAGTTTTGTTTTTTTTTAAGACCAGTAGTACTGGGTTTTACTTTAGGTCTTTGGGCTATCTGGATCATCTAAGCTGTATCAGGTATGCATTCCTTCATGCTGAGTGGTCAGTAAATCAAGGCAGACATTGGTTAGTTATTCCAATAAGTTCCATGCCACTGCTGCCCTAAAATATTCCATAGATAAGACAGATCATAGATTCAAGGTTTCATGGCTGTGTTGATGGTTTATGTTTCTCTTCTGGTATCCTTCAGGGTACCATCCTATACAAAACACAGTAGAACATAGGCATGAGGGTTCCATGTATGTGGCAGTTTGATCTCTCCCTGTTCAATGAGTTATCTGTGTGTTGTCCTTAGCAATGGGTCCTTGCTGTCAGTTCCAGGAGAGCAATTTATTACCTAGAAATTACCTAAGTTGTTTGACGATTTCCACAGAACACATTTTGACATAATTCATTGGTTCTAACAAGAACTGGAAGCATTGTTAGGTGACAAAAGATAGTCAGCTGGGAATCCATTTTCCCCATTATAATGAGACTTCATTGGTAGTATATTCATATATTTTAGGAAGTTTCCACTGTACTAGATTTCCATACTACCCCTCAGTTCTAGCTGTCTGTTCCTGCATTCACTCTGTCAAATCATTTCCCTTCCCCTTCAACACTTGATCCACCCATACCATTCCTCCCCTAACCCCAGTACATAGGCCACCTATAAATCTATTCTATTTCCCTCTGGTAAGGAGACCCATTAGTACTTCATAGTTCCCTTCCTCTATACTAACCTTTCTGGGTCAACAGATTGTAGGTGGGTTATTATTTATTTAATGGCTAATATCCACATATGCAAATATATAACATGTTTTGTCTTTTTAGATCTGAGTTACCACATCAGAATGATGTTTTCTATCCATTTGCCTTCAAATTTTATGATGTCATATTTTTAATAACTGAATAATACTCCATTGTGTAAACATACCACATTTTCTTTGTCTATTCTTCTGAGTAACATCTAGGCTTGTTTCTATTTTCTTGTTATTCTGAGTAGAGCCACAATAAGCATGGTTGAGTAAGTGTCCTTGTGATAGGATGAAGGATCCATAGAGTATATGCTCAAGAATAGTATAGCTGGATCTTGAGGTAGATCAACTCCCGTCTTTCTGAGGAACTGATGTTCAGATTCACATAGTGGCTGTATAAGTTTTCACTCCCACCAGCAATAGATAAGGGTAAGTGTAAGGAGTAAGGTTTTTCCTGCCTGCCGCCTGGTCTTGTCCCGCCACCGCACCAGCCCCAATTAACACACTGAGACACTGTATTTGATATAATTCTGTTGGACAGTTACTAGTTTCTTATATGCTAGCTCTATCTTAATTATTAACCCATTTCTGTGTATTTCTCCATGGTTTCACCTACCTGGGAGTGGGGCAGGCATCTGGCCTCCCTGGTCTCTCCATGTTGACCCCTCCATCCTAATTGAGAGGAGTTTTCAAGGACAGCTGATATTAATTGATCCCAATCCTTAGGGGTTACCTTGTTATTCCTTGCCCACGATTCTACTAATTGCTTCACATATGGTGAATTTGCTTCCTGCTGGTGGCAGGCCTTCTTGTTCTTGCTTTTCAAATAAAGGCTGGGGGAGCATAGCATTGTAACTACCCCTGTAGTCATCATTGTCAGGGGGCCCATAGACTTCTCTTTCCATAGATTTTCTTGCCTTTAAGGGAAAATCTCCACTGATATATGGTAGTCTTTCCCCAGCATCCCAATTGGTGTAAGGCAGAAGAAAACAAAATCTGGGGACTCATTTCTTATATGCAATTTTCTCTCTGAAATCCTAATTTTCTCACATATGTTTTAATGCTTATTGTTGTCTTTCCCTAATGCATACCTTAAAACTTGAAAATTTTACTTTAATATTGATGTTTAAGTTTTCCACAAGGAATAGTAACAATTCCTAACAGCAATCTTTGAACTCTCCGGAAAGAAGATTGTACCCCACGTCATCGTTTCCACTTGACTCAACCTGATGCATCTGGACTACAAACATCACCCTAAAACCGGTTTGAGACTGTTTGCTCGAGACAACTCATGACTAGCTAGCTGTAATGGTGCACCTTCTTATTACACCCTGGCCAGAGTTTCAAATAGAACTACAGTCAAGCATTTCCTGCCACACAGTGACTAGCTACATATGTCACAGCCAGTTCTGTTGAGAAATTTGGTTGCTAAAAATTTTCTTCCTACAAGATCCATTGGAACAATCATTGTCCCATTTCAAGCAGGAAGTAACCTTAAGATAACAATGCCCCCTTTCCCTACCCTTGGAATTTTGGGATAATAGTCATCTTCTTTGGGTTGGTTTTAGTTATTTAGGGTTGGGTATGGAAGGTGATGCTTACACTCGGGTTTATCTTTTAGACAGGAAAGGTATGGTTTAGATGGGATATAGGTAGATTAGCCTGTTTTCTTGTGAATTTGAGTAAGAGTGAGATAGTATTTTACAGTTTACATTGTTATATATTCTTATATGTGATAAGCTATGAAAAATTAAGTTTATATTTTGTTATATTGTGTGAAATCTTTCCACTTATGTTTTTTATGCACATTATTGTTACCATATTCTGTGTATGTATACTTTTACTTATGTTCAAGACATTTCGTATATTGATACAGTTTGTGCACATTTATTCTTGCCATATTCTATGTATGTATACTTTTCTTGTATTCAAGACATTTTGTATATTGATACAATTTGGGATATTTATCATGCTGCCCTTTATAGTTCTACCTCTTGTCTTGACATTTCTACTCTACCTCTATTTTAGGGATTTATATGTATGTATATGTATATAGTTATATTGTTTAAGTATTTGTTCCTGCTTTACTCAGGGAAGTTTCAATCAGTTTTTTAGCTAAGTTCCTGAGTACTACAGATTATCTTCACTCATGTTTTCCTGTACTTATGAGATTAGTCAGATATAGATGCTTAATCTTCAGTCACTTCATAGACATGCAGAACATGGCATTTAAATGTTTTAATATTAGTACTCCATTGACATGAGACACTGTTGCTCCTGACAGCACTGTGCACTTTCCAGAAAATATGTTGAACACTGTTGTTGCTCCTGCTGGAGTTCATTCTCGCCTCAGCTAATGGCCTGTTGGGCAAAGAACTGCCCCCACCTTGACCACTGATTTGAACATGCAGTCCTATGTGCTTGCAGGAGACAAATATAGAAGACTGCTGGACCTTGCCAAGTCAGGGTAAGATAGCCATTCTACCTCCATGTTGTTTTGGTCTGTCAAGTTCTGTTGGCCTTAGCCAAAACTGGGTGTACCAACGTTGCTGTGAAACCTAGGGTGACTGTCCAGGTGGCTTGCTGTTTCTGTCCTTGCTCCACCTTTTGGAAGTTGCCCATCCGCACTTCCTGTCTACCCTAGTATCATTATTTTCCTTCTCAGGTCTTGATGAGGTTGAAGATTAAACTATCACAACAATTATTCTCTCTTTCTAGTTAGATATATTAGGTACTAGACTTATGTTTTCCAGCTTAGGACAACTCTATTATAAACTCCGTTATGCCTTCACCCTAGGACTAGATATATAGGTCATTTTTTTCTTGATATTCCTTTTCTTAGAGCACACTTGTTATTCACTGTTTTGTATATAGTTTTGTATCAAGCCTAAATCTTTTCTTTAGACTAAAAGGGGAAAAGGGGAATTGTAGTGAGATATTTACTTTGTCTCCTTCTGTGGCACTGACCACGCCCATTGGGGTGGAGCCATGGGCAGAAGTGGCCTGTGGAAGGAGGTCTGAGGAAGAGCCAGGGAAAGCACTCGTGCTGGCGGGACTCGGAAAGGAGAGCATCCAGTGGAACTTGCTGGTGTTCATCTGTCTAGGTTGTAAGTTATTTCTCCCTGAATAAACATCTAATCGGCCTATTTGTTTATCCTGATCCTTATTTAACCGCAATAGGTAAGTGTTCCCATTGCTCCACATCCTCACAAGTATGAGCTGTCACTTGTGTTATTAACCTTAGCCATTCTGACAGGTACAACATGGAACCTCAAAGTAGTTTTGATTTGGATTTTCCTGATGGATTATGATGTAAGTTTTTTTTTTCCTTTTTTAATTAAATTTGAAACAAAGTTGTTTTATATGTAAATTCCAGTTCCCTCACCTTCCAATCTTCCCCTATCACCCCCACCACAACCCAGTCCATCCCCTTTCTGCTTCCCAAGAAGGGTGAGGCATTCCATGGAGAACCTACAAAGTCTGTCATATCATTGGGGCAGGGCCAAGACCTCCTCTATGTATCTAGGCTGAGAAAGTATCCATCTATGTGGGATGGGCTCCCTAAATCCATTCTTATACTAGGGATAAATATTGATTCATTACTATAGGCCCCATGGATGGTTCAATCCTCCTAACACCCACATTCAGGGGTCTGGGTCAGTCCTATGCTGGTTTCCAAGCTACTACACTGGGGTGCATGAGCTCCCCCTTGTTCAGGTTAGCAGTTTCTGTGGATTTCTCCAGCCTAGTCTTGACCCTTTCTGTAAACATTCAGCTACTGTTATCTATGGGTGCCTTTTTCTGCTTCCATCAGCTACTAGATGAAGGCTCTAGGATGGCATATAAGGTAGTCATCAATCTCATTATTGAGGGCATTTAAGGTAGCCTCTCCACTATTGCTTAGATTGTTAGTTGGAGTCATCCTTATAGATATCTGGACATTTCCCTAATGCCAGATTTCTCTTTAAACCTATAATGGCTCCCTCTATTTTTGTATCTCTTTTCTTTCTCACCTGTATTCTTTCCCTGACTCAGTCTTCCTGCTCTGGCATGCCCACACCTCCCCATCTCTTATTCTTAACTCCCTCTCCCCTCTCCCCATGCTCCCTATGAGCTTGAGAGATCTTGTCATTTGCCTTTGTCCAAGGGACAATGCATGTCTTTCTTAGGGTCCTTCTTGTATCTTAACTTTTCTGGAAGTGTGGAATTTAGGCTGCCAATCCTTTGTTCTATGTTTAAAAACCATATATGAGTATATGCTTTGTTTGTCTTTTTGTGACTGGGTTACCTCAATCAGGATGGTTTCTAATAGTTCCATCCATTTTCCTGTGAATTTCAAGATTTCATTGTGTTTTTCCACTGAGTAGTACTCCATTATGTAAATGTACCACATTTTCTCCATCCATTCTTTAGTTGAGGGGCATCTAGGTTTCTTCCACATTCTGGCTATTACAAATAATACTGCTATGAACATAGTTGAACAGATGTTCTTGTTGTATAAACATGCATCATTTGGGTATATGCCTAAGAATGGGATTATTGAATCTTGAGGTAAACTGATTTCCATTATTCTGAAACCACCATACTGAATTCCAAAGTGGCTGTACAAGTTTGCACTCCTGATGGGAGATGTCATTTTGTATATGTTTCTCATACTGGTTAATAATAAAGCACTGTTGGCCAATAGGAAAGGAAGATAGGAGGGACTAGGAGACAAGGAGGAAAGAGGAAGTAGGAAGGAGGAGTCAAGATGGAGAGTCTGGAGAGAGCAGTATGCGGCAGCCGGTATGATTACTTTGTTTTAGAATGGATTTTCATTTATTGATACAATTTAATGTCAATTTTGTGAGATGTGTATTTCTCCTCTTGTTTAGGTATTGTGTTTATATAGAAATATAATGTAGTACAGATTATAGATAATTACCTATGATAGTCAAAGCTTAGAGTTAAGTTAGTTAGTTTTTCAACATAAACAGAGATGTATTTGAGATAGATAGGCATTCTTCAAACCTTTCAAAGACCTACAGAATATGGCCTTTAAAATGGTTTAGGGTTTTCGTGACAGTGAGACATAATTGCTCTTGGCAATACCACCTGCACCAGAAAAAGAAGATGGACATTGAAGAAACTCGTTTTGGAGTTTGCTTCCAATATGGCAAGACTAGCCATTTGGACAAGATACTGCTCTTGTCTGGACTGTTTGACTTTATGGTATATAAACTGGACATGCAGGACCCACAGAAAAGTGACTGGTGATTCAAGATGGACATTGCTACAGAGATCCTGCTTCATAAAAGAGTCTGTGAGACAGTCTGCAGGACACAGAGAAAAGTGACTGATAAACTGCCAATACAAGAAGACAGTTTAAAGTTTCCTGCTTTGCAGAAGAGTCTGCCAGACACACTATGGCCTATGTGCTGAAGATGAAAGATTACAGAAGAACTTCAGGTGACTGACAAGGCAAGATGTCTCTGTCATTTCTAGAGTTTATATACTATCCTTCTGTGGTCTTTGAAGGAGTTGAAGACAGATAGTTATGGTTATAGTTTTCCTTAGTTAGGATTCAATGATAAGGTACATATAGGACTTAGACTCACAAGATAAAATAGATGATGGAATATTTTCTTAAATCTTACTAAATGTTAATGGACTAAATATTGTTAACTGTGATTCTTATTGGATAACTGTTATGTGATATATTTTGCAATGTTAAGGTTAAAACGCTTCTTTTTATTTAGACAGAAAAGAGGAGATGATGGGAGATGTCATTCTGTATATGTTTCTCATACTGGTTAATAATAAAGCACTGTTGGCCAATAGGAAAGGAAGATAGGAGGGACTAGGAGACAAGGAGGAAAGAGGAAGTAGGAAGGAGGGGTCAGAGTGGAGAGTCTGAAGAAAGCAGTATGCCGCCGGCTCCCCGGTAAGAGAAATACATAGATCAGCAGAAATGGGTTAATAATTAAGGCAGAGCTAGCCGATAAGAAACAAGTACAGGGCCAACGGCATTGTATCAAATACAGAGTCTCAGTGTATTATTTGGGGCTAGCGCAGCAGCAGGACTAGACCTGGCGGCGGGAGGAAAAAAACGTACTCGTTACACACTCCCACCACCGGTGGAGGAGTGTGCCCCTTTCTCCACATCCTCTGAAGCATAAACTGTCTTTGGTATTTTTGATTTTAGCCATTCTGGCAGGAGTAAGATGGTATCTCAGAGTTGTTTTCATTTGCATTTCCCTGGTCGCTAAGGATGTTGACACTTTCTTAAGTGTCTTTCAGCCATTTTAGATTCCTCCATAGAGAATTCTCTATTTAATTCAGTATACAACTCTTTAATAGGGTTATTTGGTGTTTTGGTAACTAGCTTCTTGAGTGCTTTGTATATTTTAGAAATCAGCCCTCTGTCAGATATGGGGCGAGTGAACATCTTTTCCTATACTGTGGGTTGTGTTTTGTCTTCTTGACTGTGTCCTTTGCCTTACAGAAGCTTCTCAGTTTTAGGAGATCCCATTTATTAATTGTTGATCTCAGTGTCTGTGTTACTGGTGTTTTGTTAAGGAAGCAGTCTCCTGTACCAATTTGTTCAAGGGTACCTCCCACTTTCTCTTCTAAGAGATTTATGTGACTGGGTTTATGTTGAAGTCTCTTATCCATTTGGACTTAAGTTTTGTTCATGGATCTATCTGAAGTCTTCTACACACCATCACCCATTTGTTGAAGATGTGTTCTTTTTTTCCATTGTATAAATTTAGCTTCTTTGTCAAAAATCCAGTGTTCCTAGATGTGTGGTTTACTATCAGGGTTTTCAATTCGATTCCATTGTTCTACCTATATATTTTTGTGCAAAGACCAAGCTGTTTTCAGAACTATGATCATAGAGAAGATGATCATGTTTTTCTTTTTCAGTTTGTTTATATGGTGGATTACATTGATAGATTTTCATAGGTTGAACCATCCCTGCATCACCAGGATGAAGCCTACTTGATCATGGTGGATGATTTCTTTAATGTATTCTGGGATTCTATTTGCCAGTGTTTTATTGTGTATTTTGGTATCATGTCATGAGGAATATTGGTCAGTAGGTCTCTTTCTTAGTTGTGTCTTTGTGTGGCTTGTGTACCAGGGTACTTGTAGCCTCATAAAAAGAGTTTGGCAATGACCCTTCCGCTTCTAATGTAAGGAACACTTTGAGGAGCATTGCTATTAGCTGTCCTTTGAATTTCTGGTAGAAGTCTACACTGAAATCATCTGGCCCTGGGCTTTTCTTGGTTGGAAGACTTTTGATGACTGTTTCAATTTCACTGGGGGTTATAAGTGTATTTAAATTTATTCTTGACTTACTTTTGGTAAGATATCTATCTAAAAATTGTCCTCTTCCATTAAATTTTTGAATTTAGTGGAGTACAGGTTTTCAAAGCATGACCTGAAGATTCTATGCATTTCTTCTATGTCTGTTTTTATGTCTCCCTTTTCATTGCTGATTTTATTAATTTGCGTGTTCTCTCTTTGTCTTTTGGTTAGTTTGAATAAAGGTTTCTGTGGCTTGTTGATTTTCTCGAAGAAACAACCATTTGTTGCATTGATTCTTTGTATTGTTTTTCTAGTTTCTACCTTATTGATTTCAGCACTCAATTTGAATATTTCCTGGAATCTACTCCTTTTGGGTGAGTTTGCTTCTTTTTGTTCTAGAGCTTTCAGTTTTGCTGTTAATTCTATAGTGTGACTATTCTCCATTATTTTCATATGGGCACTTAGGGCTAAGAAATTTCCTCTTAGAACTACTTTCTTCTTTTTTTTTTCTAAATTTTTTTATTTATTTATTTTATATAACCAAGTCCATTTAAATGAAAACAAACATTTATAGACAATATTTGGGAATTTGGGGTTGTTCTTTCCAAACTACTTCCTGCTAGTAAGGGGCACTGTCATGGGAGATTCAAAGAAGATTCAGAAATCCTGGCTGTAGTCTGTAAGGCTGCTTTGTCCAGCAGTTTTGAATGTAGGATCATCTGGTACTCTGTTTCAGGTGGTCTGGATTGATCAAACCACATTAGTCCGGAAGGAATCCACATCTTTTCATTTTCTGTGGAAACAAAAATAGAAATCCTTTTCCCCAGTAACATGTCCTAGAACTTAAATTTTGGAGTCAAAGCATTTTTTTTAATTTAATATATTATTTTACATATCGATCCCAGTTCCCTCACCCTCCCTCCCTCACTTCCTCCCTCCCTCTTTTCCTTCCTTTTACCCTCTCTGCCCTCTCACATGCACTCTAACCATCCTCCCCTCCCATCCCCCCACCCCAATTCCATATGTAGGGGAATGCATCCAGTTGGGGTCATGTAGGACTGACAGGTCATGTGAAGTAGGGACTAGGGCTTCTCTCCTGTCTCTAGATTAAGGCAGTTATCCCTCCATGGGGGATGTGTTCACAAAGTCCTTTTGTGCACCAGGGATACATCCTGGCTCCACTATCTGAGGTCTCTTAGACTGCTCAGTACTTCTGGCTAAGACCCATATTCAGGGGGGCCTGAGTCAGTCCCATGCTGGCTTCCCAGGTATCAGTCTGGTGGCCTGTTAGCTCCTCCTTGTTCAAGTAAGCTGTCTCTATGTGTTTCTGCTGCCTGGTCTTGTCCTCTCCGTCTGCATCTGAGTTCTACATTGACTCAGTGTTTATGTATGGGTGTTTGCTCCTGTTTCCAACAGGCATTAGTTCAGGGCTCCAGGGATAAGTTAGTTGTTGATCTCTCTCTCTGGGAAGGGCATTTATGGTAGCCTTTCCACAGAAGCTAAAATTTTTAGTTGGCAGAAAAAGAAAAACCATATGATTATCTACCTAGATGCTGAAAAAGCCTTCGACAAAATTCAACACCCTTTCATGATAAAGATCTTGGAGAGATCACAGATAACAGGAACATACCTAAACGTAATAAGAGCAATATACAGCAAACCAACTGCCAACATCAAACTGAATGGAGAGAAACATAAGCCAAATCCTCTAAAATCAGGAACAAGACAAGGCTGTCCTCTCTCTCCATATATCTTCAGTATTGTACTAGAATTTCTAGCTAATGCTATAAGACAACAAAAGGAGATCAAGGGGATCCAAATTGGAAAGGAACAAGTCAAACTGTCTCTATTTGCAGATGATATGATAATTTAAATAAGCAACCCAATGAACTCAACCAGGGAACTCCTACAGCTGATAAACACCTTCAGCAAACTAGCAGGATACAAGATAAACTGAAAAAAATCAGTAGCCCTACTTTTTTCAGACGACAAAGAGACAGAGAAAGAAATCAGAGAAACATCATGCTTTACAATAGCGACAAGCAACAAAAAGTATCTTGGTGTAATGCTTACCAAACAAGTAAAAGTCCTATATAATAAGAACTTTGTGGCTCTAAAGAAAGAAATTAAAGAAGATACCAGAAAATGGAAAGATCTCGCATGCTCTTGGATAGGTGGATAAACAGTAAAAATGGCAATCTTACCAAAAGCAATCTACAGATTCAATGCAATCCCCATTAAAATCCCACCACAATTCTTCACCGACCTTGAAAGGATAATAATCAACTTTATATGGAAAAACAAAAGACCCAGGATAGCCAAAACAACCCTATACAATAAAAGAACTTCAGGAGGCATCATCATTCCTGACTTTAAGCTCTACTACAGAGCTATAGTTCTGAAAACAGCCTGGTATTGGCACAAAAATAGACAGGTAGACCAATGGAATTGAATTGAAAATCCTGATATTAACCCACACACTTATGAACACCTGATTTTCGGCAAAACAGCTAAAATTATACAATGGGCAAAGACAGCATCTTCAACAAATGGTGCTGGCACAATTGGATGAGGGTGTGTAGAAGACTGCAGATAGATGCATGTCTGTCGCCAAGCACAAAACTCAAGTCCAAATGGATCAAAGACCTCAACATCAATCCAGCCACATTGAACCTCTTAGAAGAGAAAGTAGGAGGTACCCTTGAACAAATTGGTATAGGAGACTGCTTCTTGAACATAATTCCAGGGGCACAGACACTGAAAGAAACAATTAATAAATGGGACCTCTTCAAACTTAGAAGCTTCTGTAAGGCAAAGGATACAGTGGACAATACCAAATGGCAGCCAACAGACTGGGAAAAGATTTTCACCAATCCTATATCTGACAAAGGGCTGATCTCCAAAATATACAAAGAACTCAAGAAACTAGTCAACAAAACACCAAATAACCCTGTTAAAAAATGGGGTACAGAACTGAAGAAAGAATTCTCAATAGAGGAAATCAAAAAGGCTGAAAGACCCTTAAGAAAATGCTCCACATCCTTAGCTATCAGGGAAATGCAAATCAAAACAACTTTGAGATACCATCTTACTCCTGCCAGCATAGCTAAAATTAGAAACAACAATGAGGACTCATGCTGGAGAGGATATAGAGAAAGGGGAGCACTCCTCTCCTGCTGGTGGGAGTGTAAACTCATACAGCCATTTTGGAGATCAGTATGGCGGTTCCTTGGGAAAA
Organism: Phodopus roborovskii; assembly: GCF_943737965.1. Taxonomy (NCBI): domain Eukaryota; kingdom Metazoa; phylum Chordata; class Mammalia; order Rodentia; family Cricetidae; genus Phodopus; species Phodopus roborovskii. The sequence continues at coordinate 60,036,540 of NW_026126480.1, read as the reverse complement.
TCGGAATTAGTTTACCCGGCAATCCCCCTCTTAGGCATATACCCATAGGATTCACATCCATGCAACAAAGACATCTGTTCAACTATGTTCATAGCAGCACTATTTGTAATAGCAAGTAACTGGAAGCAACCTAGATGCCCCTCAATTGAAGAATAGTGAATGAAGATGTGGCACATCTACACAATGGAATATTACTCTGCAGAAAAAAATAATGGTAATTTTAAATTTGCAGGCAAGTGGATGGCACTTGAAGAAACCATCCTGCATGAGGTAACCCAGTCACAAAAAAGAGAAACATAGTATGTACTCACTCATATATAGATTTTAGACCTAGAGCAAATGGTCACCAGCCTATAATTCACACCACCAGAGGAACTAGGATACAAGGTATATTCTAACAGATTCATATAAAGTCCCTCACAGAACTGGGAAGGGACAAGTCCCCGAGAGCACAGGGGATGTGGGGGGCAGTGAATGGAGAGAGAATAGGAGATGAGGGGGAGGAAAGGAAAACACATGCAACTAGGGAGATTGAGCCTGGTTAGGGATAGAAGACAGGAGAGACAGAGAGAGATAACATAAAAGAGGGAGCCATTATTGGTTTGAAGAGAAAACTGAACATAAAGAAAGGTCTAGAGAACTACAAGACTGCTGCCAACTAATAATTTGACCTTCCGTGGAAAGGCTACCATAAATGCCCTTCCCGGATAGTGAGATCAATAACCAACTTATCCATGGAGCCCTCATATAATACCTGTTGGAAACAGGAGCAAACACCCATACATAAACACTGAGTCGAACTAGAACCCAGATGCAGATGACGAGAACAAGGCCAGGCTGCAGAAATACATAGAGACAGCTTACCTGAACAAGGAGGAGATAACGGGCCACCAGACTGATAGCTGGGAAGCCAGCATGGGACTGACTCAGGCCCCCCTAAATGTGGGTCTCAGCCAGAAGGACTGAGCAGTCTAAGGGACCTCAGACAGTAGACCCAGGATGTATCCCTGGTGCACAAAAGGACTTTGCAAACACATCCCCCATGAAGGGATAACTGCCTTAACCTGGAGACAGAAGAGAAGCCCTAGTCCCTACTTCACATGATCTGTCAGATCCAGGTGACCCCAACTGGATGGCATTCCCCTACATATGGAATTGGGGTGGGGGGATGGGAGGGGAGGATGGTTAGAGTGCATGTGAGAGGGCAGAGAGGGTAAAAGGGAGGGAAGGAGGGAGGGAGGGAAGGAGGGAAGGAGGGAGGGAGGGAGGGTGAGGGAACTGGGATCGATATGTAAAATAATAAATTAAATTAAAAAAATGCTTTGACTCCAAAACGTAAGTTCAAGGACAAGTTACTGGGGAAAAGGATTTCTATTATTGTTTCCACAGAAAATGAAAAGATGTGGATTCTTTCCAGACTATTGTGGTTTGATCAAGCCAGACTGCCTAAAACAGAGTACCAGGTGATCCTACATTCAAAACAGATGGACAAAGCAGCCTTGTAGGCTACAGCCAGGATTTCTGCATCTTCTTCGAATCCCCCATGACAGCGCCCCTTACCAGGAGGAAGTAGTTTGGAAAGAACAACGCCCAAATTCCCAAATATTGTCTATAAATGTTTGTTTTCATTTAAATGGACTTGGTTATAAAAAAATTTAAAAAAAGAATATAATAGAAAAAGAAAGAAAAGAATATCTATGTGTCCTTACAGCCAAGAGAGGTTATTGCTGCACTATTTACAACATCTAAGCTACAGACTAAGATATGTATGTATGTATGTATGTATGTATGTATGTATGTATGTATGTATATCTGCCATGCTGTGTGCAACATGGTCCCTTGATGTTGTCTGCCTCTTACAATCTCCCAGCCCTCTCTTTCACAAAGATCCTTGAGACCTGGGAAAAGGAGTCTGATATGTTTATCCCAATTAAGACTGAGAACTCCAGAGCATCTTATTCTCTGCGCATTGCACATATTTTGTATTCTTTAGCAGACTAACATTGTTGTTCCATAATAGCTGTGAACTATTGAAGCTCTAGCATCCTCACAAAGCCAAATTCTTCCCACACCCTTTTTCAAAATCTAGTATCTCCTTCTTCTTATTTGAACCTTGTGAAGCTTAACTGCCATCACCTGGAGAAAATGCAAATATGTTTTATTTAAGATTTAAACAATTCTATGATTTACATAAAAATCTCTGAGAATACTGCTTGAAAATGCCAAGTAAGCCAGCTCTATTATGCTCTAAATGATAAGAGATCCAGTGCAGATAAGCCAAGATTGCCTAGAAAATTGCCATGATCATAAACAATAAAATAAAATGAGATTATCTTGGAACACCCAATTCAGATGAAGTTATAAAATGTATAAAATCTCATGAGTGAGCCCAGACTCAAAACAAACGGGCTTCCCTAACCCAACAGCATATGTATTGAACCATTGCCTCGAGCCAGTAAGTGTGGGAATTTCCTGCTACACAATTGATAAATGATTAATTGTGTCAATTGTATAAATCTCTAATTAAAACTAGGCGTTGAACAGACTTCATCTTCTCAGTGGCTTTCTTTAAGGCTTTATGAACCTCTTTATTCCTTAAACTATAAACTACTAGATTTAACATGGGAACTAGTGTGGTATAGAACACAGATGTCATTTGGTCATTGTCCATGGAATGACTGGAACTGGGCTGCAGATACATAAAGATTATAGTTCCATAGAATATGGCCAAAGCAGTGAGGTTGGATGCACAAGTAGAAAAGGCTTTCTTCCATCCTTCTGATGAACGCATCCTCATGATAGCAATGAATATGAATGCATAGGAGGTTAAGATAACTATCAGAGCAAAAAAGACATTGAGGCTAAGATAAAGAACACAATCTCATTCACATAGATATCAGAGCAAGAAAGAGCCAGAATTGGAGGGATATCACAGAAAAAGTTAGAATGACAGAAGGAGAAGGAGAAGGTGCATCCAGTATGTATAGCAGACTCAAAAAAGCCCCAGACATAGCAGCTAATCAACATGTGAGCACACATACTATCAGACGTGGTAGTGGTATAATGTAAGGGCTTGCAAACTGCAGCATGCCTGCCAAAAGCTATGGCAGCAAGTCGGAAATGGTCCATATCGGCAAAAGACTCAAAGAAGAACATTTGAGCAAAACATCCTCCATAGGAGATAATTTGTCCACTGTGAGAACCCAGACATCACCTTGGGAGTCACAGCTGAGGAGTAAACATGGTCTGCCAGAGAGAGATTACTGAGGAAAAGATACATGGGAGTGTAGAAGACGGGAGTCCAGCCAGATCAACACAATCATGCCCAAGTTCCTGATCAGTGTGATGAGATAGATAAGGGCAAATATTATGAACAGGGGGACTTCCAGCTCCAGGTTGTCAGTTAATCCCAAAAGTGTAAACTTAGTCACCTTAGTGCTATTTTCCAAGTATGACATTTTGAAATTGTGTCCAAATGAACAGGAAAGTAAATATACTGTTGATGCATAGGAAATGATGACAGAGAACTCCTGTCATTCAAATGGCATTATGGGCATAATCTCACTACTAATACAGGATTCTCAAGAATCGTGAGACTGCCATATTTTTACCATTTCCTTATAGTAATTGCTAGAGACTTCTGCATGGCATCTGGTAGTTCCCAACAGCACTCAGATATGCTAAATGACCACTCAGATGTCTTCAAAGTTTTGATCACATATTCTCATCTGGGTTGAAATTTTATTTAAACACTTAACTACTCTGACTTGCATAATTGTCATTTCAGTGACAAATACAAGTTAACAAAGCACTATATGCTATGTGACTAGAAAATAATGGATATCAATGTGTATAATATTCCTGTCTTGTTGTATAATTGCCTGAGAACAGTGGTGCATCACTGCCTTTTTAGATTCTCCATGGTGGGATAAGAGATATTCATCCATACAGCTGGAATCCATTCAGGATATAAAGAAATGCATTGGTCCTTTGACTCTTCAAAGAAAATAGTCATCTTTGGAAGATATGCCCAAAAAATTATAAAACTGAAAACTTGACATCCAAGCTAACACTACCTTGAGCAACCTACACCTGCAACAAAAAATAATAGAGATATTGACTTTTAATTATTCCTTTCAACAAACATGAAAAACTCAAGAATTTAATTAATTTGAAAAAATATAATTTTTCTTCCTACTTTTCCTAGTTCTTGTGGGTGTTTTTAAAGATACTTTGAAACCATACAAGCATCCTGAGAGGTAGCATGTTGTAACTGAATAAGACATAGTCTCTGCCACTGACCAATGTGCACTTTATTCCTGATTTATTCACTCACAGATCAGGCAACATTGAGTGAGATGCTACCTTTCTGTGCCTCGGTTTAAAATATCAATGAAAAGTGTCTTTCATCAGGATGTTTGGAGAATGTAATAAGTTGATATATTTAAATCACTAAGAATTTTGCCCCATTGTTAAGACACAATAAAACATAAGATACAATCACTAAACAAATATTAGTATTAATGGAATAGTAATAATATATATATAATATCTTAGAAGAAAAAACAAAATATCAAAAGAAACTCAAATATTTTAACCATGTTTCTCAAAAATAATTATGCGGGTAATTTTTAACTTAAATTCAAACTTACTAAGGAAACAAATATATGACTTTGATAAATATAAACAATATGAAATTGTTTACTTTGAGAAATTATAATGATATACAAATAAAAGGATATACACTATCCTTTTATTGAATGACAATCTTTTGAAGGTTGTAATATTTTATTTAATAGTATAATCACATCATAAAATGCCTTAACAATTTTTATGATTGTGTTCCTTTGGCCTCTTTATTATAGCATACCTATGCAAACTGGTACCTCCTCAATGTTCAAAATATCCTTTGATATGTATCCAAATTAAATAAACTCTAAAAATAATGGAATGCAAAGATTATTCCACATGGGCTCTTTCCCTCTCAGTCCACATATAATCCATGAGTGCATGCTGTTAATCCTAGCCCCAAAATACCCCCAAAATTCATTCATTAGTCACCACCATTCCCCACTGGTGAGCTCCACCAACCAACACTGACATTAAGGGAACAACTGGAAAGAAATGATCCCAGTTCAGTCACTGGGAAAGTTAACAATACAGAAACTTGAGGCGATGCACAAATACGGACACTTGGGGACAGAAAGCCTAAGGACTGGATATTGAACACATTAGAATTTCCCTTTTCAAGTGCAGAGAGATTCATGTGGAGACTGCCTGTTTCTCTAAAGATAACTGAGAACCATTCTCCTCTGTACCAGATATTCTACTTTCCTCAGTCCTCTTAATAAACCTTAGTATAGGTTATTCTGCTTTAAATTTTGTTTCTCTATTATGCAATGCCTATCTCACATGAGTAAACATAGAAAGGACAATAATTAGGCAGAAAAATGTTAGGATTTCACAAATATAAGCCAGTCTAACATTGTAAAAACTGACTGAATTTAAAACCAGTAACTTATCTTTAGAGATTTGCATTTTCACATAATAATTTGAACATTATTTATAAATTCTTCTCAAATAGAAAAAAAAATGTATTTTGTAAATACATTCATGTGTTTGGCTATCTGATAAAAACTTGAAGAAGCCTGTTGACTTTTATTTCTGTCCACATGTGTACTACATACTCAGGACCAATTAATTATACAATCCAAAAGTTTTTGATTTATGAATCAGCTTGTCAATAAAGAGATATTGCTTAACAAAAACAACCTTTCTAAACTTTTATTCTTCTCTTATACATTGCATCTCTACCAAATTTTCCCTTCCCTTCATTCCTGCTACACAGTCTTTTTCTCCCCCTTCCCATACCCTAGCTATTAGAAAACAATACCCATTTAGAAATCAAACATCTGTAACAAAAATAATATAAACCCAGAGACAGATATTGAGGTTCAAGCTGAAGGTCAGAGAAGCAAAGTAGCCGGCCACTAGCTCTCACCTGTATCTCAGACCAAAATGGGTGATTATGTCTCCACAAATACTCAGAGTACAATCCTGCCTGCACTGCTCCCCACCAAGCCTCAGACTGCAATTCTCTAAGTTCCTGTCTCCTCCCACTTTGTATTCCTTTCTCTGCTCAGCCATATCAATCCTGTCTCCATATCCCTAGTGCTGGGAATAAAGGTATGTGATTCCCAAGTGCTGAGATCACCTTTGCATGAACTGGTTCTCTTTTATTTTTATTTGTTGAGGTTTATTATGATAGAAATTTATTTCTTTTTATTATTTTTTATTTTAAAACAATCTTTTCTCATTTTACATACCAATTCCAGTTCTCATTCCCTCCCATCCTCCTGCTCTCCCCAGCTCCTCCCCGCTGCACCCTCCATCCACTCCTCAGAGACGGTAAGGCTTCCCATGGGGAGTCAACGAAGTCTGGCACATGTCTTTGAGACCCCACATCTAGGTTAAACAAGGCATCCTTCCAAAGAGAAAGGGCTCCAAAAAGCCAGTTCGAGCACTAGGGATAAATCCCAGTCCCACTCTTGGTTGCCCTACATACTAACCAAGCCACATAACTGTCACCCACATTCAGAGAGCCTAGGTTGGTCCTATGAAGAGTCCACAGTTGTCAGTCCAGAGTCAGTTAGCTACCAGTAGCTCAGGTCAGTTGTGTCTGCGGGTATCTCTAAACTAGTCTTGACATCTTTGCTCATACTATTTTTCCTCTGAGATACCATTGTATTCCTGTCAGAATAGCTAAATTAGAGACACCAATGACAGCTTATGCTGGAGAGGATGTAGAGAAAGGGGAACACTCCTCCACTGCTGGTAGAAGTGCAAACTTGTACAGCCCTTTTGGAGAACAGTATGGTGGTTCCTTAGGAAAATGGGAATCAGTCTACAACAGGACCCAGCAATACCCCCTTAGGCATATACCCAAATGCTCCCCATCCATGCAACAAAGACATCTGTTCAACTTTGCTCATAGCAGCATTATTTCTAATAGCAAGAACCTGGAAGCAACCTAGATGGTCCTCAACTGAAGAATAGATAAAGAAGATATGGCACATTTACACAATGGAATACTGCTCAGTTGGGGGGGGGGGGAACAATGCAATCTTGAAATTCGCAGGCGAATGGGTAGAACTGGAAGAACATGGTATGTACTCACACATATATGGATTTTAGACATAGAGCAAAGGATCACCAGCCTATAATTCACACTGTCAGAGAAACTGGGATACAAGGAGAAACCTAAAATTCATACAAGGTTCCTCACAGAAGGGTAAAGTAACAAGATCTCCTAAGAAGCCATTGTGGGGGGGGGGGTGAGTGGAGATGGAGTAAGGAAAAAGAGAAGGATAGGAGATGAGAACATGTAGGAGTTTGGTAGAGTGTGGATCTAGCAACCCCTTCACCTCCTGAAAGCTTCCTGGATCTGCTCTGAGCACACTGGACCCCCATCCACGTGGAACCACCTTGAGTCACCGCCTGCCTGATCTTTGACCTCCATCACCGGGCCTCTGCCTCTGGGACAAGTTCAGGTCGAATCCCCCACACACCCTTCCTTCCCTGGAAACTCCTTGGGTTAGCCCCTACATCCTGTCCCCAGATAGGATAGTCCTAGTACTCTGATCCATAAACCACCCCAACCAGAACCCGCCCTCCCCCCCACCCTGTGCCCTGCTGAGCCCACTGCTCCACTGCTCTGATCCAAGTGTGGGTCCAACGAACCCCCCCCCAACTTCCTGGATCTGCTCTGAGCACGCTGGACCCGACTATTCATGTGGGACCACCCCGAGTCCCAGCCTGGCTGATCTTTGATCCCCATTGCAAGGCCTGTATCAGAGATCAACCTGAGTCCCCTCCTGCCTGATCCTTGACCCCCATTACCAGTCCTCTGCTGGAAGGGAGACCTCCTAGAGAACATGGACCATCCAGAGTTACAGACAGATGCCAGCCCAGGCTACTATACCCAGCAAAACTCTCAATCACTATAGAAGGAGGAAAAAAATTACTTTGGGAGCACATTCCCAATGGAGGATACTCCCTTAACCTAGAGACAGGAGAGAAGGCCTAGTCCCTACTCCAAATGACTTGACAGATTTAGATGACCCCTCCTGGAAAGCATCACCCTACATATGGAGTGAGGGGGGAGCAGAGGGGCGGCATAGGAGGGTGGGAGAGAGGGAAAGAGGAAGGGAGAGCTAACTGGGATCGATATGTAAAGTAAAAATTAAAAATAAAAAAAATAAAATTGGTGTTCAAAGCACCAAAAAAAAAGAAAGAAAAGAAAAAGCCACATGTTATTTGCATAAAATTAAATGTGTAAAGCCATAAAATAGAATAGAATGGAGGACCTGAAGTACATCAGAGAATGACTGAAGGAAGCACCAAAGAATGACTTCTGGTCTTTACACACAATTGACCCATATGTATCAGAGTACATATATACAAACCAGCATACATAAATAAATGAAACTACAAATTAAGATCTCATATGACATATTAGAGACCAATAACTAGCTAGCTATTTCTATCTATTGAGTTTAAGTCTCTCATATATTTTATTATGTTGTATGCTAAATTTCTTACCTAAGAGACGTCCACTGCACTTACTTCATTTTTTTTATTGAAAATAGATTTCTTTCCCTTACATAATATATACTAATTAGTTTCACATCCCTCTACTCATCCCAGTTTCTCCCCATATCCCTTCTAATCCAGACCCATTCCCTTTCTATCTCTCATTAGGAAACAGGCTTCTAAGGGAGAGTAATAAAATATATTATAATATAATAAAATAAAACAAAAACTAACACATAGGAATTGGGTAAGACAGACAGAAAAGAACCCAAGAGAAGGCCCAAGAAACAGAAACCCCCACACAAAATTCCCATAAAAACATTAAACTGGAAGCCATAATGTATATTCAAATGACCTGTAGAATAAAAAGATACAAGAAAAATACATAAATAATATTAAATTTAAAAAAATTCCAATCAAGATGAATTTTTAAAAATAATTTTAAGAAGTTTAAAAAACAAAAGTTCTGACAAATTATAAGACAAGGAACCTCCAAGAATAACATTGAGTACATTTTCTGTTGTCCATATACTATTGGGAACGTATCCTGCCCTCTAGAATAGTATATTTACCCAGTGAGGCTCCCTAGAGGAAACAAAATTTTCATTTACAAGTGAGTATCAATTAGAAATTGCTTCTGAGTTATGAATGGGGACATGTGTGCACTTCTTTCAGCTCTAAGAATTTATAAATAGCTAAGATCAGTTTACATTTTCTCAACTCTTAGTCCTGTTTACTGGTAACTTGTTTTTATCTCCAGTCTAAATTAGACATAAAATGCTCCAAGAGTCAGTGACCTTTAAAACTAATTATTTGAACTATTTACAGCTGAAAGGAATAATCTGTTTTATTAACTTAGAGGCTAAAGGGGAAATGTTAGGGTATTTAGGGTGACTTTACTAGCAATGGATTCTAAAGAATACTGAGAGCAAGAAATGAGGAATTTCTGTGCCCTTCCCTAGGGAAAATTATTTCTCCTTTTCCCAGTTTTCTTTTGTTTCCTATAATTCTTTGTACAGGGTTGAGGCTTGGCACTAGTTTTAGCATGTCTGTTGTTGTCTTGTTTCAGCTACTTTTTAGGCAGTTGCATTAATGAGACTTTATAGGTACAACTTCTGACATTAGTAAGAAACAACCCTACATCAAAATCACCTTTCTGATTCTTCTTCTACAATGTTCCCTGAGCCTTGGGCCTTGGAGTGTTTTCTAGATATCTCTATAATGATGAGAGTGCAGCAGTAGCACACATAGCTTGGTGGTAACCAGCAGTTCTCTAACTGAATGCAAAGCCTACTTAACAAAATGGAAACCATGTCTGGTATTGGAAAATTAGCTGAACTACCCAGTATTAGTCAAATAGTGTATATTGGAGGAGAACCTAGAACAGCCACTTTACTAAGCTAGCATTATTTCTGACAACAATCTTATACCAACAGGTTAAGTGTAGTCTTCAGCCCTCATCAAAGAAACTTCTCTTTGCAACAGACAGAGGTCACCATAGTAAACCACAACTAAACAAAATTCATAGTTGTTTGTGGTTTTGAGGATGATACCACCATGGAAGTTATAACCAATGACCCATTGTTGCTACTGAACCTACATGGTTTGTTTAAGAATTTGGATTGCTTTTACACTTTGGACTTTTACCATGTAATCTTTATTTTGTTTAACACAGGCATGCTTAAGGTGGTCCTCTATCATGTTTATGACTTAGTGAAATGTTCACTTTCTTCAGAAAGTATTCTGACAAGCTAATATAAGGTACATTTCTTCTTTTCCCTTTCATTTTTCTATGTACTATTTCTTTTCCTATTTAGTATGCTATGTATGTGGTACAGGATGTCCTTCTATATGCCATGAATATGTGTTGCTTTTATTGGTTCATAAAGCTTATTTGGCAAATGGTCAAGCAGAATATGTCTAAGTGGGAAATCCAAATAGAGATAGAGAAAGAAAGTGGAGTCAGGAAGACTCCATGTAGCAGCCAAAGGGATAAGATGTCAGAACATTACCAGTAAGCCATGGCCATGTAGTGATATGCAGATTATTAAAAATGGGTTAATTTGTAAGAGATAGCTAGCCATCCAGTAATAAGCCTGAGCCGTTGGCCAAACAATTATATTTAACATTAGCCTCTGAGTGATTATTTCATAAGTGGCTGTGGGGACCCACAAGCAGGAGAGAAACTGGTCCAGGGAGACTAGGGGGATAAAGAAAAGCATTCAACTAGACATATTTCTCTGTACACAAAATTGTGTGTATCTTGTCTTGTTTGTTTTGTACTTATTATAACCACTGTATTTAAGCACCACAAATGCAAGAAACATTTCTTATTTTGCATGGACTTGTTAGAAAGTCTTGACATTGTAGTTCAAACTCAGTAGGGATCAAAAAAATTAACAAATTTCTTCTCAAAAATTATGTAATATCAATTAAGGGAAGTATGCCTTTACTGTAGACACAAAAATATAAATTTCTATTCTTTAACCTTACTGTCAACCATAATTGCTATAGTTCTTTTCTTACCAAAAGAATTTTTTAAATATTAATGAAAATAATATTATAATTTCCATTGATAAGCAGAGTTAGTTCTCATAGAATCTTTAATTACTTTCTTCCCAGTTGTGTGAGATTAGGGCATTTTGCAGCCCTCTTGGGATATTTTTCCCATGAGAACTCCATGACTATTGAACTCTCTCCTGGTTGCCACTTTTTAACATGTGAAGTCTCCATTAGCCTATCACTAAAGAGAGTGACTCAAAACCAAAGTCTTTTTATTTTTGTTATTAATCTGACTATTCTCTAGAACCAACAATTAATTTCTCCCCAACAGCATGTTAGCAAGAGCTTGTTCCCTAAGGGAAAATGACAGTGGTATTATTTGCTTGGATAAGACAATAATCACACCTTAGCAAGTAAGAAAAATGATGAACATTACTTTTTTGTCACACCAGGCATCCCTCAGGGCAGTTGTCCTTAGGGTTACCTGTGTACTATTCCTTTATATGGACTAGTATATTATGAAATTTAAATAGGTCAGATAATTTATCTAAGAAAGAAGACCAGGACACCCAACAGTAGAGCTTGTGTTAGAGGGTTCTAAAGCCAGATGTATCTTTCTTTCATATGGAGATGTTTAGTATTCCTGCTAAATACTAAATAGGAGTCTCCAAATAAAGAAATGTTCTTCCTCTCAAGGAGTTAATTATGAATTGAACCCTAATTATGTATGAAAGTGCTAGATTTGTGTGATGCTTTTCTCAGGTAAGAAGGTAAGCCTCTGGATCAGACACATAACTCTTATGAACTTAAGGACAGAAGTAACGAGGAGATTACAACCTGTGAGATCAACCACCTTTCCTTTGGTTCACTGAAAGCTTAAACTGTAAAGTTTTGTATATTGTTATACTTTGTATTAGAGATAATCAGAGGCTTATGCCCCAAAACAATGGTGATATTTTTAAAAATATATTTATCTTATGACATAAGGTAATTAATAGGCCATGGGTCACTATTTTGCTTAAAATGAACTTGATTGATTTTAAAATAGGTATTTGATCTACTATAATCTTGTTTGGCTCTTTTAGAGAAAGTGATAATATGGGTTGTCTTAACTAATCCCAGAGTTGATGAAAAGACCAAATGAGGGTATCATTTTAAAATATAATTGCAATCAGGAAAAACATACTAATATTTTTAAAAGGCAGAATGAATATTAATAAATGAGAAAATACCAAATTTAAATCAAGTTATAAAATATTCATAGTTACAAAATTGTATGACATAATTATGATATTAAAAATATGTAAACTCATTCTGTATTTCTATCCATAGAGACTTACCTGGTATTAGAAACAGGATTTATTAACCATTACATAGATTGAGCAAGGCTAAAGCACTGTTTTACAATTGTAAGAAAACAATAAATTGCTGTGCTCTTCTTGAGAATTGGAAAGTAAGAAAAAATGCTTAATATTTATTGCCCTGGATGTTTGCTTAAGTAAGTGAACACCCAACATTAGGAAATATGTGTGCTACTGGGGACCAAAAAGTGAGCAAAATTCTTGTTTCTAAGACAGACTTATTAAGAGAGTGGACAGCACCTGATAGTTTATGTGGCTTCTTTGTTTTGATTTTTAAAAAGAGAACTGGGATCGACATGTAAAATAAAAAATAAATAAATTAATATACATATATATATACATATATATATGTGTATATATATATATATATATATATATATATATATATATATATCCAAAGACTATAGAGCAGGGCACTCTAAACATTTGAAGATCCAGTTGTTTTTGTACATGGAGACCCAGAAGGAAAGATCATTTGCTCTGAGTTGCATTTCCATGAGATATACATTTCTTTGAATCATTTTATTTTATATAAGACTTTCTAAAATTCAAGTAATGTTCAAATAAATGTTGTCACTCACAGAAGATAGAATAAAATTACTAAGTAAAGTGAGTAGTTGTATCAAACCCCTAACTGCTGAAATTATGTGACATTGTTAGCCAACATGTGAATGCTGGGAACTGAACCTGCATTCTCCACAAGAGCAGGTAGTGCTCTTGAACACCAAAAACAATTCTCCAGCCCCTATTTGGAAATTCTAAAATGTTTAGGTGAAAGATATTTACAAGAAAAAGTAATTTCAAACTTTGTAAACATTTTTGATTTACAAATAAATGGAAATTACATAACAGGAACAACTAAATATTCTCATGCAATTCATAGCATCAGTCATAATGGGTTTTTTAAATTATAGATTTCTAAAGATTCAAAACTAATGTCTTCTATAACAGAAAATATGGTATTTATCATACTAGGTGTGGGTTACTTCACTTGGGAAGTTTCAAGCTCCACCCACTTATCTGCAAATTTTATACTTTTATTTATTTTCTGTTTTATCTTAGCCAAGGTTTCTTTATCCTAAGAATAGAAATATAATGGTACAATAGGAAAGTTTTTTCTATACTTTAAATTTTATAAAAATAAAGGCACTTATTGGATATTCTTATTATCCACATTTTATGAGTCCACTAAGATGTTTCTATCCATGGTGACTAAAACATAAGAGGATTCTTATATTTTACTCAACTGGGATCTATATACAAAAAGATAAATCTTAAATGAAAAAAAAAATGAGTAAAGGCTAGAAAAAAGGATAGAAGAAGAATAGATTATAGTAAGAATCCAAATAAAATTAATTTTATCACAGTAGATCTGAAGCCATGTATAAACCAGGAATTGGGACCTCATGACACATCACTGCTCCCCAGCCTGCACAATACTAAGAAATAAGTTTGTGATATTTAGATTCTATCTACAGTGAATGATATTAGGCTGCATTTTTAATGCCCACAATTTGATTAGCCACACAAGAATAAAGCTGAAAACTGAACAAACTGAACAAAACACTGCAAAAACACGAAAAATGGAAAGATGTGTACTCAATAGCATCGCATTATATTATCCTGACTAAATTAACACCTTAAATGACTCTAGTTCAGTTTAAAAAATCTGCTTGTTTTTGAAAGTTCAAATACAGACTTTGAGATTTTTCAAATAGCAATTAATGTGACATTCTTATATAACCTGCCTAGCTCTCTTTTGAAATACACCATGATATTGTTTTACTTAATTTCATTTAATTAGCTTAATTTAAACTTGAATGTGGCTTCATAGCTTGCTTAGATGAGGATGCTGGAAAGAAACACATGCACAGTGAGAAAAGGCATGGAGAAGACAAGCAGAGTGCATCATCAGTCTCCCCTCCAGTTCTCATCCTCCTCTCCTTTCTTTTTGCTGCAGGGAAACCACATAATCCCTAATGGGGAACAGTACAGAGGTGACTAAGTTCATTCTTGCAGGGTTAACAAATGACCCAGAGCTCCAGGCCCCACTCTTCATTGTCTTCCTTCTCATTTATCTCAGCACTGTGCTTGGGAATCTGGGAATGATAGGGCTGATTCTGCTGGACTCACATCTCCACACTCCCATGTACCTTTTCCTCAGTCACCTGTCTCTGGTGGACTTTGGTTATTCTTCAGCTGTCACACCCAAAGTAATAGCAGGTCTCCTTTCAACAGATAAAATCATATCCCACGATGCTTGTGGCACCCAATTCTTTTTCTTTGTGGGCTTTATAACCACAGAAAGTTTCCTGCTGGCTGCCATGGCTTATGACCGCTATGCAGCAGTGTGTAAGCCCCTGCATTATACCACAATTATGACCACAAATACATGGGCTTGTCTGACTATAAGCTCCTATGTCTGTGGCTTCCTGAATTCCTCCATCCACACTGGAAACATTTTCAGGCTATCCTTTTGTAAATCTAATGTGATAGACCACTTCTTCTGTGATGCCCCGCCTCTTCTGGCCCTCTCATGCTCAGACACCTCTGTCAGTGAGATGGTGATTTTCTTTGTGGTCGGTTTTAATGCCTTCTTCTCTGTTGTAGTCATCTTGATCTCCTACCTGTTTATATTCATCACTATTTTGAGGATGCACTCATCTGAAGGACGCCAGAAGGCCTTTTCCACCTGTGCCTCCCACCTCACTGCAGTCTCCATTTTCTATGGAACAGTCATCTTCATGTACTTACAACCCAGCTCCAGCCACACCATGGGTACTGACAAGATGGCATCTGTATTCTACACTATGATCATCCCCATGCTGAATCCTCTAGTCTACAGCCTGAGGAACAAAGAGGTCAAGGGTGCATTCAAAAAAGCTGTGGGGAATGCAAAATCTTCTGTAACATTCATATTTTAAGTTCATATCAAATCTGCAATAAAACAATTCATTTAGTTTCTAAATATATAGAAAATATTGACTATCCAGGCCATGTATTTATAACTATTAAAATAATTTTCAGCTAGTTATGAAGCTTGAAGATGAAAGTACTCTAAAAATAAGAGTTCTAGAACTAATTAATTAGAAGAAATCATCCATCAAAAAGAAATAGTAAATTCAAAGATCTTTTTAAATGAACATGGTCACATCCACTATATCCTGCTCATATACATATATACATCCATGTGTGCATTGTGTACCACACACATATCTCTCTTTCATGATAAACCCATGGGAAAACTTTTCCTAGCTGTACAAACGACCATGGCTAGCATCTAGGATATACAAACAGTATCTAAAATACGGGAATAAATAATCCAACTTAAAATCTGGGCATGGACCTAAACAGAGAATTCTCAAAAAAGAAATATAATTTTCTATCAAATGTTCAAATTCTGAAACAGGCGGAGAATTCAAATTAACACTGCTTTGAGATTTCATCTTACTGCTGTCAGAAAGGCTAAGATCAAAAATAAAAGTCAAAGATAACTGTTGACACTAAGGAAGGGAAAAGAGACCACTTTTTAACTGTTGGTGGAAGGAAAAACTGGCATAGCCACTATGGAAATCAGTAAATTTATTCCTCCAAAAACTAGAAATAGATCTACCATGTGATCCAGTTATACATGTACTTACATATTCCCAAAGACTCTGTAACCTACTACAGAGATACTTGCTCATTCGTGTTTGATGATACTTTTTTCATTATCAAGAAATAGAAATAGCTTAGATGTCCATCAAAAGATGAATGGATAATGAAAGTGTGAAACATGTGTGTGTGTGTGTGTGTGTGTGTGTGTGTGTGTGTGTGTAGTGTAGTGTATATTGGAATATTATTCACCTGTAAAGAAAAATAAAAGTATTAATTTCACAGGTAAATTATAGGGCTAGAAATAATCATTCTAAAGTAGGTAACCAAGATCCAGTAAGACAAATATTGAGTGTTTACTTTCATATATGGATCCTGTATTTGAATATTTAGATATGTATACTTAATTTGAAGTTGCCTAGAAACTAGTAAGGAGCCATGATTGTGGGTGGTGATTTCAGGAGAAAGAGAATAGAATATACATAGTCTTAATGGGCAAAGGAAAATAATAGAAGAACTAAATGGGATGAGAGATGGGAAATTAGGGTACAAAAAAAGCAAGTATGGTGAGGAATAATGCCAAAGATTTTTTAAAATGCTGTATGAATTCCACTACTATAAAAGTAGTATAAAAGTCACGTGTGTGTGCACGCGTGCGTGCGCGCACACACACACACACACACACACACACACACATATATATATATATATATATATATATATAGAGAGAGAGAGAGAGAGAGAGAGAGAGAGAAAGCTTAAATGCCATTCTGGAACAAGGAATGGGACAATCCTCCTGGAGGCTAACAAATAAAAACTCAGCACCATGTACAGATTGATTTTTTTCCCAGTGGTTGATCACATTATCAGGATGTTTCAATTAACCTTAGTTACCTTTTATAACTTTGTACTAAAATCAACAGTCTTCCAAGTTGTGATCCTAAGCTACAATACTAACTAGACTGAAAAGACGGGTCCATTAGGGCAATAATAATGACTGTTATTAAAGTAACCAGTCACTTTTTTGGGTGACTCTAAATCCCATTTCACAAAACATAATTTTGTACCTGGTACCATGGATGCCTAGGTCATAACCCCTAGGGGGAAACCTTATTTTACTACTGTGCTTAACGGACAAGTACTGATATTTCCACTAAGATCTTATTTTTATAACCACAATTTGGTGCATATTTCAACCTTCATTAGAGCCTCTTTGACAGTAAATGATGATGAATTTAGGGGCACACGATTGATATGCCAAAAATAAGAAACTGTAGTATATTTAGCTCTGGGTAGAACATCTATATCATGGCCACTACCCTAAAGCACAAAGGCAATCACAAAATGGGGAAAGAAAAACTATAAGAGCCAGAAGCAGCAAAATACTATTTACTGGATGGGACAGGTCTAATACATATACAAATTTATAGAAAGGTGACTACATACCCAAGATTAAACCAACCAAAACCTCAGCATGGATTGAGGAAGTGATCATGAAATTCCACCTGTAGCTAAGTAGCTTTTGACTATATGACTATTAAGGGAGAAAAAGTGAGTTTCTTTCAGGTTGAAACCCTTGAAAGTCTACCCATATACACACACCAACCAGCACTAAGTAGACTCCGTTGGTTTAAAAGGTGGACTTATATTAAATTTAGGGGGAAAAAGTAATAGAGTATGGAGAAATTGGAGAGGAGGCTATCAGGGTGCATTGGATCAAATAATATTCTGCATTCATGGGAATCTCAATAAAAATGTTTAAGTAAATGTCTCTATAGAAGCATTTGCTTTCTTTTTCTTTTTTCATGGCTCTTCAGTTTATTGCATGAAGGAGTTACACTAGTCCAAGTTAAAAGTGCACTTCAAATGGTTACATTTTACAGGCTGTGAGATTTGTAAACTTGTGACAAGGAACAGGCAGGAAATTTTGTTCTTGCAAGGAAATCCTCAATGCTCATTGCAAGGAAATCCTCACAGAAGCTTCAGAGAGAGTCATAAGCACTTAAAACATATGAAGCTTCAGCTGGTCATCTTTAGTCAGTCCAGTCTCTATAAGGAACTGGCATATGCACTGGTCATCCTGTAGCTTAATCACTTCTCCATATTCTGGATGCGCATTACAGTACCATTGCAGGCAAATTTCTTCTTAAATTCCTTCACTAATTCCTTTTTATCGTAATCATCAGGAATCCCTGGGACAGTGGGAAGGGTCTTCCTGCCATTTCTCTTTCTCTCCCTGAAAATGAAAATAAAAAATTAAAAAAAAACAATAAAATAAAACATCAAAATTTAAACAAATATTCACACACAAAAAAAGTAATAATCAAGTTTATTCACTTTGTGTTGCCAAACTATTCTTCAGCATGGGGCCTGCCCTGGAGTATAGTTGATAAGCCCAGTAAGAATCCTTAGGTTAAAAAAATAATTTTCCCTTTGCCAGTGGATATCCATCACAAATAGCTTCTTGGTTAGGAGTAGGATCCTCTGTCCACTTCTCCCCTTCAGTGCTGGGAGCTAGGACTCCATCTGGCTTGAGCCTGTGCAGGCCCTGTATGTATTGCCAATCTCTGTGAGTCCTTATGTGTGTCAGTCCTACTGTGTGTGGAAGACCTTCAGGATCTTACAATCTTTCTGCCTCCTCTTCCACATGGATCCCTGAGCCCTGAGACAGAGAGGTTTGGTGAAGCTGTCTCATTTAGGACTGAGTGCTATTAAGTTTCTCACTCTCTGTATATTGCCCATGTGTGGGTCACTGCATATGCATAATTCCTTATGGAGATACCGGGGATTCAAATTCAAGACCTAATCTTTGTGACCCAAGCACTTTACTGCCTGATATATCAGTCCCTGGAAACATGATGACAATCCTGTAGTTTTTTTATATGTTATACTCATTATAGATGCTGACTTAAATGTGTTGTCTAATTAAGGTTTGTTTTTAAAGTGTATGATTTTTGCTCAAACTTTATCTATATTTGGAAACCTAAAATGGCAGTTGGTACTAACTTACAACTAGACAGAAGCAAGAGGGTATTGAACAGTAAAGAGACTATAGATAAAAACATTATTGGGCAGGCAGAAAAGGGATGGGGTGGGGGTTGGTGGGGGAAATAGGGGAGGATAGGAGGGTGCAGGAACTGGGATTAACATATAAAACAAGCTTGTTTCAAATTTAAATAAAAAATATGCAAAAAAACAGTATTGTATATTGTTTAAAAGCTAGAAATGATTTTGAAAGTCTTCACCATGAAGAAATGACAAAAATTTCATGAGATGGACATTTTTAGCATGAACTTTGACCTTACAAAAATCCATGTGTGTGTACAGAAATATCTCAAAGTACCACACCACAATAATACACATAATTCATATTTTTAATGTCTGTCCATGAAAATGAATTTACATTATAAAAGTTGTAGCCAGATTTATCCCTACAGACTAATAATTGTTTCTTCCCTGGGAAAGCAGAATAAAGAACTTCAGGTATTCTCAGAGGGAACCTCTCCAGAGATCTCCAAGTCTAAAAACTTCCCTTCACATCTCTGCCCCAGAACTACCAGCCTGACTCCACAACATCTCATTTGGAAAGGTCACACTGCATGCTGTGCTCACTCAATGTCATTTAATCCTTTGAATGGTAGTCACTCTTACCTGAGGATTTGCTATAAGCCTTCAGTCATAATTAAGGTAAATAACCAAAGATAAAAGTCACATTTAATGATCTTCAAATGATAACCTCTCCAAGATATATATCTCAGTTATTTGTCATTTATAGACACAACCAGGGAATGAGACATGAGATGTGATTTTATTATGTTTATTTTATAAATTCGAAAGAGGTAGATGACTCTTGCAAGAGCACAGAAAAAAAAATTATGATAGATTTGGAACTTGGGTTAGTGTAAATATGATTTTACTCATTTTTTCCTTGCCTTACTGAGGTTGGAACCTTTGATCACTAGCTGGAAATACTTATGCAATATCCCATGGATGGTTTCATAATTTTGGACTGACTATTCTATGATTACTGTTCTTTCTTTTATAGAAATCTGGTAAGTATTTATACTGCAAAAACACTGATGTCAGAAGTTTAACCTATGTAGAAGCAGAGGGCAGTATGTATCTGCTCTGAGTTCCTTGAAAATACAAAGGTGTTTTTAAAACCACTCTAAGTGGATGATCCAAAAAATATGAGCCTGAAGTATTTGCAAATGTCATAGTGTTCATTACAGATGCATAGTGATTTGTTATCCATGATGATTCTATCCCCAAAATGATAAACAATAAGTTAAATGATGACTTTATCACATTCTGTATATATTTGCATCTCAGTAGAAGTTACAAAATACAAATACCCAAAAAAAGTGAAATGATTTGTCTTGAAATGTGAAAATTCTCCTAAAAGTTGAATTATGCTTTAACCTGCAATTCAAACTTTATTCTCTCTATCTCATGGTGATACTCAAGAAACATTCAACTCCTGAATCTAGAACATTTTTTCAAGTAGTTTGTGTAATTTTAGAGCATTGTATTTCTCAAATACTCAGGTTTCGTGCTGGTAAAGTGTAACACTTCTCTTACATACCCCAATGCTCATAGACATGCCATTCATATATAAATCCCTTGTGATATTCGCTATGCCTTATCTATCACCTTAAGCAGCTAAGGTAATAATTTGTTTTAATATTGGGTTGCTCCTAATGTTTTAAGAAGGTTTGCACCCACTTAATAGCATTATAAAATGCTACTTCACAACAACATTCAAATAATATATTCTCCAAAATGTAAATTTCCACCAAAAAAATCTATGAAGTTCTAAGTGACACATAAGGCCTCTGTCCAAGGAGGGAGTCAGCCTTCCGGTACCCTGCTTGGAGCCTCCTGAGGACTGGGAACTGTGCACAGGGTAACCCATCCCAGCGGACCAGCCCATCCGCAGTCTGCCAGCACCCTAGTCCCACATCCACCCACTGGATGAGGAGAGCCATTGGAGTATAGGACCTGCTTGCCCCCACTGGAAGAGAACCTTGGTCCCATACTCATGAGGAGAAGGAACAACTCCTACTGGTATGCACTGGAAGAAGGGGTGGGTAGACAACAGAAAGAGCAATATGACACTCCCAGAGTCTAGGGACTCCACACCAGCAAAACTTGAACATCCCAACATAGATGAAACAGAAGAAAATGACCCTAAAAATAACTTTGTGAAGATGATAGAGACCCTAAAAGAAGAAATGGAAAAAAATCCTTTAGGTAAATGGAAAACAAGCGGAACATAAATTTGGAATTTTCAAAGCTTGCTCTCCATGATTTGGTTTGTCCAGGAAAGGAATTTGAGGAAATATGAGATTTAATAAAAATGGGTTCTTTTATCCCAACCAAACTCTTTTTCTAGGAAATTTTATCTTTATAATGACCTGACTATCCATTGCCTTCTATACCAAAAAAGCACCAGGCCTTGGATGAAGCAGATTTTGGGGGAATGCTGACAACTAGGATGGAACCCAGAAACATGGTCAATATCCCCAATCAAAACACACCTAAAGACAAGCTTACCTCTGGGACATGTAGACTAATCTTCAGTAAAGGGTCTCATTTCAATAAAAGGTCCACTACAGGTTATGTATTGGCATTCATATTACATAAAAGTTCATAAGGAAATGACACCCCAAAGCCAGGCTGCTTTTCCTTTTTATTACTTATGCTATTTTTTTTAGATTAAAATAAAATCACAAGGTTTTCTCCTTTCTTTTCCACTAACTCTCCCCATATACCTCCCTTGTTCTCGTTAAAATTTGTGGTGTCATTTTTCAAGCAGAAGCATGATATGGAGAAAATGTAATGGTCATCCTCATACTTTGTAAAATAAGAGAGACATCACTGCAGTTGAGAAGCATTATTTCTAGATATAAAATTATGCTGACCTTTGTTTTTTAATTTGAAAGGTACTTTGACCTGCTGTTGCAGAAAAACCTAAAGTAAGTGCCATAGTTTAGATCTTTTTTTAAATTACAAAATAAAAATGACCTTCAATATAGGATATAGAAACAACAGTCATGGGTAAGGAGAAAGGATGCTCTAAAGAGTACAGGACAACCCATATCATCTCAGTGACCCAGTACAGAACAAAAGAAAAGTTGAGGAGTGAAGCTTCTAGAATACTTGTGGGTAGAATCCTGAATGTGGCATAAAACTTCATTAATCAAATTTAAAGACCATCGTCCTATACTGACAAAAGCAGGATAGCTATCTTTGAAAGTCTGTGGTTAATAGCCATAATTTAGTAATATCATAATTTATCAGGTACTATCCAATAGTACCTGAAAGTAACTGGATGGGAGAGTAGAAGGAAGGGATAGGAACATGAGGTTTCAAGATGACTAATTTGGGTAAGAAGGAGAGCAATGAAAGAGATACCTTGATAGAGGGAGCCATTATGGAGTTAGGGAGAAACCTGGTACTAGAGAAATTCCCAGGAATCCACAAGGATGACCCCTGCTAAGACTACTAGCAACAGTAGAGAGGGTGCCTGAACTGGCCTTCCCCTATAATCAGATTAGTGACTACTCTAATTGTCATCATAGAACCTACACCTAGTAATTAATGGAATTAGATGCCGTGATCCATGGCCAAGAATTGTGCAGAGCTCCTGGAGTACAGTTGAAAAGAGGTAAGAGATATCATATGAGAAAGAGAGTCAAGATCATGATTAGGAAAAACACAGAAACAGCTGACTAGAGTCAGTGGGAGCTCATTGAGTCTAGACTGACAGCTGGAGAACCTGCATGAGAAAGATATAGGCCCTCTGAATATGAGTGACAGTACTTGATTTGTTAGGCAGTGGAATCAGGATTTATCCTGGGTGCATGAACTGGCTTTTGGAATCCCATTGCTATGGTGGGATACTAAGACTTCATATGGGATGGGAGAGGGTGTTTGGTCTTGCCACAACCTGGTGTGCCAGACTTTGTTGACTCCCAAGGGGAGGCCTTACCCCATGAGATTGGATGGGATTGGGAAGGGAGGTGGTGAGAAGACAGAAGTGAAGGTAAGGGAACTGGGGTTGGTATGTTTAAAAAAAAAAAAACTTAAATAGAAAAGAAAATGAAAGTAGCTATCATTGCTGTCTTTGAGTTGAAAGAAAAAAAGATGTTTGTGAAAGTTAGGCTAGGACCAGATTTGATAGGCATCTCTCTCTCCCAGGAATGTTAGCTCTGAGTCTGTTAAATTTGATGATATAACATTGCTCAGAACTGCACCACTCTGACAATGGAACCAGGATGTATCCCTGGTGCACATAAGGACTTTGGGAGCATATTCCTCATGAAGGGATACTCCCTTAATCTAGAGGTAGGAGGGAGGGCCTAGTGCCTACTCCAAATGACTTAATAGATTTTGTTGAACGTCCTGGAGAGGGGGGAATGGGATAGGAGGCTAAGTGAGAGGCATGAGAGGGAAGAAGAGAAAGAGGGAGGGAGGGACGAAGGGAGAGAAGGAGAGGGAACTGGGATCTATAAGTAAAAAAATAAAAAATAAATAAATATTGCTCATAACTGCTCTGCAGGCTGAGCATTCTCCACCCTAATTATCCATAACATTGGCTATTCAGAATATGTGTGTGTGTGTGTGTGTCTCTGTGTGTGTGTGTGTGTGTGTGTGTGCGTGCATGCATGTGCTAGTGTGTATCTCTCTGTCTCGCTCCGTGTGTGTGTGTCTGTGTGTGTGTGTGTGTAAGACTAAAAGGCATGTGTGTGTAAGACTAAAAGGCAATTTATACTTTGTTAATTCTTTTGGACAGTGATAGTATGAAAAGAGAATAATTTATTTTCCAGATTTTGTTTTTCCCTACTTTTACTTCCAAAGATGGGGGGAAATGTGGCAAATGAGATGAAATTACTGTGTGATCAATAACTTTTTTGTTCATTATTAACCCAAAAATGTTGCTGCATTTGATCTAAAGGAATCAATGAGGTCAGTTAAATTCAATTTTACCTAACAAAATTCAGAGTTAAAAATCTCAAAAGCATATTGTTACAACTTGTCATAATTTACAACTGAGAATCACACTTAATGCTTATATAAATATAAATTATTCAACATTTAAAGAAGATAGCAGAAAATGGAAAGATGTCCCATGCTCTTGGGTAGGTAGGATAAACATAGTAAAAATGGCAATCTTGCCAAAAGCAATCTAAAGATTCAATGCAATCCCCATTAAAATCCCAGCACAATTCTTCACTGACCTTGAAAGGATAATAATCAACATTATATGGAAAGGCATCACCATCCCTGACTTTAAGCTCTGCTACAGAGCTATAGTTCTGAAATCAGCGTAGTATTGGCACAAAAATACTCAGGTAGACCAATGCAATGAAACTGAAAATCCTGATATTAACCCACACACCTATGAACACTTGATTTTCTACAAAAAAAAATAAGCTAAAAGAACACAATAGGAGGAGAAAAGCATCTTCAACAAATGGACCTCAACATCAATCCAGCCACACTTAACCTCTTAGAAGAGAAAGTAGGAGGTACCCTTGAAGAAATTGATATAAGGGACTACTTCCTGAACATAACCCAAGTAGCACACTGAGATCAACATTTAATAAATGGTACATCCTCAAACGTAGAAGCTTCTGTAAGGCAAAGGACACAGTGAACAAGACCAAATGGCAGCCAACAGACTGGGAAAAGATTTTCACCAATCTTATATCGGACAAAGGGCTGATCTCCAAAATATACAAAGGACTCAATAAACTAGTCAAAACAAACAAACAAAAAAACACCAAATAACCCTATTTTAAAAATGGGGTACAGAATTCTCAATAGAGGAAATCAAAAAGGCTAAAAGGCACTTAAGAAAGTGCTCAACATCCTTAACCATCAGGGAAATGGAAATCAAACCAACTTTGAGATACCATCTTACTCCTGCCAGAATAGCTAAAATTAGAAACATCAATGACGACTCATGTTGGAGAGGATGAGGAGAAAGGGGAACACTCCCCCACTGCTGGTGGGAGTGCAAACTCGTACAGCCATTTTGGAGATCAGTATGGCGGTTCCTCAGGAAAATGGGAATTAGTTTACCACAGGGCCCGGCAATCCACCTCTTAGGCATACACACAAATGATCCACATCCATGCAACAAAGACATCAGTTCAACTATGTTCATAGCAGCATTATTTGTAATAGCAAGAACCTGGAAGCAACCTAGATGCCCCTAAACTCAAGAATGGATAATGAAGATGTGGCACAGCTACACAATGGAATACTACTCTGCAGAAAAAAAAATAATGGAATCTTGAAATTCTCAAGAAAGTGGATGGAACTTGAAGAAACCATTCTGAATGAGGTAACCCAGACATAAAAAGAGGAACATGGTATGTACTCACTCATATATGGATTTTAGACCTATAGCAAAGGATCACCAGTGTATAATTCACACCACCATAGGAACTAGGATACAAGGTGTACTCTAAGAGATTCATATAAGTTTCCTCACAAAAGGGGGAAGGGACAAGTCCCCCAGAGCACGTGGGAAGTTGGGTGGGGGAGCAGTGAATGGAGAGACAAGTAAGAGAATGAGAAGGGGAGGAGAGGAAAACATATGCAACTAGGAAGATTGAGTCCCAGGGAGAAGAGAAGACAGGAGAGAGAGAGAGAGAGAGAGAGAGAGAGAGAGAGAGAGAGAGAGAGAGAACAAACATAAAAAAGGGAGGCATGCTTGGTTTGAAGAGAAAACTGAACCTACAAAAGGTCTAGAGACCTACAAGACTGCCTCCAACTAACAATTTAGCAACCATGGAAAGGCTACCATAAATGCCCTTCCCAGATATTGGCATCAACAACTAACTTATCCACCATCATTGAGCCCTCATCTAGTAACTGCTGGAAACAGAAGCAAACAACCATAACTAAACACTGAGTCGAACTAGAATCCAGATGCAGAGAGAGAGGATAAGACCAGGTTGCAGAAATACATAGAGACAGCTGACCTGAACAAGGAGGAGCTAACAGGCCCCCCAGACTGATAGCTGGGAATCCAGCATGGGACTGACTCAGACCCCCTGAATATGGGTCTCAGCTAGAAGGACTGAGCAGTCTAAGGGACCTCAGACAGTGGAACCAGGATGTATTCCTGGTGCACAAAGGGACCTTGCAGACACATCCCCCCATGGAGGGATGCTCCCTTAACCTAGAGACAGGAGAGAAGTCCTAGTCCCTACTTCAAATGACTTGACAGATTTACATGACCCCACCTGGATAGCATAGCCCTACATGTGGAATGGGGGTGGGGACATGGGAGGGGAGGGTGGTCAGGGTGCATGTGAGGAGGGAAAGAGGGTAATAAGGACAGGGGAGGGAGGGAGGAAAGGAGGGAAGGTAGGAGAGGGAACTGGGACCGACATGTAAAATAAAAAAAATAATTTAAAAAACAAAGAGAAAAAAAGAAAGAATAAACAATAAAAAAGAATGCTAACTATTGGAAAATAAATATCTCCTTTTGCTCAAAAAAATTAGTCAACATTTTATTTTCATAATTTTTGTAACTTGAAAAACAAAGTAAAACCTATTGAGATAAAATGACACATCCAAAGAGTCAATAATAGTTCTTGAGAGGTAATGGCAGGGAAATATTAGGTTTTAATGAAATAAGGTAAAGACAATTAGCATACAGAATCATCCATGAAAGTCATACTCGTCAATTTATTAGTTTCT
The DNA here is from genome assembly GCF_943737965.1 of Phodopus roborovskii. Taxonomy (NCBI): domain Eukaryota; kingdom Metazoa; phylum Chordata; class Mammalia; order Rodentia; family Cricetidae; genus Phodopus; species Phodopus roborovskii. Next base: position 60,009,769 of record NW_026126480.1, on the reverse strand, counting down.
TTACATCTCAATTAACAACTACATAACATTTTGAAATTCTGAATATCATTACGAGTCTTTGAACATGACATGTTTTCAATTGATTCAATCAAACTAATTCTAAAGCCTATGATTGTTTTATAGGATATAGAAGTATAAGTTGGTGTGGGTAGAGAGGTGGGAAGGATCTGGGAGGAGTTGAGAGAAGGGGAGAGGATGTGATCAACATACATTGCATTTAAAACTGTTAAGAAACTGTTTTAAATATAGTTTGTTTTTTCAAGCTCAATGGAATTTTCAAATCATCATGGTCTTCTTTTCCTATTGCTATAGAGAATCTAATGATTATAAAATGACAGTGATGAAGAATAGGACAGAGGTGATACAGTTTGTACTGTTGGGACTCACTGATGACCCAGGACTGCAGCTTCCACTGTTTATTACCTTCCTCCTCATCTATACCATCACCCTGGTGGGGAACCTGGGGATGATCCTGCTAATTCTCTTGGACACTCGGCTCCATACTCCCATGTACTTTTTCCTTGGTAATCTTTCTCTGGTGGACTTTTGTTACTCCTCAGCTGTCACCCCCACAGTCATGACTGAGCTTCTTGGAGGAGAGAAAGTCATTTCCTACAATGACTGTGCTGCTCAGATGTTCTTCTTTGGAGGCTTTGCTACTGTGGAGAATTACCTATTGGCCTCAATGGCCTATGATCGCTATGCTGCAGTGTGTAAGCCCCTACACTATGCCACCACCATGACTAAAAGTATGTATACATGGCTGATAATTGGCTCTTATGTCATCAGTTTCATAAATGCCTCCATCCATATTGTAGACATATTCACTCTCTCCTTCTGTAAGTCCAATGTGATCCATCATTTTTTCTGTGATATTCCAGCGGTCATGGCTCTCACTTGTTTTGATAATCAATATAGAGAACTAGTTCTTCTCTACATTGAGAGTTTAAATATCTTTTTTGCTCTCATAGTTGTCTTGACATCTTACATGTTAATTTTTATTACCATCTTAAAGATACACTCAGCTACAGGACATCGCAAGGCCATAGCTACCTGTGCTTCCCACTTCACCGCAGTGTCTATTTTCTATGGGACTGTCATCTTCATGTATTTACAGCCAAGTTCTAATCATACCATGGACATAGACCAAGTTACATCTGTGTTTTATACCATGGTCATTCCTATGCTGAACCCTCTGATCTACAGCCTGAGGAATAAGGAGGTTAAGAATGCATTCTTAAAGTCAGTACTATATTCTTAAAGGTAAATTATGTATTCTTCTGCTGAATAAAAAAATAGAATTTTATTGGGTCGCTTATGTAAACTATCATATCATCTGCAAATAGAGACAGTTTGACTTCTTCCTTTCCAATTTGGATGCCCTTGATCTCCTTTTGTTGTCTTATAGCATTAGCTAGAACTTCTAGTACGATATTGGAGATATGGGAGGACAGCCTTGTCTTGTTCCTGATTTTAGAGGATTGGCTTAAGTTTCTCTCCATTCAGTTTGATGTTGGCAGTTGGTTTGCTGTATATTGCTCTTATTATGTTTAGGTATGTTCCTGTTATCCCTGACCTCTCTAATACCTTTATCATGAAGGGTGTTGATTTTATCGGGCTTTTTCTGCATCTAGGGAGATAATCATTGGTTTTTCTTTTTCAGTTTGTTTATATGGTGGATCACGTTGATAGATTTTCGTATGTTAAACCATCCCTGCAATCCAGGTATGAAGCCTACTTGATCATGGTGGATATTTCTCTGATGTATTTTTGAATTCGGTTTGCCATTATTTTATTGAGTATTTTTGCATCGATGTTCATCAGGGATATTGGTCTGTGTTTTCTTTCTTAGTTGTGTCTTTGTGGGTTTGGGTACCAAAGTTATTGTGGCCTCATAAAAAGAGACTGGCAATAAACCTTCTGTTTCTATCTTGTGGAACAGTTTGAGGGTAGTGGTATTAGTTCTTCCTTGAATGTCTGGTAGAATTCTGCACTGAATCCATCTGGCCCTGGACTTTTTTTCGTTGGAGGCTTTCGATGCTGCTTCTATTTCATTTCGGGTTATAGGTCTATTTAGTTGTTTGTCTGTTCTTGATTTAATTTTGGTAAGTGATAGTTATCCAGAAACTTGTCCATTTCCTTTGAATTTTCAATTTTTGTGGAATACAGATTTTCGAAGTATGACCTGATTGTCTGGATTTCCTCTGTGTCTGTTGTTATGTTCCCCATTTCATTTCTGATTTTGTTAATTTGCATGTTCTGTCTCTGCTTTTTCGTTAATTTGGATAAAGGTTTATCAATCTTGTTGATTTTCTCAAAAACCAACTCTTTGTTGCATTGATTTTTTGTATTGTTTTCCTGGTTTCTATTTTGTTGATTTCAGCCCTCGTTGATTATTTCCTGGCGTCTGCTCCAGCGGGGTGTTCGCTTCTCTCTGTTCTGGTTTTCAGTTGCGCTGTTAATTCATTTATGTGACTATCCTCTGTTTTCTTCATATGGGCACTTAGTGCAATGAACTTCCCTCGTGCACTGCTTTCAAGGTGTCCCATAAGTTCGGGTATGTTGTATCCTCATTCTCATTGAATATTAGAAAGTCTTTAATTTCTTTCTTTATTTCTTCTTTGACCCAGGAGTGGTGCAATTGCACATTGTTCAGTTTCCATGAGTTTGCAGGTTTTCTGCTATTTGTATTGTTGTTGAATTCCAATTTTAAAGCATGGTGGTCCGATAAGATACAGGGGACTATTTCTATTCTCTTGTATCTGTTGAGGTTTGTTATGTCTCCTAGTATGTGGTCGATTTTAGAGAGGTTCCATGTGGAGCAGAGGGGTATATTCTTTTGTCTTTGGATGGAATGTTCTATAGATGTCTGTTAGCCCCAGTTGAGACATAACTTCTGTTAATTCTTTTGTTTCTTTGTTGAGTTTCTGATTTGTGGTCCTGTCTAGTGTTGGGTGGTGTATTGAAGTCTCCCACTATAGTGTGTGGGTTTTATATGAGCTTTGAGTTTTAGTAGTGTTTCTTTTACGATGTGGGTGGCTTTGTATTAGGGGCATAGATGTTCAGTTGGCTTTGTGTTGATGGATTTCTCCTGAGATGATATGAATGACCATCTTCATCTCTTTTGACTAGTTTTGGTTTGAAGTCTAGTTTGTTAGATATTAGGATGCTCGCCTGCTTGCTTCTTATTTCCATTTGATTGGAAAATCTTTTCCCAACCCTTTACCCTGGGTATGTCTATCTTTGGGCTAGTGTGTTTCTTGTTGCAGCAGAGGATGGATTCTGTCTTCGTATCCATTCTGTTAATCTGTGTCTTTTTATAGGTGAGTTAAGACCATTAATGTTGGGGTGGTAAGGACCATTGATTGTTGTGGTTGTTTGATTTAGGTTTGTTGTTGGCAGTGGTATTGTGATATATTTGTTCTGCTTCACCCTAGGTTTCTGGTGTGTTGGATTATCTGTTGCCTACATTTTTGTGGGCGTAGTTACCTTCCTTGGGTTGGAATTTTCCTTCCAATACTTTCTGTGGGCTGGTTTGTAGATACATTTGGGAAATCTGGTTTTGTCATTGAATATCTTGTTCTCTCCATCTATATTGACTGGGTTTTGCTGGATATAGTAGCCTAGGCTGGCATCCGTGTTCTCTTAATACTTTTAGAACATCTATCCAGGACCTTCTGGCCTTGGGGTTTCCATGGAGGTCAGGTGTAATTTTGATAGGTCTGCCTTTATATGTTACCTGTCCTTTTCCTTCGCTGCTCTTAGGGGATTGAGCCTGGTTAGGAATGGAATAGGAAAGAGAGAGAGGCAGAGACAGAGGGAGACATAAGGGGGCCAATATTGGTTTGAAGATAAGTTGAACACAAAGAGGTCGAGGAACTATAAGACTGCTCCCAACTAACAATCTCAGCTTCCGTGGAGGCTATCATAAATGCCCTTCCCGGGGTGAGATCAACAACTAACTTCTCCATGGGTCCTCACTAATGCCTGTTGAAACAGGGCAAACACCCATACATAAACACTGAGTCAAACTAGAACCCAGAAGCAGATGGAGAGGACAAGACCATGCGGTGAGTACATAGAGACAGCTTACCTGCAAGGAGGAGCTAAGGGCCACTAGACTGATAGCTGGGAAGCCAACAGGGGTCTGACTCGGACTCCCCTGAATTGGGTCTCAGCCAGAAGGTCTGAGCAGTCTAAGAGACCTCAGACAGTGGAGCCAGGATGTATCCCTGGTGCACAAAGGCTTTGCAAACATATCCCCCATGGAGGGATAACTGCCTTATTCTAGAGATGGGGAGCCCTAGTCCCTACTTCACAGGACCTGTCAGATCTACATGACCCCAACTGGATGGCATTCCCCTACATTTGTATTGTGGTGGGGGGTTGGGAGGGGGGGGTGTTTAGAGTGCATGGGAGGGGTAGAGGGGTAGGGAGGGAAGGAGGGGGGGAGGGCTTGGGGGGGGGAGGGAGGGAGGGGGGGAACTGGGATCGCATGTAAAATAATAATAAAAAAAAAAAAAAAAACGCTTTGACTCCAAAATTTAAGTTGAAGAACAAGTTACTGGGGAAAAGTATTTCTATTTTGTTTCCACAGAAAATGAAAAGATGTGGATTCCTTCCAGACTAATGTGGTTTGATCACACCAGACCGCCTGAAACAGGGTACAAGCTGATCCTACATTCCAAACAGCTGGACAAAACAGCCCTACAGACTACAGCTAGGATATCTGAATCTTCTTCGAATCCCCCAAGACAGCGCCCCTTACCAGCGGAGTAGTTTGGAAAGACGACGCCCAAATTCCCAAATATTGTGTATAAATGTTTGTTTTCATTTAATTGGACTTTGTTATATAAAATTAAATAAAAAATACTCTATATGCAAAAAAAAAAAAAAAAAAAAAGAATATAGTGGAGTTGAAAGATACCAAAATCCTTTCTGATTTGCTGAATTACTCTCTAGCTATGCTTTAGGTGAGGTTGTACAATATTTCTACCATTTTCAGAATGTGAAGATGTACCTGTGCAAGTTGGGCTGACCAAAGTTAATGACTCATCTGCTAGTAGGCCATACTCACATGCGTGGCACATTCTAGAATTTCAGTGGATATTTGTGAGATAGGTCCTAAATGAATAGTACTTTTATCAAAGTATGGGTTAAAATGTTTGAATAAATATGAAATGGCTGTATTTTTCTACCATTTGTGTACTGATTTCTGAACTAAGAATTGAGAAAAAAATATCATCTAGAAATTATTTACAGTACCATAAAAAAAAAAAATAGAATTTTAATTTAACTTTGTAAGATGCACCACCCCTAGCATCATTCTTCTCAGATATCTTCCATGTATTAAGTAAGAGTTCATGTCCACAACAAACTAAAGTAGATGAAATAATACCCTTACTTCCTCAAAATTCTTCTGAAACTATTTTGAACAGAATTGTGTACTTAAATGATATAAGAATCTTAGGATTTTCAAAATCTCATTAATAATACTGATATATCACTTAATTAAATACACCTCAATGCAAATACACATAAAGCAGTTTAAAGATAAATACCAAAGACCAAAGGAATGCCTGAAGTTGTTGCATGATACAAACATGAATGTGGTAAAACTTACATAATCCCATATGTGATGTGGTTATCTGTAGTGCTTGATTTAAAATTTCCATCTTCCTGGATTAATGATGTATCTCTAACGATATTTCTTATTTTTATTTTTTTATTATTTTATACAACCAACACCATGTAAATGAAAACAAACATTTATAGACAATATTTGGGAATTTGGGCATTGTTCTTTCCAAACTACTTCCTGCTGATAAGGGGCACTATCATGGGGGATTCGAAGAAGATGCAGAAATCCTGGATGTAGTTGATCAGGCTGCTTTGTCCAGCTGTTTTGAATGTAGGATCACCTGGTACTCTGCTTCAGGTGGACTGGCTTGATCAAACCACATTAGTCTGGAAGAAATCCACATCTTTTCATTTTCTGTGGAAACAAAAATAGAAATCCTACCAAACAAGTAAAAGACCTATATAATAAGAACTTTGTGGCTCTAAAGGAAGAAATTAAAGAAGATACAAGAAAATGGAAAGATCTCCCATGCTCTTGGATAGGTAGGATAAACATAGTAAAAATGGCAACCTTGCCAAAAGCAATCTACAGATTCAATGCAATCCTCATTAAAATCCCACCACAATTCTTCACCAACCTTGAAAGAATAATAATCAACATTATGTGGAAAAACAAAAGACCCAGGATATCCAAAACAACCATATACAATAAAAGAACTTCAGGAGGCATCATCATTCCTGACTTTAAGCTCTACTACAGAGCTATAGTTCTGAAAACAGCCTGGTATTGGCACAAAAATAGACAGGTAGACCAATGGAATTGAATTGAAAATCCTGATATTAACCCACACACTTATGAACACCTGATTTTCGGCAAAACAGCTAAAATTATACAATGGGGCAAGGACAGCATCTTCAACAAATGGTGCTGGCACAATTGGATCAGGGTGTGTAGAAGACTGCAGATAGATGCATGTCTGTCGCCATGCACAAAACTCAAATCCAAATGGATCAAAGACCTCAACATCAAGCCAGCCACACTTAACCTCTTAGAAGAGAAAGTAGGAGGTACCCTTGAACAAATTGGATGAGCTAATACCAATACTCCTCAAATTGTTCCACAAAATAGAAACAGAATGTTCATTGTCTTGTGTACCAAGGCCACAGTCACCTTGGTATCAAAGCCTCACAAAGACACAACTAAGAAAGAAAACTACAGACCAATATCCCTGATGAATATCAATGCAAAAATACTCAATAAAATACTGGCAAACCGAATTCAAGAATACATCAGAGAAATCATCCACTATGACCAAGTAGGCTTCATCCCTGGAATGCAGGGATGGTTTAACATACGAAAATCTATCAAGGTGATCCACCATATAAACAAACAGAAAAAGAAAAACCATATGATTATCTACCTAGATGCTGAAAAAGCCTTCGACAAAATTCAACACCCTTTCATGATAAAGGTCTTGGAGAGGTCAGGGATAACAGGAACATACCTAAACAAAATAAGAGCAATATACAGCAAACCAACTGCCAACATCAAACTGAATGGAGAGAAACTTAAGCCAATTCCTCTAAAATCAGGAACAAAACAAGGCTGCCCTCTCTCTCCATATCTCTTCAATATTGTACTAGAAGTTCTAGCTAATGCTATAAGAAAACAAAAGGAGATCAAGGGCATCCAAATTGGAAAGGAAGAAGTCAAACTGTCTCTATTTGCAGATGATATGATAGTTTACATGAGCGACCCAATAAACTCTACCAGGGAACCCCTACAGCTGATAAACACCTTCAGCAAACTAGCAGGTTACAAGATAAACTGAAAAAAATCAGTAGCCCTACTTTTTTTAGACGGAAAAGAGACAGAGAAAGAAATCAGAGAAACATCACCCTTTACAATAGCCACAAACAACATAAAGTATCTTGGTGTAATGCTTACCAAACAAGTAAAAGACCTATATAATAAGAACTTTGTGGCTCTAAAGAAAGAAATTAAAGAAGATACCAGAAAATGGAAAGATGTCCCATGCTCTTGGATAGGTAGGAGGTAGGATAAAAATAGTAAAAATGGCAATCTTGCCAAAGCAATCTACAGATTCAATGCAATCCCCATTAAAATCCCACCACAATTCTTCACCGACCTTGAAAGGATAATAATCAACTTTATATGGAAAAACAAAAGACCCAGGATAGCCAAAACAACCCTATACAATAAAAGAACTTCAGGAGGCATCACCATTCCTGACTTAAAGCTCTACTACAGAGCTATAGTTCTGAAAACAGCCTGGTATTGGCATAAAAATAGACAAGTAGACCAAAGGAATCAAATTGAAAATCCTGATATTAACTCACACACCTATGAACACCTGATTTTCAACAAAACAGCTAAAATTATACAATGGGGCAAAGACAGCATCTTCAACAAATGGTGCTTGCACAATTGGATGAGGGTGTGTAGAAGACTGCAGATTTGTCGTCATGGACAAAACTCAAGTCCAAATGGATCAAAGACCGCAACATCAATCCAGCCACATTGAACCTCTTAGAAGAGAAAGTAGGAGGTACCCTTGCACAAATTGGTATAGGAGACCACTTCCTGAGCATAACTCCAGGGGCACAGACTCTGAGAGAAACAATTAATAAATGGGACCACTTCAAACTTAGAAGCTTCTGTAAGGCAAAGGATACAGTGGACAAGAACAAATGGCAGCCAACAGACTGGGAAAAGATTTTCACCAATCCTATATCTGACAAAGGGCTGATCTCCAAAATATACAAAGAACTCAAGAAACTAGTCAACAAAACACCAAATAACCCTACTAAAAAATGGGGTTCAGAACTGAAGAAAGAATTCTCATTAGAGGAAACCAAAAAGGCTGAAAGACACTTAAGAAAATGCTCAACATCCCTAGCTATCAGGGAAATGCAAATGAAAACAACTTTGAGATACCATTTTACTCCTGACAGAATGGCTAAAATTAGAAACACCAATGATGACTCATGTTGGAGAAGATGTGGAGAAAGGGGAACACTCACCCACTGCTGGTGGGAGTGCAAACTCATACAGCCATTTTGGAGATCAGTATGGCGGTTCCTCAGGAAAATGGGAATTAGTTTACCACAGGACCCGGCAATCCCCCTCTTAGGCATATACCCAAATGATCCACATCCATGCAACAAAGACATCAGTTCAACTATGTTCATAGCAGCACTATATGTAATAGCAAGAACCGGGAAGCAGCCTAGATACCCCTCAATTGAAGAATGGCTAATGAAGATGTAGCACATCTACACAATGGAATACTACTCTGCAGAAAAATTAATGGTATCTTGAAATTTGCAGGCAAGTGGATGGCACTTGAAGAAACCATTCTGAATGAGGTAACCCAGGCACAAATGAGGAACATAGTATGTACTCACTCATATATGGATTTTAGACCTAGAGCAAAGGATCACCAGCCTATAATTCACACCACCAGAGGAACTAGGATACAAGGTGTGACCAGGAAGATTGAGCCTGGTTAGGAATAGAAGTCAAGAAAGAGAGAGAGAGAGAGAGAGAGAGAGAGAGAGAGAGAACATAAAAGAGGGAGCCATTATTGGTTTGAAGATAAAATTGAACACAAAGAAAGGTCTAGAGAACAACAAGACTGTTCCCAACTAACAATTTGAGCTTCCATGGAAAGGCTATCATAAGTGCCCTTCCTGGAGAGTGAGATCAACAACTAACTTATCCATGGAGCCCTCAACTAATGCCTGTTGGAAACAGGATCAAACACCCATACATAAACACTGAGTCGAACTAGAACCCAGATGCAGATGGAGAGGACAAGACCAGGCAGCAGAAACACATAGAGACAGCTTACCTGAAGAAGGAGGAGCTAACGGGCCACCAGACTGATAGCTGGGAAGCCAGCCTGGGACTGACTCAGTCCCCCCTGAATATGGGTCTCAGCCAGAAGGACTGAGCAGTCTAAGAGACCTCAGACAGTGGAGCCAGGATGTATCCCTGGTGCACAAAAGGACTTTGCTAACACATCCCCCATGGAGGGATAACTGCCTTAATCTAGAGACTGGAGAGAAGCCCTAGTCCCTACTTCACATGACCTGTCAGATCTACATGACCCCAACTGAATGGCATTCCCCTACATATGGAATTGGGGTGGGGTAATGGGAGGGGAGGGTGGTTAGAGTGCATGTGAGAGGGCAGAGAGGGTAAAAGGGAGGAAAGTAGGGAGGGAGGGAGGGAAGGAGGGAGAGAGGGAGGAAGGGAGGTAGAGGAAACTGGAATTGACATGTAAAATAATAAATTAAATTTAAAAAAAAATGCTTTGGCTCCAAAATTTAAGATCAAGGACAAGTTACTGGTGAAAAGGATTTCTATTTTTGTTTCCACAGAAAATGAAAAGATGTGGATTTCTTCCAGACTAATGAGGTTTGATCAAGCCAGACCTCCTGAAACAGAGTACCAGGTGATCCTACATTCAAAACAGCTGGACAAAGCAGCCTTACAGACTACAGCTAGGATTTCTGAATCTTCTTAGAATCACCCATGACAGTGCCCCTTACCAGCAGGAAGTAGTTTGGAAAGAACAATGCCCAAATTCCCAAATATTGTCTATAAATGTTTGTTTTCATTTAAATGGACTTTGTTATATAAAATAATTTTTAAAAAATTTAAAAAAAAAGATTTAAAAAAAAAAAACATCTATCCAGGACCTTCTGGCCTTGAGGGTTTCCATGGAGAAGTCAGGTGTGATTTTGATAGGTCTGCCTTTATATGTTACCTATCCTTTTACCTTCACTGCTCTTAATATTCTTTCTTTACTCTGTATGTTAGGTGTTTTGATTGTTATATATTGAGGGATCTTTTTCTTTGGTCCCGTATATTTGTGTTCGGTTTGCTTCTTGTACTTTCATGGGCATGTCCTTCTTCAGATTTGGAAAGTTTTCCTCGATTGTTTTGTTGAATATGTTTTCGGCACCTTTGAGCTGGGCTGCCTCACCTTCCTCTATGCCTATTATTCTTAGGTTTGGCCTTTTCACTGTGTCCCACATTTCCTGGATGTTTTGTGTTATGGATTTGTTGGATTTATGATTTCCATTGGTCGATGAGTCTATTTCCTCTAATTTATCTTCCATGCCTGAGATTCTCTCTTCCATCTCTTGAATCCTGTTGGTTATGCTTGTGTATACAGTTCCTAATCTTTTGCCCAGTTTTTCTATTTCCAGCATTCCTTCAGTTTGTAATTTCTTTATTGTCTCTATTTCAGTTTTCAAGTCTTGAACTGTTTCCTTCACCTGCTTAATTGTTTTTTCTTGGCTTTCTGTACTTTCTTTACTTTCCTTAAGAAATTTGTTCATTTCTTCCAATTTTTGTTTGTTTTTTCTTCCATTACTTTAAGAGATTTTCTCACATCTTCTTTGAGGGCCTCTATCATTTTTATGATGATAATATTCAAGCCGTTCTCTTCTCCTTCATCTTCTTTGTTGGGTTTCAGTCTAGTTGGTGTAAATTCCCTAGATTCTTGTGGTGTTATGCTTATCTTTCTGTTGTTAGGTGTTTTCTTGTATTGCCATCTTCCCATAGCTTCTTCCAGTAGGTGTTGGTTAGGTATCTCCTTTTCTCTATGGTACTTCCCTGGTGGGATTAGGTAGGTCAGAGGTTCGATGTCTGTAGCTCTGGGTGGTCCAAGCTTTCTAGGAGGTCTCTCCACAGGCAAGGGCCCAGGGATGGGGGTCAAAGATCAGCTCCATCAGAAGACTGGCAATGGCAATCAAAGATCTTGAAGGCTGGGACTCAGGATGATCCTTAAACTGATAGGCAGATCTAGCCTGGGTCTGGCACTCTTCAGCTGAGGCCTCTTTGGCAGAGGCCCTGTGATGGGGGTCAAGGATCCAGCCTTCAGGAACTCAGAGAGGCCCTGCAGAGATAGGCATATCTCTGGGAAGGGCCCGGAACTCCAGTAGAGGACCAGGGTGGGGGTCAGAGACCAGGCAGATGGAAATTACGGGTGTTCTCACGTGGATAGGCAGGTCTAGTGTGCTCAGAGCAGCTCCAGGAAGTTCCCCAAAGGTTGCATTGACAGATTTTCATATATTGAACAATCCCTACTTCTCTGCTGATGGTGGATGATTTTTCTGATGTGTTCTTAGATTCTGTTAGGCAGTATTTTATTGAGTATTTTTGCATCAATGTTCATGAAGTCTGTAATTTTTTTTCTTGGCTGTGTCTTTGTGTGATTTTGTTAACAAAGTAATTGTGGCCTCATAAAAAGAATTTGACAATGACCTTTCTGTTTCTGTTATGTAGAACAATTTGTAGAGTATTAGTATTAGCCCTTCTTTGAATTTTGTAGAAGTCTGCACTGAAACCATCTAGCCCTGTACTTTTTTTGGTTTGGAGATTTTCGATGACCGCTTCTGTTTCATTAGGGGTTATAGGCTTATTTAAATTGTTTATCTGTTCTTGATTTAGTTTTGATATGTGATACCTATCCAGAAAATTGTCCATTTCCTTTAAAGTTTGTGATTTTGTGGAGTACAGTTTGTATTTTCTTTCTTAATTATATTTCCACTTTCAGGTCTTTATTTTTTATTTCCTTTCACTGCTGTCTTTATAGATTTCTTTAAGGGATTTATTGATTTCTCTTTAAATACTTCTATCATAGTCATAAAAGGTATTTTAAGGTCCTTATCTTGTTCTTCATCTACATTGTGTTGGGCCTATTATGGCAGGGTTGCTGGGCTTTAGTGAAGACATTTGTCCTTGATGTTATTGAATGTGTTTTTAAACTGGCATCTAGGCATATCAGTTTGGGATGATTGTAATTTTAGATGCTGATATCTAATCTTGTGTTCGTTGAATGTGTTTTTTGGGGGGGTTGTTTGTTGTTGTTTGTTTTTTTGTTTTTTGTTTTGTTTTATTTGTTTTTTGTTTTTGTTTTTGTTTTTGGGGTTTTGTTTTGTTTTTTTGTTTGTTTGTTTGTTTGTTTGTTTGTTCCTTGGTTTCTGTTGCCCTCTCTGGTTCTTAGGAGTGTGTTGAATCTAGTAGGGGTCTTGTGGTGCCTGGTAGATCTTCTTTTAGTATCCTACCAGTTACAGCCACTAGAGCTTGTAGATAAAATATGTTACTAGGTATTGGGATCTGACACTTAAGTATGGGGATGGGCTAGGAGGAAGGGCTAAGGGGACCACTGGAGGGAAGACAGCTTGGCATTCCACCAGGATCTGCTTAGTCTACTGGAATTAAGGACAGAGCCTGAGAAGAGACCACAGCAGGTAGTCTACTACAGAACTGGACATGAAACTGAGAAATCTGATTTGGAAAAGAGGAGGCAGAGTGAAGTTCTGTAGCTTGCCCTTCTGCTTTGGTGCTGTGTTCCCAGGGAATGTCTAATGGAGTTTGGGGCTGGAATAGCAGCATGAATGGGAAGGAAGCCTGGGGAAGAAGAGCTGTGTGATCTGCTAAAGATGATGGCAAAGAGGAGGAAGAGACACTGGTGGTCTGCTACAAAGTTGGAGGTGAGACTGGGGAGTTGGATTTGGAGAAAAAAGGGGAGGGAGTTGATAAAGATCTACAGGTAACCTTCCTGCTTCCCTGGCCAGCATGAATGAAGGGTCCCCTCCCACAGTACTTTTTCTACAAAAGACAAATGATTCTGGACAGATTTTAAAAAAAAAGGCTATCTGACTGGGGCCAAGTCTCCCTCTGCCACCAACTTCACAGCATAATGAACTTAGTCACTAGTTCATCAACTGGCAACACTCTAGCCACTGGAGCCATCAATATTCATTGAATATTAGATTAACACAAATCCCTCTCTAATTTTCAAGGTAACATTTGCTTACTTCTCCATCTTACTACCCACCAAATAAAGTCTTGCTGTGCTGATGTTAGGGCAATGGGATTGAAGGTATCCTTTTACTCACCTAGGTAGTGTGATCATTGTGACTTACATGGGGACAGAGACTATGAGACTATATACAACAATCAGTTTACTGTGCTAATCCCAGTACTAATTCTAAGACTAAGACTTTTCCTCAATAATTTCTCTTTCCTGAGCTAACAGTGTCTTATCTTTTTTATTTTCAAACCAGCGTAGTGTTTCTTCACCTGTTCTTAATGTACATGGTTAAACTTGCCATGTGACCTAGCTCTGCAGGTGCTTTTAAAAGTAAAAGAATGAAAACCATAATATCTCAGGAAAATGTTAGCCTTAAAACCACTGCAATGATAAAAAGAGTCATTTCCAAAGAAGTACTGCTATTCCTCTAACAGCTCCCTAGAAGAACCCATTTACAGTTTATGGTTTTATTGAACACAGTTAACTGAGTGAGGAAAAACTCTATACTTGGACCACATGTTCAAAGAGGAGTAACTTTTTAACATTGCAACTTTCTAAGGTATAGACATCAGTTGGGGTAAATATCAGTCTAGCCAAACTCTTTTGTGTGTAATATGAGAATTGCTCTTTAATCAGAACAGCTGAAGGACACAAGTAGTCTGTGTTGCCTCCCCACACCAACCCCCCAGAGGGCATAGTGGAAACTGTGGGCACATGATAGAGTGTGCCTGGAGATTTCAGAAGAGAGGAAAGGAAACTGTTGAGATAGAAGATTCCATTGTAGTCTCAGAGTGGTAGACAGCAGTGGGCGTGATATGTTGATACCCTTATCAGAAGTGTCCAGGATCATGTCATCCCACCAGTGTTATCATTCAAGCCAACCTTCCTGTCAGAAGTTTCTAGGCCCATATGAGGCATTCAGGTCACTAACCCTGCATTCCAGAACCTGAGGATAGATATTTTAGCAAATACATTGTTAGACTGGACAGAAACAAAGCAAACATATGTGGAAAAAAGGAGTACTGAAGAGATACATGCATTTTATCCAAGTTAAAGGGGCATGGGCCTGGAGATACTAAAGAGAAATAGTAAGAATTAAAATCTATGAGAGCCTATGGTAGGTAACAGCTCCTCACTGGCAGTGGCTTGTCTAGCACTTGACAATTTATACTTGGAGCTTCTTTTGGGACATGTGCATCTCAAAATATTAACTCCCTTTGTTAGGATACAAGTGTTGGAAGTAAATATATCATGTGGAAACTATATCAAAATTAAAAACATTAAAATTGCAAAATAAACTCTTTGGAGGTCTAATGTTTTCTACCTAATCCAGTACAAAAAGGATGCAGTGGTCCCCAGAGGACTCAATGGAACCATAAAGTGTTATGGATGGAATCATATGTGTTTCTGACATGAGGTGACATTAACCAAGATGGTGCTAAGGTCACATGACATTTGCCTTTTATATGATACTGTTAAGAAATGTGGCAACTAATTTATATCATTGTTTCCATTTTAAAGAAGCCACAAGAGAAGACAGCAAACTACATGTATGCTTTCTCTTCAATGTGAACTCAGTCCCCAATCAGGGCATAAGTCCCTAGGAGAGTCACCATTTCATGGATTAAATATGGATTGCCACACTCTCTTTAAAAAAGAAAGACACTTTCATTAGATAGGTTAGTCTGGATATAAGAAGAAATGGTACTTATGGCCTAGGCAGGTAGGGACAAAATAGAAAAATAATAAAACAGAGAAAAGAATCTCATTGTCTCAGCTCAAGGAAGCTGAGTCCATAGGTAACTGATAGGACAACTAGAATCATGGCACTGGATTTCTCTCAGAGTTAGAGAAAAGATGAGTAGCAAGAAAAAAGCTCTGGAGAAGTTCCTAATGAATGTTACCAGCCCTGTTCCAGGATATGGGAAGGATTGGGCCATTTTGTTCTCTTTTTTCTTAGTCACAGGGCCAAGGAACCAACCTAACCCAAGACCCCAAGACACTACTTTCAAGGATATTTTGAGATAAAGGTATTGATTCTGGAATGGTAAAGCAAAATCCCATGTTCCAGCATCTCATGGACTGAAACGGTACAGAACAATTTGCTAACATAACTTAATATGCTAACTTTAGATAGTGAGAGGGCTTATTATCCAGATTAACATCTGAGAGGATGTGTATGGGAAATTAGGACCCTAATCAACAGGCAAATTAATGCTTTGAGGTTTGTTTTAGTCCAATCAAAAAGTGTGTGCAAGTGGAGGTATTAAACCCCATTTTAGTCAGGTTAAGGATGTGGTCAGTTTCTGGCAATAAGTCATCATGGACAACAGAAAATGGTTGATGGTCAATTGGCCATGTTCTGAAATGGGCATCTGGCAACAGGCAAAGCCAATTTCTGGAAGCTGAAATTAGTCCCTAAGGTCCCAAATTCTAGTGATCTGGCTTCAGGCAAAACCCAATGCTGAACGACAAAGTCAGAAGACTGGACAATCCCTGGAGTCTGGACAAGGGTGTCAGTCTAGGATGTCTGTAATTGAACCCAGAACTTGCCTTCATTTGTGTGTGAAATGTAATGTGCTCAAATATCTGCTCTGGAGGTTAGAAGATAGTGAAAGTGCAAGAAAGTGAGGAAGATGAGAAAACAGACCCAAGCTGAGTTTATGTGACACATCAATAAAACCTAAAAAAGGTGGCTTACACTGCTAATGTAGACAAAAGCTGCAAAAAAAGCCAAGTGTTTCAGGACACAACTGGCAGCCCTTCAGCTTTCATTAAGGCCAGAAAGCAACCACATTCTTGATGAAATGGTTATCAAAAAGGGGGGGATTGTTATCAGAAAAAGGGGGAGATAATTGAAGAAAGAAAAAGTTGTCCAAAATGAAAGGCTGGGGTACATGATCCTAAAAATCCTCCAAGTATTGGCACCAAGTATTAATTTGGAATTGATAGAAGTGATTTGGAAATTAAAGAAGGCAGAGACCAGACTCTACATGAGCACGTTTGTTCTTTAATCAGAACAACTGAAGAACACTAGTCTCTCCTCCAGAGTGGAGACTGTACAACCTATTGAAACTCTTAAGGAATTTTATGAGGAAAACTGAAACATCTCATGGCATGCCAGGGATCATGAAAATTCTTCATATGTTCAAGACTTACATGTGGCTATAGAAAGTCTTGGAAGAATGTAACCTTATTTTAGACAATGTGTCATTATGTTCACAAACCAGCTGAGGCTGACCTTTAACTCCATACCTTCCCTCCTCTACCACTCAATTGATGGAATTATTGGCATTAACCAACAAAAATATTCATCTTTCATTTTAGGCACATTTTAGTGTTAAACTCAGCTATATATAAAAGTTAAGACCTTAAGCCATTGGCATATTGAAGATATGCAAATACAGAAGAGAATGAGATAATTAATGGTTCAAACAATTTTACATAATGTGGATATGAGAAGTCCCATGAAATAATAGATTATATAGATAGATGGATGAACAGAGATGATAGATGGAATAACAATAACTGAAAGACAGAGTTCAATGAATTTGAAGAAGAGCAAGTCTATGGGAGGGTACAGGTGGATAAATGGAATAATAAATGATGTATTATGTATTGCAATCTCAAAACATAAGAAATGATTTTTAAAGAGCTAAGGAATGATGATAGGGAAAGAAATAGTCTTCCCCAAGAGAGGGAACACCAAATATTGTCCAATACCAAATCATCATGTCTGAAAATATATATCCAAATAGAATTACTCAGAACAATCAGGCTGTACTAATATATGTATGGGTGTATCAATGATTAAAGAAAAAAAGGCTATAAATAATAAAAGAGGTATATGGAGGGTTGTTAGAGAAAAAGGGAGAGAAATTATGTAATTATATTAAATATTATAAAATAAGAAATGCAAATTAAGTAAACCAGGAACTCACTAAATGTCACCAACAGCAACAATATGCTACATAGGAGGAAAGAGAGTATTTCCAGAGCATATAAAATACTATGAATTAAAATACCCAAATGTGGGATTTTGGTCTAATTTGGTGGAAAGAAACTTGTTTACCACATGCCAGGCACTAGGTTCAATCCCAATTTCTACCAGTATGAAACAAGATAAAACAGAGAAATCTTACATATTTTTAAAGTGGTCAATAGAGACTGCTACTAAGTAAATTCATTTGCTGAACTGAGCCAGGCTTACTCTGAGGCAGATAAAACTGACTTTGTAAAGATTCTATATAATTAAAATGTAAAAGTTATAGAAAATTTTGCTTTCTCCACAGCCTTTTGTAATGCACTCTTGACCTCTTTGTTCCTGAGGCTGTAGACCAGAGGGTTCAACATGGGGATGACCATGGTGTAGAATACAGATGCCATCTTGTCTGTGCCCATAGTGTGGCTGGAGCTTGGCTGTAAGTACATGAAGATGCCTGACCCATAGAAGATGAAGACTGCAGTGAGGTGGGAGGCACAGGTGGAAAAGGCCTTCTGGCGTCCTTCAGATGAGTTCATCTTCAAAATAGTGATGAATATAAACAGGTAGGAGATCAAGATGACTACAACAGAGAAGATATCATTGAAACCCACAACAATGAAAATCACCATCTCACTGATAGAGGTATCTGAGCATGAGAGGGCCAGAAGAGGCGGGGCATCACAGAAGAAGTGGTCTATCACATTAGATTTACAAAAGGATAGCCTGAAAATGTTTCCAGTGTGGATGGAGGAATTCAGGAAGCCACAGACATAGGAGCTTATAGTCAGACAAGCCCATGTATTTGTGGTCATAATTGTGGTATAATGCAGGGGCTTACACACTGCTGCATAGCGGTCATAAGCCATGGCAGCCAGCAGGAAACTTTCTGTGGTTATAAAGCCCACAAAGAAAAAGAATTGGGTGCCACAAGCATCGTGGGATATGATTTTATCTGTTGAAAGGAGACCTGCTATTACTTTGGGTGTGACAGCTGAAGAATAACCAAAGTCCACCAGAGACAGGTGACTGAGGAAAAGGTACATGGGAGTGTGGAGATGTGAGTCCAGCAGAATCAGCCCTATCATTCCCAGATTCCCAAGCACAGTGCTGAGATAAATGAGAAGGAAGACAATGAAGAGTGGGGCCTGGAGCTCTGGGTCATCTGTTAACCCTGCAAGAATGAACTTAGTCACCTCTGTACTGTTCTCCATTAGGGATTATGTGGCTTCTCTGCAGCAAAAAGAAAGGAGAGGAGGATGAGAACTGGAGGGGACACTGCTTGTATTCTCTATGTCTCCAAGTGTTCCTTTCCAGTGTCCTGATCTAAGCAAGTAAAGGCAGCAAATTTTAAGTTTAAATTAATGGTAGAGCATACTGTTTTTTAGAAAAGATGATGTATCTCAATCTAGTAATCCACAGATGACTGAATTGAGGCCAGAAAAAAGTCTGACACAAGATTATCAGATAAATTACTTACTGGAAAATATCAATCACTTCTATCTCTGTAAAGCAAAGGCATCCCTTATTCTATACCAGAATAGCCTAATATCTTGATGCCTTCTGTTATGTTATAACAAAATACCATAAATTGTGCTGGGTATAACAGAAACTCATCATGTACTATCCTGACAGCTAGAAAGTCCAAGATTAAGTCTTTGACAATTCATTGTCTGCTTCTAATGTTTCCCTGTTCACAGATTACACTGTTGTCTCTCTATAATCTACCCAGATTTTCTTTAGTTAAACATTAGTCTCATTCATAAGAATTTTTTTCCTCATGTACTAGCCACCTCTCTAATACTCAACACCCTGAATCTCACCTTGGAAGTAACTGATCCAACATATAAATTTGGCTATGAAACCAATTAGGCCATGACACTATAAAATTGTGGTGAGACAAATTAATTTTACTTCTTGTTTCTCATCATTCCCATTGTGTCAAGAACTGTCATATGATAATTAAAGATGCTTAAATAGAATATCATTTACCAAAAATTATCTTGGGTTTATGTAATCCATAAGATATGCAATTTATCACAATAAGAAAATATGAAAGAAAACCATGTATAAGGAATAAAGACATCTAGAAAATAATGGTGCTTAACATTTACCACATTGCTAAAGGTTTTAGCTTTTATATACAGATGTCTTTAATATGGATAAAGTTTATCCAGAGCAGAGTGATTGAGATACCATTTGTTAAATATTACTCACTCGAATAAATACTGCAGATGTATATTTTTCAATTTTTGAAAAAGATTAGGAATTATCTCAAAATATTTTATCAACTTTGTTTACTACATCTGAAATCAAGTTTAAACAAATACTCAATAATAACGTCCTTTCACAGAAAATTAGGAATCAATCTACCTCAAGACCCAGTAATACCACTCGGGCATATACCCAAAGGATGAAGAATTATACAACAAAGACATTTGCTCAGCTATGTACATGGCAACATTATTTTCTAAGAGCCGGAACATGAAAACAACACAGATGCCCCTCAACCAAAGAATGGATAAAGAAAATGTGGTACATTTACACTATAGAGTATTAGCAGTAAAGGCAATGACATGTTGAAATTTGTGGGCAAATGGAGCTCTCTCTCTCTCTCTCTCTCTCTCTCTCTCACACACACACACACACACACACACACACACACACACACACACACACAAATCCTGAGTGAGATAACCCAGACCCAAAAAGATCATAGACAAACAGGGCATATACTCACTCATAAGTGGATATTAGATGTAAAGCAAAGGATATCCAGGCTGAAGTCCACAACCCCAGAGAAGCTAGGTAAAAAGTCCATAAGAGGGAAACATGGAAGGCCCCCTGGGAAGGAAAATAGTTAAAATCTCCTGGGTACACTGAGAGGAAGGATAGAAGGGATGAGTTGGAGGATGGGAACATGATGGATCAAGAAGACCAAGTTGGGGAAGGGACAGAGGGAAAGAACAATGAAAGAGATCTCTTGATAGAGGAAACCATTATGTGGTTAGGGAGAAACATGGTGCTAGAGAAATTTCCAGGTATCTACAAGAATGACTCCAATCAAGATTCCAAGTAATAGTGGAGAGGGTGTCTAAATGGACCTCCTCTTTAATAAGATTAGTGACTACCATAATTGTCATCATAGAACCTACATCCAGTAATGGTTGGAAGCAGATACAGTGATCCATAGCCAAGAACTGGGCTGAGATCCTGGAGTTTAGTTGAAGAGAGGGCATAGGGATCATATGACAATGCCAGTCAAGAGCATGATGGGTTAAACCATAGAGACAGCTAACCTGAGTTAGTAGGAGTTCACAAACTATGGACTGACAGCTGGGGAACCTGCACTCTAAATGTGGGTGGCAGTTGTGTTGTTTGATCTGTTGGGCAGGGCCCTGGAAGTGGGACCATGACCTATCCTGGGTACAAGAACTTGCTTTGTGGAGTCCATTCCTTATGGTGGGATACCTTGCCCAGTTTTGATATAAGGAGATGCTTAATCCTGCATCAACTTGATATGCCAGACTTTGTTGACACCCCAAGGAAACCCTTACCCCCATATAGAGGTTGGGAAGAGAGGAGGTGGGGGAGTGGGAAAAGCGAAGGGAGGGAGAACTGGGGTTGGTTTGTAAAATGAAAGATAATTATTTTAAATTAAAAAAGAAATACTAGGCCATTTTACATTACTCAGATTGACATAGGGTTCTCAGTCCCACAAACAGCTAACATTAGACTTCAGAGCAAATTCAAAGCAGGCTGGTTGCCCCTGGTGACAATATCTGGTTGCCCCTAGAGACAAACACATGGGGTCATTCTCCTGGGTCTTGTTTTACTGATTCAAGGTCAGAGTTTGAAGCTCTTTGTTCTACACATACTCTCCAACCTCAAAGTTCAGTCAACTGATTAAACTGATTACTTACTGTCTGGGAACCCTCACTTGCTCACTGGCCAGGCACGGTGGCACTCCTCTCCTGAGAGAAACTATGTGAGTTAACTTGTGTTATGAGTATGGATCAGGCCCTGAAAAATAACTTACAGTTGACCAGAATTTGGCTGTGAGAGTAGCAGGAAGAAGAGAGCAGAGCAAGAAGCAGAGGGCAGAAAGGTGGAGAGCTTGAAGGCAGAGGCAGCAGATGCAGCAGCAATGTAGGGAGGCAGAAGAGAGGAAACAGAGCCGGAGTGGCAGTGTTGAGAGAAGGCTGCTGTGAGAGAGGGAAGTGTGAGAGAATGAATGAGTGGGAGTGAGTAACGAATGAATGATCTATAAGAGAAAGAGAGAGAGAAGGAGGGAGAGAGAAATGGAAGAGCTGCTGCTACATGGAGAAGCTGTGTGGAGACTTGTAACTAAGTATGGAAATATGTAACCAGGCAGGAGAGACATGTTCATGTGTAAAGAGAGATTGTCAAGAAAGGAAGTCAACTGAAGTTGAAGTAAAGGGGGTCACCATCAGGAAAGTGTATGCTTCTTTCTTTTTCTTAGGTTACCAGCAGAAAGCCTATGCTTGCTTGCTTGCTTGTCACCTCAGATAGAAAAGTCTAGCTACCCTCAGATAAGAATTTTCTCTAAGTCCTACTACTCTGAGGCTTTTTCTTTATTACCCTGGTGCTGACTTTGTGATGGACCTCCATGGTCAGTAACATTTGCTTTTGCATTTTTTGAAACACATTAACCAGTCTGGTCTTGAATTTTCACCAATCCTACTGGCTCTTGACTCCAGAATGCCAGGATTTGGGACATGTTCCACCAAGTGTGATTCTGAAACTGTCTATGGATTAAAGTATTATGTTTTCTCAGGAAAAAGAAATGTTAAAAAGGCAAAAAAAATCCCTCACAAAATGATAATGCTTTTCATACTAATGTGTTTTTCAAAGAGTAACATAAGGTACAAAGCTTTCATGCAGTCTTCCCCAGTCTCTCATCTTCTAACATTACTATGTTGGTAAAATTCTACTACTTTGTTATTGTAAAATGTTTAATTATATCTTTATTAATTTTCTTTATCTCCTCCCAGTGCTGCCCACTTCCCCTCTATTCCCCACCCCATCTACTCCTCCTCTGTTTCTATTTAGAGAAGGGCAGGACTCCCATGGATATCAGCCAAACTTGGCATGTCAAATTGAAAGCTGGACAATGCAACCCAGTATGAGGATAAGGGTCCCAAAAGCCAGCAGAAGAGTCAGAGACAACCCCTGCTCCTACTGTCAATAGTCAGACTAGAAAACCAATCTTATACAACTGTAACAGGCAGATACTTTATGTATACTGATGTTACAAGTGATCATGACTATCTATACAAGTCAGTTATTTAATATTTACTGTGTTCCTATCACCAATATAGAAACTGCTATATTATCATCAGTACTTATGAGTCATGGGAATTATTAGTATCAGTTCACATATATGGAAACTGAAATGTACTCTCGTTGAATCATATGTGAAAACTGAAGAAAATAACAAGTGAACTCTAAAAACAAGTTATTCTTCAAGTAAATCTTTACTCTATGTTTTAAATTTTTTACATATAACCTAAACTGAGTAGAAGAAACTACAGTCATTTGACTGTTTGTCTTAGTGTTAAATATATTGCCTGAACTCAACATGGATAGCTAAAAACTATGGTTGTGAAGATCAAATCTGAATGCCATTTTGTATGTCTTTATGAAAATAAACTTCATTTCAGATATTCAGTTTAGTGGCAAGAAATTGATCTGCAATGCTTTATAGCATTCTCAAAGTCCTGAAAAATCAACATAAAAAATAAACACTTTTTCATAATACCCATAAACCACATTTTGTGCTGGATGCTGCTGGCTCCTCCATTCTCCCCAAGGACACTAAAGCTGTTCCCTGTGGTTCACCAGGCTGTTGGCTCTATTTCCAGACCTATACAGGTCTACAGATATATGTCACATATCCCTTAACCTCCATGAGTTTCATGGATTGGATTATCTAAAGTAATGGATACTATTTGCTATTTTTATTCTTACTCCCAAGCAGAATTCATTATTTTCCCACTGTCTCGGAGACACATGATGGTGGTTAGTCTCATATACAGTTTAGTGCATCAACCACTAGTACATAAACTAAGAAAAGTTTCTAATGGAAGAATTAGAACTTAAGATCAGGAGTTAGGATTCTTATAATTAGTTGTATTGTGCACTATAATGTACAAACATGGTTTTTAGGCCTAATTTCTCTCCTGTTTGATGATCTCTGTCCCTTCTGTTTCTCTTTTTTTAATGATGATGAGCTCCCAGATTATGATGACATTTTGTATTTCCCCCATTTCATAAATTCAACAATGCTAGAATTAGTTTGTGTAACTAATATTAATGCATTTTCTGATTTAAAAAAATGGAAACAAAGAGTTAATTAACTTGCCCAAAATAGTAGAAGCCTATGTTGTAAAAACAAGAACCGAAGTCTTTTATTTTCCTCTATACATCATATTAAACATATATATTCTAATAAAAACACATTATTATTTAAACACATTAATCTATCTTATAAAACTGACCAGTAAAATTAAAGATATGAAAGTCAAATATACAAAAATGCAAAGATCAGCATTTTAGCTACCATGATTGAACTCCCTACAACTTTATGAAAATAGTGGGAAGGAGATAAGAGACTTACCTTTCTCCCTGAACAACGTAACATTCAAGTCTAGCACCTTTGTATAGGATCAAGTCACAAGCCTTGGCAGAAAGAATACATTTTTATTTGGAGATTCTTTTTTAGTACATTTTCAAAAGGTTAAAAGCTAACTGGAAGTTGGCAAAAGACATTGAAGAAAAAGGCTACTAATGTCCTTGGAATCAACAAATATGTGATCTGGTCTTGTCTTTCCTGATAATCACTTCATCCACTTACACCTTGAACAATATTCAGTCTTAAGACTTTTTCTATAAAAGATAAGAGAATATTTACAATCCCTATACTTGATAGAGTCAGGACCTCAATCTATGTGATTATTCTAACCCATTGTGATTGTTGTGGGCTCTAAATATCATATTATCTTGAGAGAAGATCATTGTTGCTGTAAGTATCTACTAACACTTCTCTGAATAAATGAATGGACAAAGTGTGTAGTCCTCAGGTTCTTCCCTCTAACATGAAGACAACTGTAGTTAGGTGATGATTTAAAAAATTAAACAGGAACAAAGAGGTAATTATATAGCTATGGAGCTCTGAGGAAGAAAAATATCCCATGAGGGTTACAAACTTTATCTCAGCTGACTGGTGATCAGGTGATTACAGGAACTATGGGGACCTAGCTCTGCTTCTGTGGAAGAACATGGGTACATTTACATTACAAGTAATGATTTCCTTCAAAAATGCACAAACCAAGCTTCAGCATGACTTTTAGGACCATGACTCAACATGACTATTAAGACATAGGGGCACAGAGTTTGTTACTAAATAAAGAGGGTTTCAGAACTTCGTCTGCTCATGTTTGCTTAAATGTCTGAAACATTGAGCAGAAATATCAGTTTATTCAAGTAGACTACATCCATAATGGCAAAAACAGCCAAACCAGACAGCAAATACCAGCTTCACTCATAATATTTAAATATTATGTAAAACAGAAACTAAGGAATAAACATATTAAGAAACATAAAAATACAACTTATTTAGAATAAAGTGCATATATAGGAAAATTATAGAGAAGAAATCGATGTTGCTCAAATTGATATCTGAAATTTCCCTATGGAAAGATATTCCAATAAAGCCAAATTGTGGTCCCCAAAAAAGTATATGAAAGATCATACCAAATAAATGAAAAAATGAATGACACATGGGGAAAGGATCTGAGTTTCAAGGATTGTACCCTACGATAGTTTGAATTGCTTTTCTAAAACCCATTCAAATTTAAATGTTATTGAAACAGTATTGAGATACCAGATCTTTATTGTTGCTATTGCCCTACAAAAATGATATAAAAGTAATCTATAATCTTATTCTTTGGGCTAGTATGTAGGCTTTGTCATTGGGAGATGCCTTCTCACCGATATTGTCCTTCAGTCTTGGACTCTGAAGCCTAAAGAACTATAAAAAATATATGTCTATAGAAAGGATAGTATAAACATCTCCTTTAGAGATGACTTAGTACCCATCACTTATTCTCAACATCTTATACAGCTATGAATCTCTGCCTACACCACCATTTACTACAAAAATACTCCCCCTACTAAAGCTCAGTGAACATGATGGTAGAGGAGAAACCTAGACCTAACTGAAGTTGTCCTCATGTTAGTGGGAGTAGCCCAAAGAGTAGCATTGCTTTGAACATTAACTTTTTTCATATACATGTTAATACTCACTTAGCAGCAACAATGATATTCTCTCAAACTAACAAATCATTTATAGACCTACAATGGCCATGGAGTAAAACCTGTAATGATTACATGGCCTGATGTCATGACTTTCATTCTGTTTTTTTTTTCAAGTCAATGTTTCTTTGTGTAGCCTTGGTTGATCTAGAAGTATCTCAGTAGACCAGGCTGACCTTGAACTAACAAAGATCTGCCTGCCTCTGCCTCAGAGTGCAGATATTAAAAGTGAGTACCTGGAATGATATCCAATCCTTACCAAGTATAAGAATTGCAAGGATTCTCTTATCTTCTTTTTATTTATTTAATTTAGAAACAATCTTATCTTACATATTAATCCCAATTCCCTTTGCCTCCCATCCTTGCAAGTCCCCACTGATTCCCCCATCCCACCATACACCCACTCCCCAAGAACATTGAGGCCATCCATGAGGGATCATCAAACACTGTCACATCATGTAAAGGAAGGCCTAGGCCTTCCTACATGTATCTGGGCTGAAAGAGTATCCCTCCATAGGAATTTTGTTCCAAAAGTCCATTTGTGCACTAGGGACAAATACTAGTTCCACTGTCAGAGGCCTCATAACCTGCTCAGGTCTCCTAACTGGCACTCACATTCAGAGGGCTTGGTTTGGTCCAATGCTGGTTCCCCAGCTTTATGACTGGGGTCTGTATACTCTCACTTGGTCAGGTCAGCTGTTTCTGTGGGTTTCTCCAACATGGTCTTGACCCCTTTGCTCATCCCTCCTCCCTCTCTACAACTGGATTCTAGGAGTGTGGCTCATTGCTTAGGTGTGGAGTCCAGCTTCTGCTTCCATCAGCTACTAGAGGAAGGCTCTAGGACAGCGATTAAGGTAGTCATCAATTTTATTATAGGGGAAGAGCATATAAGGCAGCCTTTCCTCTACTTCCTTCATTCTTACTTGGGGTCTTCTTTATGGGCCTCTGAACATTTCCCTAGTGCCATATTTCTCTTTAAACCTATAATGGCTCACTCTATTAATGTATCTCTTTTCTTGCTCTGCTCTATTCCTCCCCAAACTCAGTCTTCCTGATCCCTCATGTTCTCCTTGTTCCTCCTCTTCTCCCCTTCTCTTTTTCCTACCTCCATCCCCTCTCTCCCAATTCTCAGTTTGCTCAGGAGTTCTTGTCCCTTTGCCCTTATCCTAGTTTCTCTGGTGGTGTGGATTGTAGGCTGGTTATCCTATGCTCTATGTCTAATATCCATATATGAGTGAGTGCATATCATTCTTGTCTTTCTGTGATTGGGTTACCTCACTCAGGATGTTTTCTTCCAGTTCCATTCATTTGACTGTGGATTTCAATATTTCATTTTTTTCCCACTGAGTGTGCTTCCTCTAAAATCAGGAACAAGACAAGGTTGGCCACTCTCTCTATATCTCTTCAATATTGTACTTGAAGTTCTAGCTACAGCAATAAGACAACAAAAGGAGAACAAGAGGATACAGACTGGAAAGGAAAAAATCAAACTTTCACTATTTGTAGATTATATGATAGTTTACATAAGTGACCAGAAAAACTCTACCAGGAAACTCCTGCAGATTCAATGCAATCCCCATTGAAATTCAAGCACAATTATTCACTGACTTTAAAATGATAATACCAAACTTTATATGGAAAAACAAAAGCCAGGATAGCCAAAACAGCCCTGTACAATAAAGAAACTTCAGGAAGCATCACCATCCCCCACTTCAAGCTCTACTGTAGAGCTGTAGTCCTGAAAACAGCTTCGCATTGACACAAAAATAGACAGGTAGACCAATGGAATCAAATTAAAAATCCTGATATTAACCCACATACCTACAAACACCTGATTTTTGACAAAACAATTAAAAGTATACAATGGAATGAGGAAAACATCTTCAACAAATGGTGCTGGTGCAACTGGATGATGGTGTATAGAAGACTACAGATAGACCCATATCTATGGTCATGCACAAAACTTAAATCCAAATGGATCAAAGACCTCAACATAAATCCAGCCATACTGAACCTCTTAGAAGAGAGAGTAGGAGTATCCTTGAACAAATTGATACAGGAGACCACTTCCTGAACATAACCCAAGTAGCACAGACACTGAGATCAATAATTAATAAATGGTACCTCCTGAAACTGAGAAGCTTCTATAAGGTAAAGACACAGTATACAAGATCAAACAGTAGCCCACAGACTGGGAAAAGATCTTTACCAACTCCACATCTGACAAAGGGATTATTTCCAAAATGTATAAAGAACTCAAGAAGCTAATCAATTTCATGGTTTCACAGAATGGAGGTCTCTATAAGCCTCCTTTCAGGGACAACCCTGCCACATGCCTGGCCTCATCAGCTTTCCTTAGAACTGGAGGTAAATTCCATAATGTGTTTTTTCTATCCTTAAAACTAGAACCATATGGCCAAAGCTCCAACTTCTACAGCTTACTGGACCTGGAACATGGCCCTCTCATTCAATTACATCTTCACCAGCTTTCTGTTTGTGATTGCTTCCTTCACTGCCTTAGCCTGACTGTTCTGAAATTGTATCTATAGACCAGGCTGGCCTCAAACTCAGAAATCCACCAGCCCCTGCCTTTGGAGTGCTTGGATTATAGGTGTGCAACACCACACCTGCTCTAAGATTTTCTTTAATTCCATTCTAAAAGATGAAATTTGGCTGGGTGGGATCTTGCTCTGAGGTAACCACATACTTTATTACACTTCTAATTTTATCTCCTTGAACACATCTCCAATCCACTTCCTGGTATTCTTTTTCTCCGCAAATTGTACATATTGTAGTTTTCCTTTCCAAGCTTGCTCCTTTTCTTTATAAATCTTCATTAGAGTTGCCACTAATAACCACATGATAGAGTCTTCATTGGGCTGTTTTGACATTTCCGTAGCCTCATGCAGTCTCTTTGACAAGGGCAGAAGACAGCTGCATTCTTCACTAAAATATCTCAAGAATGATCTCTAGGCAACATACTAAAATTCTTCTCCTCTGAAACCTCTTGAGACAGACCCCTATAGTTCATCAAATCACGTTTATCACCACTGTCTTCCATGATCCTACTAGTATAGCTATTAAGCACCACTTAAAGCATTCAACTGTTTTTTTTTACTAATCCACAGCCCCAAAGTCCATAATCCTTCAAACAAAAGTATGGTCAAGCCTGCCAGAGTGACCTGCCAGTTAAGTGGTGGACTTATTCAGAAAAATTCTCTTTAGGGATGGGCACTAGTCTCATGTGCCTGTAGAAATGATAAACTGATGAATTAATGGTTCTAAATCCACCTGATAGGTCCTTAGCAAGCCTACCTCCACACTTGAATTTAAATGGTTGGTGCAAACTTCCTCATTCACCTCTCTTGCTAATATTAAGACTAACAGCAGCACCAGAGTTAGAAAGAGGAGAGCATTTCTGAAAATACTTTTCTGTTGGGAGTATTGTTTTTCCGCCTGCCGACTGGTCTTGTCCCACCACCACACCAGCCCCAATTAACACACTGAGACTCTGTATTAGACACAGTTCTGTTGGCCAGTTACTTGTTTCTTATCAGCTAGCTCTGTCTTAATTATTAACCCATTTCTATATATTTCCACGTGGTCTTACCAAGAGCGGAGGAACGGCAGTTCTGTTCTCTCTCCATTCTCCATCTATATTTTGCTTTGTTAAAGTTAAAACCCTTCTTTTTATTTTAGACAGAAAAGAGGAGATGATGGGAGATGTCATTCTGTATATGTTTCTCATACTGGTTAATAAATAAAGCACTGTTGGCCAATAGGAAAGGAAGATAGGAGGGGCTAGGAGTCAAGGAGAAAAGAGGAAATAGTAAGGAGGGGCCAACATGGAGAGTCTGGAGAGACTAGAACCACCAGCCACCTCTCGCTGGTAAGACCACGTGGAAATACATAGAAATGGGTTAATAATTAACACAGAGCTAGCTGAAGAGAAACTAGTATCTGGCCAACAGAGTTATATCAAATACAGAGTCTCTGTGTGTTAATTGGGGCTGGCGCAGCAGTGGGACAAGACTGGGCTGTGGACGGAAAAAAACCTTACTCCTTACACTTTCCCACCCATTATTCTATTTGACCATCACAGCAACTTTAAAGGATGGCATGGAGGTGCTACTATTGCTGTTTTGATAAGGAGGAAATTGGCTCAGAGATAAGTGGTTTGTACCAGTTTCACAAAGAAGTTACATCTCTTATCTGGAACTCTCAGGCTCTGTCGATGTTATCCATTCAGAGTCTGACTCAACTTCTACCTTCTCTTAGGGCCCTTCCCTGTATGCAAGTTTCTTTTTCTTCCCTTTGCTTTAATATCCTTTCTTGCACTGCTAATTTGACTGTATCATGCATGCCCTTACCTGTCATCTGTCCATACTGTATGCTTTGTCCTAGATTCTGAAGCAGAAACTGTTGTGTGTCATCAGTTTCCTGCAAAGACCTTATACCATGCCTTCCCTCTAGCCCATGCCAGTAAACACTGGCTAGTGCTTGATATCTCTGTGGGCTGCTATGCTTAAACAGTTAACTCCAGCTACCAAGACTGAAAACAAACATTCCCTAGTCCATTCACATTTGGTGGAGTACAGAAAATAATTCTATTGACAAAGATACTGAACATTGGGTCATTGGCCTCAAAATATTTTATATCAGTCAAATGTATGCAGGCTTTGCTTTGCTGACATAGGCATTACCTCATAACATCTGAACATCCTGAAGAGTACCTTCTGTATGACAGGGACTCATCATGAACACCAAAGAACGCAACAGATGAAGGTCTATTTGAAACTTACTAGAATATACCTTAGATGGTCTTTTCTCAACATGCTAAGCAGAGAAAGCAACAACTATGTTACAGATCATCATATTTTTAATTTTAATGGCAAGAAGATAAGTACATTTCTCAAAGCTTTTGTTTCTTCAATAGCCCCAGATTATACCTTATGATGAGCAAATGTATCTAAGGTTATCTTTTGGCACACCAAGACCTATGTCAAATGCAAAACAGAAAAATCAATCTGTATTTGCTTTTTGATGAGTTTAAACAAGTTAAACTATAGAGTTTAAGGTTTTTCTTTGTAAAGCCGATTGGTTTAGATAATTTCATAGATTTTTTTTAATTTTTTTTGCTTTCTAATTATAAAAATTGTGTCTTTAAGACTAATTATAAAATTTCTTGTGAGCAGTTAGTGGAACTAAAGAGTATATGACTGAAATTCTAACTTCAATTGTCAAGAAACATTCTTCCTTGAATTTTGCAATTTGTACAACAAAGGAAATTTTTAAATAATGTACATAGTTTTATTGTTTTATATATATACATATATATATTATTTTTTATTTTAAATATTGATCCCAGTCTCCTCTCCCTCCATCCCTCCCTCCCATGCCCCCCAACACCCCTCCCATCCCATTGCCCCCCTCACAGGGAGAATGATGCCTTCCAGGAGGGAATCATCAAAACCTGTCAAGTCATTTGGAGTAGGGACTAGGCCCTCCCTCTTGCCTCTAGGCTAAAAAAGCATCCATCCCTCCATGGAGAATGTGCTCCCAATGTCATTTTGTGCACCAGAGATACATCCTGGTTCCACTGTCAGAGGTCCCTTAGACTGTTCAAGGGGTCTGAGTTGGTCCAATGTTGGTTTCCCAGCTGTCAGTCTAGGGGTCCATGAACTCCCCCTTGTTCAGGTCAGCTGTCTCTGTGAGTTTCTGTAGCCAGATCTTGACCCCATTTTCTTATCACTCCTCCCTCTCTGCAACTGGATTCTAGGAGTTTGGCTCAGTGTTCAGTGTTTAGCTATGGGTGTCTGCTTCGCTCCCTCTATTATGGTATCATTTTAGTTTTTTGTTTTGTTTTGTTTTGTTTGTTTGTTTGTTTTTGCTAGTCCCACATCACATGTTCTCTTCTCCTCCCTTTCTGTTTCTTGTAATTCCCTCTCCACTCACTGCCCCCCACCCACCACTCCCAATATGCTCAGGAGATCTTGTTCCTTTTCCATTCTGTGAGGGACCTAGTATGAAATCTTAGGTTCCTCCTTGTATCCTAATTTCTTTGGTGGTGTGAATCATAGGCTGGTGATCCTTTGCTCTATGCTTAAATCCATATATGAGTGAGTACATACCATGTTCCTCTTTTTGTGACTGGGTTACCTCACTCAGGATGGTTTCAAGTTCCATCCATTGTCGGGGGCGCCGCGCCCGGTTGCTGCCGCCCGCCCCGGCGGTGGATCTGTGGCCCTGTTGTTTTTTTTTTTTTTTTTTTTTTTTTTTTTTTTTTTTTTTTTTTTTTCCTCCCGCCGCCTTTTCCCCCCCTCCCCCCTCCTTTTCTTTTCTCCTCCCCCCCCTTTTTCCTCCTCCCTTTTTTCTTCGCCTCCCCCTCACCTTTGCCTGCCAATTTCAAGATTCCATTGTTTTGTTTGTTTGTTTGTTTGTTTGTTTGTTTGTTTCTGCTGAGTAGTATTCCATTGTGTAAATGTGGCACATCTTTTTTATCCTTTTTTTCATTTGAGGGACATTTATTTTGCTTCCAGGTTCTTGCTATTACAAATAATGATGCTATGAACATAGCTGAACAGATGTCTTTGTTGTGTCAATGTAGATCATTTGGGTATATGCCTAAGAAAAGGATTTCAGGGTCCTGTGGTAGACTGGTTGCCATTTTCCTGAGTATACAATGGAAGGAGGAAAACATCTTCAACAAATGGTGCTGGCACAACTGGATGATGGTGTGTAAAAGACTGCAGATAGACCCATGTCTATCACCATGCACCAAATTAAGTCCAAATGGATCAAAGACCTCAACATGAATCCAGCCACACTGAACCTCTTAGAAGAGAAAGTGGGAGGTACTCTTGAACAAATTGATACAGGAGACCACTTCCTGAACATAACACCAGTAGCACAGACACTGAGATCAACAATTAATAAATGGGACCTCCTCAAACTGAGAAGCTTTTGTAAGGCAAAGAACACAGTAGACAAGACCAAACAACAGCCCACAGACTTGGAAAAGATCTTTACCAACCCCACATCTGACAGAGGGCTGATCTCCAAAACATACAAAGAACTCAAGAAACTAGTCAACAAAACACCAAATAACGCTATTAAAAAAGTGGGGTACAGAACTGAAGAGAGAATTCTCAATAGAGTAATCCAAAATGGATGAAAGACACTTAAGAAAGTGTCCAACATCCTTAGCCATCAGAGAAATGCAAATCAAAACAACTCTGAGATAACATCTTACTCCTGTCAGAATGGCTAAAATTAGAAACACCAATGAGGACTCATGTTGGAGAAGATGTGGAGAAAGGGGAACACTCCTCCACTGCTGGTGGGAGTGCAAACATGTACTTAGTTTTATTTTATATGTGTGTGCCTGCATATGTGCATGGGCCTCTTGTCAGAGACAAAAAGAGGATGTCAGAGGCCTTGGAACTGGATAGGTGATTGTGAGCTATCTGATGCGGGTGCTGAGAACCAAACTTTAGTCTTCTGCAAGAGCCTCAAGTGATTTTAACTGCTAACCCATATTTCCCACCCCTGGAAAGTTCATTTCTAAATAACTCAACTGTTGTTATTTCTTTGAAAAGAATAATGTAGCCTGGGAAGACCCACACTTTTCTGCCTCTACTTAGGTATATAATCAAAAAATAAATACACTTAGAAACTGAATTCACCATGTACTATAACAGTTTTAGTATTTGGCAATTTAACTTTAAGTTAATAATAAAGTATTTCCCTGGAATGTGTGTTCTACATTCTGCTTGGGGAGTTTCAAGTGGGAAGTCTCACTTGCTCCTTTTAGACACTGTTTTGTGTGGCAGGACTCCTCCATAGTGTTTCTCATCCCTTAGACCCTCCTTGAATTAAAACAAATACAATTCAATAACCAAATGGGCATCCAGCTTCTGTTTGACAGTCTTCTCACCTACAAAGGCAAAGCTACCCTACACTAATACAAACTCTGTTCACAGTCTTGCTGGATATAAGATGCCTTCTGAGTAGCTTCTGTAAACAAATACCTATATAATGTCATCTTGAAATATGCCTGCCATGGATCTGGGAGATTTAGACCAGAAAGTTAAGCACAAGTAAAAATGAATGGTGGGGAGAGAGTAACAAAGCTGAGAAGCCAAAGTTGGTTGTAAAAATACAGTTAACTAACTAGCTAGTATCAGTATCTCAATACTCAATGTGTACATGTCAATATGATGGACATGTACACATTTTATTCCGTATTATCTTTGCAATTGTCATGACCTCCTTGCAATCACATATCTGATAAGAATAAGGATTTCTATCCAGTTATTGACAGTAGAATTAGCATCTTTAAGTAGCCCTTGGACTCAAACTCTATTTGTTTGGGGTGAGTTTGACAGAAAACAGCATTATATAAGCCTTAAGACTGGTAAGTCTGAGAAGACCCAAACTTTTTCTGCCTCTGCTGGGGTATAGAGCTATAGAGAAATACACTTAGAAACTCAATTTACTATGTACCCTCACAATTTTAATTTCTCATGGAGCTTCAAATGCCAAAGGATGGGGAAAGCTCTTGCTTAGAGTTAGAGTAGAAAGAGTTTAAGAAGACAAAAGAAATGGAGAGGAGGGGCAGAAAGGATAGTGGAAGCCAGTGGAGGGCAGAGGAAGGAAAAGAAATCAAGGCTAGAATGCATTTGATGTTTTAATAGCTGCTTTCTAGACCCAGTTCCCAACCCAGCATTCCTCTACTCTATGTGACACTGAGAAGGACTCCATTGTGCAGTAGATCCTGGGCTTTAAAGGCTGTCCATCCCTGTAACACAAATAATAAAAACTCAGAGATAAGATATTGGAGTTAAAGCTGAAAGATCAAAGAAACAAAGCAGCCAATCAATCACTAGAGGTTTCTCACCTCTACCAATGCTCAGAACTAAGAGGAAAATGTGCCCTCTGATGACATCTCCAAACAACACTGCTCTCCACTAGTCCTCAGCATCATAAACTGCTATGATTGATTGCCCAAGATTGACTTTGCTTCTCCTTATATACCTCTATAGTTTTGAGATTAAAAGTGTGTGATCCCAAGTGCTGATATCACCTTTGTGTAAGATGTTTCTCTTTTAGACTGGATCAATTTTGTGTAGTTCTCCATGGTCTTGAACTCACAGAGGTCCATCTACCTCTGTCTCTGTCTTGTGACTAGCTTTGCATTCTGAACCCTCAGGCAAGCTTTAGTAAATCATAAATAATGAATCACCACATGTTCCTGTAAAAAGTGGATGCCACTCCCTGCTGAAGGACAGAAAAGGTAAGAGGATAGACAAGCTCTGTGTAGGTTGACCAGGTCTCCGATTCAGAGCTCCTGGTGTCTCCATGTGGTAGTAGCCATGTGACAAGAAAGTTAGGTTCCCTATATTTGGGTCTCCTATTCCAAAACTCCCTCTTTGATTTGTTCTCCACAAGACCTATGAGGTGTCCTTAGATAGAAGCTTTGCTGTGCACAACCCCAGGCAATGGTAAAGTATGCCTTTAGTTCCAGCACTCAGGAGGCAGAGGCAGGCAGATCTCTTCAAGTTAGAGGCCAGTTTGATCTCCAGAGGAAGGTCTATGATAGTCTCCAAAGCTATAGAGAACCCTGTCTCAAAAAACAATTAATGTATTAAATTGAGGGCTTTCTTTTTTGAGATTGGTTTTCATTTTTCTAATGAAATAAAATGCAATGACATCATTGTACTTTATTTGGACTACACATTATTTATTAAGTTAAAATGTACCTATAATATGATTAAATTAGGTCTACTTTCAACTACTATTTTTTGCTTATACTCTCTGCTTATTTCTTCTTTTATAGTTTTACTTCTTAGGAACTTTATACATAAATGCTTCATGTACATCACTGCCACCACTTCCTCACCCCCATTCAAATCCTCCGATATCCCTTTTTCCAAAATTCATGATCTCTTTTTTAATTGATATTGTTTCATGTATATGACATGTCAACTGGTAGTGTCATAATGTTGCCCTTATTCATAGAACTATGTTAAGAGTTACCTGGGACATTCCCCTGTCGGGTCTAGGGGATGTTATCTACCTGCCAATATTCTGGGCCTCTGGCTCTTGTTCAGGCGAAATCTGTTTAGATCTTTAGTAACCTACATTAGTTATAACTATAAATGTCATCAAGCAGTTAATTATGTAGAAGCAAAATAAATCACTACTTCACTCCCATGCAGATACATTTGCTCACACTATTTAGCTCATGGAACAGGACATGAATGAGGGTGGGCTTGCACTGTGCATCTCTGAGTCACTTTCCTCTTAAGAAATAAATCCAGGCAAATTTTTTCATTCCCTTTTTAATGCTATAATTGTTTTAATAGAGTGGACTTTTTAATATATATTTTGCTTATTTTACATATCATATGATTCCAGTTCCATCTCCCTCCCTCCCACACCACTCTAAACCCCCCCCCCCATCCTTTCCTCCCCACTCCACGGGGTGTGTGTGTGTGTGTTACCTTCCAGGAGGGATCATCAAAAAATCTGTCAAGCCATTTGGAGTAGGGTCTAGGCCCTCCCTCCTACCTCTAGGCTAAGGGAGCATCCCTCCATGGGGAGTGTGTTCCCAAAGTCCTTTCATGCACCAGGGATACATCCTAGTTCCACTGTCAGAGGTCCCTTAGACTGCCCAGGCCTTCTAACTGGGACCCATGTTCAGGACTTCCAACTGAGATCCACATTAAGGAAGTCTGAGTCAGTTTCATTCTGATAACACCTATTTATAAAATACCAGAATGCAACAGTTAGAATGCAAGGGGTTATTGAAAAAACAAAAGTCTAAAAAGCTATTATATGTATTTATATTAGATTTGCCAAACTTGATAGCTCTAACAAATGCAATAAATTCAACTCAGAAGATAAATATCTTCTTTCATGGCCCTTGGAATAATTGCCTGTTTTCTCCACATTTTCTGCATATGTTGGTAAATTTGTTAGGCAGAAAACAAAAGCACAGAATGCAGGGACGCCTCTCTAAAGAAAGGATGTATATTCAGGCTAAACTGCTGTATTGCTCCAAGTAGCTTTTTACTTGCTATCTCAGCAAATGGAGAATAAAAAAGCATAGAACTATGAATCAGAAGTAGGAAAGTGAATGGAGACAGAAGACAAGAATTAAGATTTGATCCTAAATCATCTAATCTGTAACCCAATTCCTACCATTCTCTGATACATCATTCAAAATAATGAAGGATACTTTGCTGCTATTAGAAAGTTAAGTACTAATCAAACAATGTTGAATAAGGAGACAGAAATGCTAACTGCCCTGATTTGATCATTGTATATATTTATCATATCACATAATCCATAAATATGTACAATTAAAAGAATCACTAATAACAAAAGAAACTAGCTTTCTAAACCACAGACCCAAAAAATGTACATTCTAGCTGACTGGTAAATTAAAATGACAGGACAGGGAATGACTCAGTGAGTATGGTGTTTTCCATACAAGTGTGAGGATATGTGTGGCAGGGCAGTATATGCCTATAGCACCAGAACTGAGGAAGTAGAGATGGGAAGATCTGCGGAGCTCACTAGCCAATTCTGTGTCTTCTAGATTCAGTAAAAGACACTGCCTCAAAATGAAAAAAAAAAAACTGGAAAACAGAACCCACATTTGACCTCTGACCTTTAAATGAATATACTCAGGCATATGTACCCATACACATGTGCAAATTTATGCTAAAATACACACCGAAAACACAAATAAATAAAAGTGAAGACATGGTCCTTATACTAAATTCAATAGTAATTTTTTTTTTTTTTTGCAGATAGAAACAGAGCAATTGAAATTTACCACATTTACCTTTGTGCTTTGATCTGGGTTAAACAACATCAAGACATCCCCCTCAAGAAAGCTCTGAATTTCCGAGGTTATGATTGTTCTACAGAAGATCATCCTCTAGAATGAAACGTTTCTACATGCTGCTTGTTCTACCTTTCCCTGAAAGCTGAAATAACCACTATTCTTGGGGTAGGTAGAATTGAAATTCTTCAGATTTTCAGGAGATGTACCCCTCACTTACCTGCCTACTTCGAACTCATACTAAAAGACTGAGGGTAAAGATTGTTGAGTATTTTCCAGAGGGTACTTTTCACTTATTTGTTCCTCAGGCTATAGATCAAGGATTCAGCATGGGAATCACTACAGTGTAGAATATAGATGCTGTTTTGTCTGTGTCCATAGACTGACCAGAACTGGGCTGCAAGTACATGAAGATGATTGTGCCATAGAAGATGGACACAGCAGTGATGTGGGAAGCATAGGTGAAGAAAGCTTTCTTCCATCCCTCAGAAGGTAGGGGATGAGAATTACCAAGAATGTAATGAAAAAGACAACAGGCTTGCTGATGTGTGTAATGGAGCATGCAAGGGCCAGGTTGGGGCATGCCACAGAAAAAAAAATATTTATTTTATTAGAACCACAACAGGGGAGTCTGAAGGTATCAGCTGTTTGGGTTGAGGCATTAAGAAAGCCACAGGCCTAAGAGCCAACGGTAAGGATGGTTCACACAACTGTTATCATGGTGGTGGTATAATGAAGAGGCCTACACACTGCTGCATGGCGATAATAAGCCATGGAGGCCGGGAGATATCTCTCAACAGTGGCAAAACCCACAAAGAAGAAAAACTGAGCTGCACAGCCATTGTATAGCCACCATCTTGGGAGCTACAGCCAATGAGTATCCCAGATCTACAAAGGACAAATTACTGAGAAAGAAGTATGGGAGTATGGAGATGGGAATCTGAGAAGATGAGGACCACCACCCATCCATCACCAGTCAGAGTGACAAGGTAGATGAATAACAATATCAGGACTGGAAGAACCTGAAGTTTGGGGTCATTTGTCAACCCCAACAAGTCATTTCTATGCTGTTCTCCATTGAAGTCAGCTTGAATTTCACCTGTGAGTAAAAAGAATGAACCATGAAGCTTTAAAAGAGGATATTTTGAAGACTGAGACACTAACATATATGCAAAAATATACCATGTAAGACACATAGTCCACCCTTTAGTTTTATTATAGTGTTAGATCCTTTGAGATAACTACAATGTGCCTATTTTACAGCTCAGGAAGATAATAACTTGGCAATATTAATTGAGAGTAGATAATTAACAAAAGTCAAAATCATATCTATCTCTGTATTTCTGAATTCAAAGTACATGTGTGTGCCATTAATGTGTAGTTGTATCTGGCAACATCAGTTTTAAGAACTTACTCAAATTTCAACAATCAGAAATAGAAAACTGAAGTAAAATAATGTGAATCCATTCTTCCTTCTCTGCCTCATTCTGCCTTAATAATATGGTCTCAATAGAAGCTTCATGAAATTTGAATATGTGCATAATTAAATCACATAGACTATAAAAATTAATATATTATACTATTCATTATATCTTACTCCCAAATCGCTACTTGAACTTAACACATTTTTTATCTTCTAATTAACAGTTTGGGGCTGATTCTACCAAAAGAAGAATGTAAACACCAACCCATCCACAAACCCTTTCATCTACAATGCTGTCCTGCCTGCAAAATATGTTAGAGTGATGGTTTCACAAAGCTTGTGGAAGTAGCCAACTAATATTTAATTTGACTTAAAGCCCACTCTACAAGATGGATCCCATAACTGACAAGGCGTGGGTGACTAAGAATCTGTGGCTAGATATCACAGAAATCTAGGGTATAACCAAATACTGCTGGTCTTTAAAAAAATTTTTTAAAAAAAGTAATGATAACGTGATTCCTAATGATATTCTGCTATACTCACAGATTAGTGCCTTATTCAGTCATCACCACAGGCTATTCATACAGCAGATGGAAATAAAAACAGAGCCACAGCCAGACATTATGCACAGAGAAAAAGACTCTGGAACACACATCTATAAATGAGATATATTCATCAAATCCCTTCCCTCAGAGCTGATGGAACCATGCAAATGTGTGTAAGAGCCACAGGGCATGAAGGAAACCATGAAGGAGAACAAGGTCCTCTAAACCAACTGACCAAAGCTGATATGAGCTCACAGAGACTGAGGCAGCATGCACAGGACCTGCATGGGTCTGCATAAACTCCTCTGCATATATATTATGGTTTCCAGTTTAATGTTTTTATGGTAATCCTGAGTGTGTGAACAAGTAGCTCTCTGATTCTTCTGCCTTCTATTGGGCTGTGTCCTTTCTGCTGGTTTACCTTGTCCAACTTTGCAATGATAGTCTTTGTTTTATCTTATTATATTTTATTTCATGTTTTGTTGTTATCTCTTAGAAGCTTGATCTTTTCTAATGAGAGACAGAAAGCAAGTAGAAATGTATAGGAGGGAAGGTGTGGATGACTTGGGAGAAGTAGAGGAAAGGAACACGGTAAACAGGATATATTATATGAGAAAAGAATCTACTTTCAATAAAAGGAAAATAAAACAATTCTCTGCAAATTGCAATATGCAGAGAAATTTTCCATCTTGCACTGGGTTATTTCCAGTAGCAGTATATTTTGTACCCTTTTTTTTTTTTTTTACTAAATTTGATATCTGGGTCCCTTTTGGGTTCATGATTCACACCATTCATGACGTGTGTCTCCCACAAACCTAGTTATAGCATCAGCATATCACCCACCTGATATGAAAAAAGTAACATCTCTTCATGAGTACTTAAAAGCTATCATTATAAAACAAAACTACTACTACTTATTAATAATTAAAAGACTATTGATCAACTATATACCTCATATAAAGGTAGCATTGGAAACATAATTAAAACCTTGGTCATTTCAGACTAAATCCAGAGATTTTAAATGTAATTTCTAATATTCTTATAAGTTTATTCCTGAAACAGAACAACCAAAGAGAAGATGTAATATTTTTAGCATTTGTGTTTTAAATATATAAGTGATCATTTCATAATTATATTAATGTATATATATATATATATATATATATATATAATTTGTACATATGTATGTAGAAGTTTTTGTCAGTCCTATTGCAGTTCAGTCCTCTTCCTTCTGTACCCTCTAAGCAATTAAGTCTTCATTATCACACATTTAGCCATACAGTCATCCAGCACTTCAACTTGATATAATACCCTGGAAACAGTGATGGTATTAATTCCATCTTGGCTCACTCAGCCCACCTATTGCACACAGAAATAAACAGTTGGTAAATTGAATAGAACATCAATGCTAAAATATGAAAAATAAATGTTCGTGCTTTTTAAATCAATAACAAACAGGCTATAGTTGTCTTATCTAGATAACATTTTCTGCTAAAACATTGCCTTAGACTAACGTGCAAGGATATTCAGAAGAAATAATATGTTTGGAGATAGTCAGGACTAGAAAAAGGAGTGTGTCCTACTTTGCAGCATGCCCTCCTTCGGTTATTTTTTCTTCTTCTGAAAGCATTTGCAATGTAGATTTTGCCTGTCCCTAATAACACAGTGGTAGGGTTTGGAGGGGGAGGTGGGTGCAAGAAGCAGGCTCAGAAGAGGAAGGAGAAAGGAAAAAGAGAGAAATGGGAATTAGGAGAATACTTTCTTTCTGCTTTACCTCAGTTTGCCTTAGATAGAAAGTAGCCACTACTATCAATTTGCTGAGGAACACTTTTTATAAAATACAAAAGAGTAGGATATCACAGTCAGACTGTCCTGTTTGGATGTGTAATACCCTCATTCATTTCATTTCATGCCTTTTTGTGCTTTTAGAGGAATTTCCTAGAGCTTTTTCTTTTCAACCTTTTTTGCTTATGCATAGATGTAAAAGCAGTAATTGATCCTCCAGCAGGCAATACATTCTATGTATTGCTATGTTGCTCAGGCTGGCATACTGACCCTACTGTTTCAGCATTATGTATGAGTAAACAGCATGAAAGACATGTGCCACCATGCTTGGCTAGAATAATAAGTTTCATGGTTATATGCTGCAGAAATGTAGGCAAGTCAACTTCCCACCATCAACCAAAAATTAACTGGGGTAAATAATGGAAAATTCACCTACTGTATGCTCAATAGCAGTGTTAAACATGAATTAATTATCTATGACTTGATTAAACCGAGTCAAGCATTTGAATTTGTTTCTCTGGTTTAATGAGCACTATTTGGTGGCAATATCCCATCTAGTAACAGTTAGGTCAATGGTTATCTTGTCTAAGCAAAAGTGGCTGAAAAGTAGCAATTGGAAACATCTGTATCTTGTGAAATGGAGAAGAGGAGCCTGGGAAATAAAATCTGTATTTTTTGTATCTATATCCTGACTCTCTCCCTCCAAGGCTACCTCTTTATTTCTACCCACAATGTAAAGAATGCTACTTTAAGAAAATTAAAATAAGAAAACGCATACTATGATCTTGGGACTTCTGGGATCTTAATTCAGAACTGGCTTCAACAACAGGGCTCTTTGAAGAATGAAAAATGAAAAGAATTGTTTGGTGTCTGAGGTACTTCAATTTCAATGAGTAAGAAAATTCCTGAAGCTGTGTGATACAAGTGCAAAGGTAATTCAGAGGCTGCTACAGTTTAGGATGAGACCTTGAGAACCACACCAAAATGAGTGAGAGACAGAACACCAAGAGATTGGTGCCTGTTTAGACCCAGGATCCTCTAAAGGGATTATCCCCCAAGAAATCAACCCCAGTCTAGACCTCAGTGATAAGCAAACATATAATCAAAACAACACAAAGGCATTACTATAATACAAAAGTTCCTGCAAGATTCCTCAGGGAACAAAGGAGAATCAATTGCTTCTGTTTGTAAGCTAAGAACATTAACAAGAAAATTCCATCAAAGCATCTTTGCACATGCACACTTTTCCCTCACTGCATAGATTTCCTGCATTAGAAGCTGGCTCTTTACCTAAGTCTCAATGGGGAGGAATTTTGAATTGAACAAAATCAAACAACAAAAAACACAATGTTTCATAAACCCAGCTGAGATTATACAAGTTCAAGAACAGAGAACACTTTGAACAAAAATAATTTGTTTTCTAATGAACTTAATTATAAATTAGCTAAAACAATGAGCTGACAAAAATCATAAGATGCTGGGTATTTTATTTATTTTATATAACCAAGTCCATTTAAATGAAAACAAACATTTATAGAATTTGGGCATTATATAGAAGTTCTTTCCAAACTACTTCCTGCTGGTAAGGGGCTCTGTCATGCGGGATTCGAAGAAGATTCAGAAATCCTAGCTGTAGTCTGTAAGGCTGCTTTGTCCAGCTGTTTTGAATGTAGGATCACCTGCTACTCTGTTTCAGGTGGTCTGGCTTGATCAGACCACATTAGTCTGAAAGGAATCCACAACTTTTCACTTTCTGTGGAAAC
Source organism: Phodopus roborovskii (assembly GCF_943737965.1). Lineage (NCBI taxonomy): Eukaryota > Metazoa > Chordata > Mammalia > Rodentia > Cricetidae > Phodopus > Phodopus roborovskii. The sequence goes on along the minus strand of NW_026126480.1, from coordinate 59,966,644 downwards.
AAAATTAGGAATCCTTTTCCCCAGTAACTTGTCCTTGATCTTAAATTTTGGAGTCAAAGCATTCTTTTTAATGTAATTTATTATTTTACATGTCAATCCCAGTACCCTCTCCCTCACTCACTCCCTCCCTCCATGCATCCCTCCCTCCCCTCCCTTTTACCCTCTCTGCCCTCTCACATGCACTCTAACCACCCTGCCCTCCCATCCCCCCATCCCAATTCAGTAGGATGTTTCTCTGATTTCTTTCTCTGTCTCTTTTTCGTCTAAAAAAATTAGGGCTACTGATTTTTTGAGTTTATCTTGTATTCTGCAAGTTTGCTGAAGGTGTTTATCAGCTGTAGAAGTTCCCTGGTAGAGTTTATTGGGTTGCTAATGTAAACTATCATATCATCTGCAAATAGAGACAGTTTGACTTCTTCCTTTCCAATTTGGATGCCCTTGATCTCCTTTTGTTGTCTTACAGCATTAGCTAGAACTTCTAGTACGATATTGAAGGGATATGGAGAGAGAGGACAGCCTTGTCTTGTTCCTGATTTTAGAGGAATTGGCTTAAGTTTCTCTCCATTCAGTTTCATGTTGGCAGTTGGTTTGCTGTATATTGCTCTTATTATGTTTAGGTATGTTCCTGTTATCCCTGAATTTTGTCGAAGGCTTTTTCCGCATCTAGGGAGATGATCATATGTTTTTTCTTTTCCTGTTTGTTTATATGGTGGATCACATTGATTGATTTTCGGTATGTTAAACCATCCCTGCATTCCAGGGATGAAGCCTACTTGGTCATAGTGGATGATTTCTCTGATGTATTCTTGAATTTGGTTTGCCAGTATTTTATTGAGTATTTTTGCATTGATGTTCATCAGGGATATTGGTCTGTAGTTTTCTTTCTTAGTTGTGTGTTTGTGAGGCTTGGGTACCAAGGTTATTGTGGCCTCATAAAAAGAGTTTGGCAATGAACCTTCTGTTTCTATCTTGTGGAACAGTTTGAGGAGTAGTAGAATTAGTTCTTCCTTGAATGTCTGGTAGAATTCTGCATTGAATCCATCTGGCCCTGGACTTTTTTTGGTTGGAAGGCTTTCGATGACTGCTTCTGTTTCATTGAGAGTTATAGGTCTATTTGTCATTTGTCTGTTCTTGATTTAATTTTGGTAAGTGATAGTTATCCAGAAATTTGTCCATTTCCTTTGAATTTTCAATTTTTGTGGAATACAGATTTTCAAAGTATGACCTGAAAATTGTCTGGATTTCCTCTGTGTCTGTTGTTATGTTCCCCTTTTCGTTTCTGATTTTGTTAATTTGCATGTTCTCTCTGTGCTTTTTCATTAATTTGGATAAAGGTCGGTCTATCTTGTTGATTTTCTCAAAAAACCAACTCTTCATTGCATTGATTTTTTTGTATTGTTTTCCTGGTTTCTATTTTGTTGATTTCAGCCCTCAAGTTGATTATTTCGTGGCGTCTACTCCTACGGGGTGAGTTCGCTTCTCTCTGTTCTAAGGCTTTCAGTTGTGCTGTTAATTCTCTTATGTGACTATCATCTGTTTACTTCATATGGGCACTTAGTGCAATGAATTTCCCTTGTAGCACTGCTTTCAAGGTGTCTCTTAAGTTCGGCTATGTTGTGTCCTTATTAGCATTGAATATTAGAAAGTCCTTAATTTCTTTCTTTATTTCTTCTTTGACCCAGGAGTGGTGCAATTGCACATTGTTCAGTTTCCATGAATTTTCAGGTTTTCTGCTATTTGTGTTGTTGTTGAATTCCAATTTTAAATCATGGTGGTCCGATAAGATACAGGGGACTATTCCTATTCTCTTGTATCTGTTGAGGTTTGTTATGCCACCTAGTATGTGGTCGATTTTAGAGAAGGTTCCATGTGGAGCAGAGAAGAAGGTATATTCTTTTGTCTTTGGATGGCATGTTCTATAGATGTCTGTTAACCCCAGTTGAGACATAACTTCTGTTTGTTCTTTTGTTTCTTTGTTGAGTTTCTGATTTGTGGTCCTGTCTAGTGCTGTGAGTGGTGTATTGAAGTCTCCCACTATAAGTGTGTGAGGTTTTATATGAGTTTTGAGTTTTAGTAGTGTTTCTTTTACGGATGTGGGTGACTTTGTATTAGGGGCATAGATGTTCAGAACTGAGACTTTGTGTTGATGGATTTCTCCTGCGATAAATATGAAATGACCATCTTCATCTCTTTTCACTAATTTTGGTTTGAAATCTAACTTGTTAGATATTAGGATAGCTACGCCTGCTTGCTTCTTATTTCCATTTGATTGGAAAATCTTTCCCCAACCCTTTACCCTGAGGTAATGTCTATCTTTGAAGCTTAGATGCGTTTCTTGTATGCAGCAGGAGGATGGATTCTGTCTTCATATCCATTCTGTTAGCCTGTGTCTTTTTATAGGTGAGTTAAGACCATTAATGTTGAGGGTGAGTAAGGACCATTGATTGTTGATGCTTGCTTGATTTAGGTTTGTTGTTGGCAGTGGTATTGTGAATATATTAGTTCTGATTTACCCTTGGTTTCTGGTGTAGTTGGATTATCTGTTGCCTACTTTTTTTGGGGTGTAGTTACCTTCCTTTGGTTGGAGTTTTCTTTCCAGAACTTTCTGTAGGGCTGGATTTGTAGATACGTATTGGGAACTTCTGGTTTTGTCATTAAATATCTTGGTTTCTCCATCTATAGTGATTGAGAGTTTTGTTGGATATAGTAGTCTAGGCTGGCATCCGTGTTCTCTTAATTCTTTTAGAACATCTATCCAGGACCTTCTGGCCTTGAGGGTTTCCATGGAGAAGTCAGGTGTGATTTTTCCTTCGCTGCTCTTAATATTCTTTCTTTATTCTGTATTCTAGGTGTTTTGATTATTATATGTCGAGGGGTCTTTTTTCTTTGGTCCTGCCTATTTGGTGTTTTTTGTATGCTTCTTGTACTTTCATGGGCATGTCCTTCTTCAGATTGGGAAAGTTTTCCTCGATGATTTTGTTGAATATGTTTTCGGCACCTTTGAGCTGGGCTGCCTCACCTTTCTCTATGCCTATTATTCTTAGGTTTGGCCTTTTCATGGTGTCCCACATTTCCTGGATGTTTTGTGTTAAGGATTTGTTGGATTTATGATTTTCTTTGGTCGATGAATCTATTTCTTCTAGTTTATCTTCTGCGCCTGAGATTCTCTCTTCCATCTCTTGAATTCTGTTGGTTATGCTTGTGTCTGTAGTTCCTGATTTTTTGCCCAGTTTTTCTATTTCCAGCATTCCTTTGGTTTATGTTACCTTTATTTTCTCTATTTCAGTTTTCAAGTCTTGAACCGTTCCCTTCACCTGCTTAATTGTTTTTTCTTGGCTTTCTGTACTTTCCTTAAGGAATTTGTTCATTTCTTCCACTTTTTTGTTTGTTTTTTCCTCCATTTCTTTAAGGGATTTTCTCACACCTTCTTTGAGGGTCTCTATCATTTTTATGATGGTAGTTTTTAAGTCATTCCCTTCTGCTTCCTCTGCTTTGTTGTTGTGTTCTGTTCTAGTTATTGTAGATTAACTAGATTCTGGTGGTGTCATGCTTGTCTTTCTGCTTTTAGGTGTTTTCTTCTATTGCCTTCTTCCCATAGCTTCTTCCAGTAGGTGTTGGTGGGGTCTCCCCTTCTCTCTATGGTACTTCCCCGGTGGGCTTATGCGGGTCAGAGATTCAATATCTGTAGCTCTGTGTGGTCCAAGCTCTCTAGGAGGTCTCTCTGCAGACAGGGACCCAGGAATGAGGATCCAGTAGAAGATGCCAGCAGGAACTCACAGTGGTCCTGCAGAGATAGGCAGAGGACTGGAGGTGGGGGTCAGAGACCAAGCAGGTGGAAATTACAGTTGGTCCCATGTGGATAGGCAGGTCTCCTTTGTTCAGTGTTGCTCCGAGAAGTCTCAGAAGTAGGGTGGACAATTGGCTCCACCCTCTGTACCAGTGCTCAACCAGAGCGGCAGGCCCATGGGCAGGGTAGGGCACAGGGTGCAGGGGGGGGTCAGGCTCGCGGTGGGGATGGGTGGGGGTGTATCTGAGCTCCAAGAGTGCTCTCGATGGGGACAGGACACAGGAGCAGCAGGATCAGGGGGCAACCCAGGGAGTTCGGAGGGGGGGGAGAGATTGTAGGGGAGAGGCAGCCCCGATTGGGCCCAGACTCACCACTGGCCAATAGCTGGGGGAAGAGGACAAAGGCTGAGCTGAAACTTGGGAAGGTTTTGCAGGATAGTCGGATCTCACTGGAAACTGGAACTCTCCAGCTGAGGCCTCTTTCTTTAGCAGAGGCCCGGATTTGGGGGTCAAGGATCTTGCAGGCAGGAGCTCAGAGTGGACCTACAGAAATAGGCGGATCTCTGGGAGGGGCCCGGGACTCCAGCAGAGGACTCCATAAGATGCTGTTTTATTAATATTAATTTCCTGAATTAATACATATAGGGTTTCAACTACATTTTAGCCCTTGTCTTTATTGTGATTTCATTTCATATTCACACAGTCTTTTGAAAAATAATAATTTTACTAATCCTAGAAATTTTATTTTTTCTTTTTTATATATTTATTATTTTTTCTTATTTTACATATCAATCCCAGTTTCCTCTCCTTCCCTCCCTCCCATGCACTGCACCCCCCCATCCACAGGGAGGGTGATTCCTTCCAGGAGGGATCATCAAAATCTGTCAAGTCATTTGGAGTAGGAACAAGGCCCTCCGTCCTGCCTTTAGGCTAAGGGAGTATCCCTCCATGGAGAATGTGCTAGCAAAGTCCTTTTGTGCACCAGAGATACATCCTGGTTCCACTATCAGAGGTCCCTTAGACTGTTCAGGCCTTCTAACTGAGACCCACATTCAGGGGGTCTGAGTTGGACCAATGCTGGTTTCCCAGCTCTCAGTCTGGGGATCCATTAGCTTCCCCTTGTTCAGGTCACCTGTCTCCGTGGGTTTCTGTGGCCTGGTCTTGTCCCCATTTTCTTATCACTCCTCTCTGCATCTGGATTCCAGTTAGGCTCAGTATTTAGCTGTGGGTGTCTGCTTCTGTTTCCATCAGCTGCTAGATGAGGGCTCTATGGTGGTAGATAAGTTAGTCATCAAACTCATTGTCAGGGATGGGCATTTAAGGTAGCCTTTCCACTGTTGCTCAGATTATTAGTTAGGGTCATTTCTCTAGAGTCAGTTTTCTCTTCAATCCTATAATGGCTCCCTTAATTATGGTATCCCCCCCCCCCGTCTATTCATCCCTAAACTCAATCTTCCTGGTCCCACATGTTCTCCTCTCCTCCCTTTCTCTTTCTCCTAACTCAGTCTCCACTTACTGTCCTCCCCCCATCCCAATATGCTCAGGAGGGACCATGTATGAATCTCTTAGGTTCCTACTTGTATCCTAGTTTCTCTGGCAGTGTGAATTATAAGCTCATTGCTCTATGTCTAAAATCCATATATGAGTGAGTACATACCATGTTCCTCTTTTTGTGATTCGGTTACCTCACTCAGGATGGTTTCTTCTAATTTTATCCATTTGCCTGCAAATTTCAAGATTCCATTGTCCCTTCCCCTTCCCTGAGTAGTGTTCCATTGTGTAAATGTACCACATCTTCTTTATCCATTCTTCAGTTGAGGGGCATCTAGGTTTCTTCCAGATTCTTGCTATTACAAATAATGCTGATATGAATATAGTTGAACAGATGTCCTTGTTGCATAAATGTGGATCATTCGGGTATATTAGGCAATCTCTTTTAGTTAGTGTTTTATTGCCATGGAGAGCCACCAGGATTATTGCAACACTTATAAAGAAAATAGTTTAATTGAGGTGGCTCTCTTACAGTTCAGAGGTTCAGTCCATCATCACCATAGTGGGACATCATATCACATAGGCAGATATGGTACTGGAGAAGTAACTGAGAATCCTACATCTTGGTGTATTCACTGACAGTCCTCCAGAATTAATCTTCTCTCTGTCTTTGTCTCTGTCTTTTCTCACCCTCAGTCCCCACTCAGGAACTATTTTAACTGCCAACAGGTACCAGCATGAAGTTATATGTATTCATGTTTGGGTCTTCAATATGTTCCATTTGTCTGTGTGTCTGATATCATGGCATCACAATGTTATTTTTATTACCATAGCTCTGTAAGCTATCTTAATCTGAAGATTTGTTCTTTTTGCTCAGAATTTTTTGGCTATCTGGGCTCTTTTGTGGTTCCATATGAATTTTAGAATATTTTTTTTTCTGTGAAGAATGTGATGGGGATTCAGATTGGGATTACAATGAATCTGTAGACAGCTTTTGGTAAAACAGTCACTTTCACAAGTTAATTCTACCAATCTGTGGCATGGAATGTCTTTCTATTTTCTGCTGTCTTTCTCTTCCATTGTAGAGGTCTTCCTTTGTTAAGTGTATTTGGAGTTATTTTAAATTTTGAAGCTGTTGTGAATGGGAATGTGGTCATGTTCTTGCTCTGTATGTTTATTGTTGGTGTGCAGAAGAGCTATTGAATTGTTCATGTTGATTCTGTATTATAGCATATTGTTGAAAGTGCCTATCATTTTTCTGGTACAATTTGTGGGAATTCTAATGTACATATCATATCATCTGTAAATAGGGATAATTTGACTTTTTCTTTCCCCATTTGTATATTTTTTAATTCCCTTTTTTTTTCCTTATTAATTCAGCTAGTGTTTAAAACACAACATTTAAAAGAGTGGAGATAATGGAAAACCCTGCCTCAATTTTGATTTTGGTGTGGTTGCTTTAAGCTGTTTCCCATTTAAAAGGATGTTTCCAATTTAAAAGGGTTTTTCATATATAGCTTTTACTTTGTTGTGACATGTTCTTTCTCAGTCTACATGCCCTAGGATATTTATCATGAAGGCATATTGAATTTTTTCCAAAGTCTTGTCTTGTACCTATTGATATGGTTATGTAATTTTTTGTCTTTAAATCCATTTATATGGGTTATTACTTTTATTGACTTGTGTATGTTGAACCACCCCAGCATTTCAGGGGTGAAGCCAACATGGTGTAGTGTATAATCGTTTTTACATATGGCTGTATTCTGTTTGCAAATATTTTATGGAGTGTTTTTGAGTCTATGTTCATCATGAATAATGGACTGTAGTTTTCTTTTGTGTGTGTCAGTTGTAATTTCCCCTGTTCATTTCTGCTTCTGTTAATTTGGGTCCTCTCTTTCTTTTGTTTACTTGGGTCAAGGGTCTGTCAGTCTTGTTCAGCTTCTCAAAGTACCAGTTCTTAGATTCACTGATTCTTTGTTTCTATTCTATTGATGTCTGCTTTGATATTTATACTTTCTTGCCATAGGCTGGGCTTATATTTGGGTTGTTCTCTTTTTAAACTTTTTAAGTCACATCATTAAGTCATTTACTTGTCTTCTTTCTGTTTTGTTGTTGTTGTTGTTGTTGTTTGTTTGTTTTGTTTTGTTTTAAATGTAGGCACTTAGTTATAAATTTCCCTTATAAGTCTGCTTTCGATGTGTACCAAGGGTTTTGTTGGATTGTATTTTCATTTAGTTTCAGGAAGACTTTGTGATGATTTTTTTTCCTTTGATCCATTCATCACAAAAAAAAAATGTTTAATCTCCATGAGTTTGAGTATTTACTAAATTGTTTTGGCTGTCAAGTTTAAGCTTTGTTGTATAGCTGTCAGATAGTCTACAAGGAATGTTTTCAAACTTTTTTGAATTTGTAGATATGTTTTTGTGTCCTATAATGGTATGCTGTAGTATAGAATGTGTAACCACTAGTGTTTGGTGGAATATTCTTTTGACATATTTTAAGTCCTGTTGATGCTTGCTGCCAAACACTTCTCGTGTTTCTCTGTTTCTTTTTGTCCAGATGACCTATCTATTGGAAAGAGCCAGGCATTGAAATTATCTACTATTAATGGATTGGTGCTTTCTGTGTATTTAAATCTAACAATGGAATTTTTATGAAATTGGGTACCCAGAATTTGGTGCATATATGGTTAACTACTCCATTGATTAAAACAAAATGCCCCTCTTTATCTCTTCCATTTAGTTTCATTTTTAAGTCTATATTGTCAAATATTAGGCTAACAATGCTTTCCTGCTTCCTTTCTCCATTTGACTGAGTGGTCTTGCTCATCCTTTTATTATAAGACAGTGTCTATCTTTGAAACTAAAAGTGTTGCTGCAGGCAAAAGATAGGTGGATTTTGTTTCTTGATCCATTCTGTTAGCCCATGTCTTTTATTAGAGAATTGAGGCCATTAATATTTGCTTTTAATATTGAAATGTGTGTTAATTGTGATCATTGTATTATTGATTTTTGCTGTTAGTGTGTTCTCAGTGGTTTTCTGTGTTTTATTGTGGCTTCACATTTCTTTCCATGGTCTCTATGCTATGCTTCTTCCTCTCTTCAGCTCTAAAAAAATGCTTCCAGCATCATCTTTGGGCTTTGTTCATTGAATGTAAATTTTTCAAGGTTGTGTATGTTATATTATGGGAAAATGTCCTTTCTTCTCTAGTCATTGCAAATAGATTTACTAGGTATATTAGTCAACGCTGTCCATCACATTCTTTTAGGTTTGGAATGCTTCCAGCTCTTCTAGCTTTCAATGTTTCACTGAGAAATAATTAATTGTTATTCTAATGGCTTTACTTTATACATGACATATTTTCTCTCTTGCAGCTTTTAGTGTATTTTGTTTATTGTGTATACTTTTCTGGTTTTGTCTAGTTTATGTTCTGTGTGCTTTTCGCATTTGTAGGGGAATGTGTTTCCTTAGTTTGGGGAAGTTTTCTTCTATGATCTTGTTGAAAATCTGGTCTATGCCATTGACTTGGATTATTCTCCCTCGTGTATGCCTATAAATCAAATGTTTGCTTTTGTTCATGGTGTCACGCATTTCTTATACTTTCCTTTCCTGTGTATATGCTTTTTAATTGAAAATTTATTATTTTCCCATAATATAACATGTTATGGTTTCCCCTCAACTCTATTCCTCCCAGCTCTTCCCCACTTCCCCCTCCCTTCCAATCCAGTCTCACTAGAAAACAAATAGGCTTCTAAGGGATAATAAAAATATAATAAGATAAAACAAAAACACATTAAATTTGGACAAAACAAACAAACAGAAGGAAAAGAGCCCAAGACAAGGCACAAGAATCAGACACCCACTTGTTTACTCACTCAAGTGTCTTATAAAAACTCAACTAGAAGCTATAATATATATGCAGAGGACCCGATGCAGACCTGTGCAAGCCTTGTGCATGCTGCCTTGGTCTCTGTGAGTTCATGAGCTTTGATCACATTAACTTAGAGAACCTAGTTCTCCTGGTGTCCTCCATCCCCTCTAGTTCTTACATTCTTTCTGCCTCCTCTTCATGGGTATATCTGAACCCTGGGGGAGGGGGTTGATGCAAACACCCATTTAGGGTGGAGTATTACAAGGGCTCTCACTCTCTGCATGATGACTGGGTCAAGGAAAGCAAAACAAAACAAAACAAAACAACCACCACCTTACTTCCACTTGATGATTCCCCATCTCTGTTCTCAATTATATCAGTTTCTCTTCCTCAGCACACTTCAAAGTCCAAATGCATTATAGTCTAAAATCAAATACCACTCTGAGTTAAAGTTTAAAAAGAGCAAAGCTCTCTTAGAGTTATACAGTATTGACAATATTTGATCAGTACCTGTGAATGGGATTGGGTAGGTATCTCAAGCAAAGATATTAATCCTATAATACATTTGTTATTCAATGGTGTCTAAAATAGGAAAGTGGATTTTACTTCATCAAGATTCAAGGAAAATCTATGCAGTTTTCCAGAATCCTGAATGCAGGATCTATCTTCCCACACGATAGTAATTTAGGCACTGTGTACTTATCCTATCTGGGGCAGGAAACATCGCACATGCACTGTCTCATTTCTTACAGAGTAGGCTTGAGTCCTTGCTGCCCACCAGAAACATTCTAAGTTGTGTGGCAAGTACAAATACAGCACTGCCTCTCCTCCAAGATGTGTCAGTCCTATGAATCTCAGTAGATGTCCATCTCCCTTGCGCTCTGAGGTCCCAGCACTTAGCTGCAGCACTGGTGGCAAGTTCTCTCTAGTACCAACTTTTCGTATCTTGGGGACAGACAGAAGCTTTTCCAGTCTTGTATTTTAGTGAGTGTTGCTACTGCCCTTACTGAAGACCTACTTGTAATTTATCTTCAAAAGAAGTGACTCCTGGTCTTTAAATATGTGTTTGTTTTGGGTTTTTTGTTTTGGTTTGGTTTGGTTGTTTTTAGTTTTGTTTTGCTTTTGGGGTTTTGGGGGTTTTCTTGGTGTGTGTGTGTGTGTGTGTGTGTGTGTGTGTGTGTGTCTTTGGGCTTTTTTGTTTGTTTGTTTTTTGTTTCTTTGTTGTTGTCGTTGTTGTTGTTGTGTTTTTCTTGTAGTGGATTGAACCCAGAGCCTTCAGTATGCTATGCAGTTTTCTCATCTTTATTTCAACTAGATTTATGTCTCATATTTCTAAATCAATATGGTTTTGGTATTTCTTTTGTGGGGATGTGGATGGTGTGTGTGGAGGGTATATGTATATACAGGTTGTGTGGCTGTGTGTATGTATTATTTTTCAAGATGGCCTCTCACCAATTGAGTTATGCTAGCTATCTTTTGAGTCCCAGGAATCCACTGACCTCCACTTTTTCCCTACACTGGAATTACAAATGTACATCAGCATACCCAATTTTTTATATGGATTCTAGGATGAAACTCGGGTCCTCATGGTTGAGTTGCAAGCAATGAGCTATCTTTCCAGTATTTCTTAATGCTGTGTTCCTAAAAGTAATAAGTACCTCTGCCATGTGTTTCTCAAGATACCATAATTGCTGGCTTTCCTCTGATTTTGAACTTTGATGTTTCAGATATGTTCTGTCAAGGAACAAGTAACACCTACTTTCTTGCTTTGGAAATTATATGAAACTAAGAAGATCTTTAAAATGTTCATTTTGCCAATAACACGCAGGTTTTTAAGTGTTCCCATAACCTTCACAGAGCCTGTGTGGTTTTAGAACTCTTAATCCATCTGGTCTCTATTTTGTAAAACACTGTACATTTGTCTTGCCAAACTGTACAGTCCATCCCCCAAACAATATAGATACATTCATATTCACTAATAGGAGCATGGCCTATTCTAGTCTAGTTAAGAGTGGCTCATCAGAGGTTTGGTTTTTTTTTTTTAAGAACTAGAAAATAAAAAGCACTTCTCTTCCCCCATATAAGTAATAAGCACAGGAACACACATCTGACAGACATCACATACCATGAGAGAATCACATGACCAAATTTGTAATGAAAAGCAACTGTGTCTGTCAAAGCATCATCTGGGAGAACTCGGTATTTCACAGAATAGTGGGCCAGGTGGGAACTCCTCCTCAACATCAGAACTCTGAGTTTATGATAAATTTCTTTCTGTACACATATAGCCAAGGATGAAAAAGTTCTGTCTGGGAGAAGGGTTTTATGTTTTGAACACTCAGGAGTTAATTATAACTAAGAAAAGGAGTTAGGTGGTCAGTCAGTTTAAATGATGTGTTTTCTGTTATAGGGGGTTGCTTCTTAAGGAGAATATTTACCTGAACATCATTTTCCTGTTGAAAGACTGTGTCTCCAGACAGCTTCTCCTCCAGAGTAAACATAAGCACCTCTCCTACAAGAGGAGGATGCTTTCATTCCTAACTGCATGAGTGTGAGTTCTGACATTTCTCATATTATTAAATATTTAGATTGTAAACGATCTCAAAACAGGCAGTTCTTCAAAGAAAAACAAAAGCAGTCAGAGCCTGAACATTTTTTTCTTTTGTACTAAAACCTCAAGTTTACTTTGTCAAACTGCCAAAGTGACTGTGAACACTGCCTCATTCACACCTGCTATGGCATCATCAGTTGAGACCATGAAAAAGACACTAAGAAGCTAAAAGTGTATCGTTCATCTATGTTCAGCCAGCCAACAGTACAGAAGGCCAGATGGCTCCATATCACTGTGGCCTCACACATATGTTCATAGTTAATAAAATTAACTGTCACTACTGCTTTTTAACTCTCAACACTCCCTTTTTATCCATCCTCGCAAATGAGACATACAATAAATCTTAACAAGAATCACTTAATCCCAGACACAGAGGCGGCAGGGTGGAGCTGGCCAAACAGGAAACCTCACAGCTGCCCTCTGGGGTCTCCTACCTCCCAGAGGTTGATGCTGGTTATGCTTGTTTCCATGATAGCTCCAAGCTTCTGCATCCACTCAGTTAGGACTAAGGGAGCCTACATAGGCCCTGTCCGAGTGTCAACCTTTACAAACCTTCCTGCTTTAGTTGGTCTTCAGAGTACCCCTATGGGATTTGAGCAGAAGCCCATTACCACCTCTGGTGGGATCTCAAGTAAGACGGCTCCCCCTCCCGAGTCTTGCTCCTTCCTGGAAGGGACAGCAATCCTGCACCCGGAACTCCCTCCCAGTCCCAAGGCTGCTGATGACCAAGAATTAGGCATCTGCTGAAGTCATCATGTGGAGGGGCGGAGACATGGACAGAGACTTCCACAGGAGTGTGCACATTTACTCCTGAGTGTGAGCACATGTACAGGCACATAAATTTAAGTTCAAGGACAAGTTACTGGGGAAAAGGATTTCTATTTTTGTTTCCACAGAAAATGAAAAGATGTGGATTCCTTCCAGACTAATGTGGTTTGATCAAGCCAGACCACCTGAAAGAGAGTACCAGGTGATCCTACATTCAAAACAGCTGGACAAAGCAGCCTTACAGACTACAGCCAGGAGTTCTACATCTTCTTCTAATCCTGCATGACAGAGCCCCTTACCAGCAGGAAGTAGTTTGGAAAGAACAACGCCCAAATTCCCAAATATTGTCTATAAATGTTTGTTTTCATTTAAATGGACTTTGTTATATAAAATAAATTTTAAAAATTTAAAAAAAAAGAATCACTTAATCCATTTTAATTCTCTAAGAAGTATGATTCTCATACCAACCTTAAAATAACACTTTCATTCATAATTATTTTTTTGGGTAGGGAGAGAAAACTCCCAATGAAGGGGGTTTTGCCTGTAATCTCAGAATTTAGGATTCTAGAAAAACCTTATGCTTTTGCTATAATAAAATAATCATATAATTATTTTTAAGATTGTGGTAAGAAAATAAAGCACACCATCCCAATGAGTGCCTCACTTACAGAAGCATGGTTCTATATGCAGCCTAATTTATAAACAAACCAATAGGCTCTAAGAAAGTTGGATTCCTCGGCAACTTGTAAAGTTTTCTGTAAATTAACCTCAAGTGTTTTGAGAGAACAATTACTAATTGGTTGTGGCTTGGCTTTCCTATCCAATTAAAGGACTATCACATAATATTTTGTAACATTTTTCCTCAGAGAAGCTGTGCACTGACATTTGTCTCCATGAGGCAGTTTTAAGTTTGAAGGATACACATTCTTCATTTTTCATTTTTGAAAAGCATTTGTAAGGTATTTAATTGATCATTTTAGATAAAGGGAAGACAAATTTTTAAAGCCTTATCATCTTGTAATGATTCAAAGACTTATAATAATTCAAAGTCTGAAAAATAAAATGTCTGAAGGCCCAAACTAAAGAGAAGTATTATAAACAATAGGTCCCCTATTTTACCTTCTTCTGATTTAAAATGGGGTATACCTGCTGTATGCAAGGAAAGAAGAGAAGGGGTATAAATTTAGCTGCAAATAGTACCTGGTGTTCTACAATATAGAAAGCAAAGTTTATCTATCACATGAGTATGACAGTGAGTCACCAAAACCACAAGCTGCTTTACTCATCACAGATGTCAGTTAAAATATACTTCCTCTTAAAATAGCAAAATGCATTGAGGGAAGGCACTAAAGGCTTAAGAGTAAGTGTCATGACTCCTAAGAGAAAAGAAAGAGTCAGACTCTGGGGCCCACAGTTGAAGATCTGAGGCATCTATAGAGGTAAAATGTGAGAAAGAATTGTGCACATGAGAAATATGTCATCAGAGGGGCTTGATAGAATGATCTAAATATAAGTGTATACACAATTAAAAAATAAGTATCTTCAAAAATAAGATTATAAGTCTAATAACATATAGAAATTTCCTTATTTGCTCATTCTTCATACTCTATTAGCCCACTGAGTGAGGGTCAGGAGAAGAAAGTATACTCATCCCTGCCTTGGTCTCAGTTTTACAGGCAACATGAAGCAGATGTGGATCGAAGGGGACTACTGTGAAAAAAGCTTATTGAAGCAGACTTGACAGTAGGTCTTGTTGTTCTGCTCTCTGAAGATGCCTTTTGACAGCTGTGTCAGGCAGAAAGCACACACAAAATGCTCAGGGTGAAACTTGTGCCCCATGGCACTGATGCAGCGGCCAGTGATAGGCTGCCCGCAGCCACGGCAGATGGTCCCTCGCCGGTGATGGTAATGAAGTTCACAGAATGGACGGCCATCCAGTTCAAAGAAGGAGCCAGAAGAAAAACTGCAGAAGCAGTCCTGAGGATTGAGTGAATACAGGCAAAAGAAATGCATGTCAAGAGTGCATGTCAAGAGATAATGCCACCAAATAAAACTTTCATCTTCAAAATCCCTGCCAGTTACCTGCCAGTTGTAGGATTTATCTCAGGTACTTGACAAACAAAAGCTAGATTTACACATTTGCAAAACTGACCACCAAATGCTCACAATGGGTGCTGTGTGCTATTTTTCTAAGTAAATAAAACTAACATGGATCCCTCACCTTGGACTAGAATCCATCTTACTAAGTAGCAACTAGTTCTCTCAGGGAAGAATACTCTTTGATTTTCCCTAAAAGTGAAGGTAATTGAGCATACAAACCCCACACACAAAGCATTCTGGGTGCCAGACAGTGTTCATGGCTGAAAGGTAGTTTTCCAACACTGGGCGGTTGCAGCCACCACACTTAGGTGAGAACATGGCTAAGAAATCTTTTCGGCAATATGGCTTGTTATCCTTCTCATGAAAGCCTAAAAAGATAAAAGTCAAAGATTCATAGTTGCAGTTTCTTAGTCCTTTAAAACTATATTAGAAGAAGACATAAGGCCATTATTGTCACCTCTCCCAACTTTAGGATCCCCATGTTCAAAAAGGAGATAATACAGGTATCTGTCAGCATTGAACCTGGATCACAGCCTAAGTATTAAGGGCTATTTCTCCTTAACACCTTGATACAAACTGTTTCCTTGGCCTGAAGTTATGTCCCTGACGTTGATGTAACTATAAGTCCACTCAGATAATCATCTTCTCAGAGGCATCAACCCAGTTCTTCTTTGTCAGATCATCTGTTTTCATTGTCTTTATAGCACTTACTTTATTTTTAATCATGGTCTGCGTCTGCCTTCCCTCACTGAACATTAGCTCTGAGAAAAACTAGGTACCATTGGTCTTGCCACATTACCCCAATGTTTAAAATATTTTAAAATACAATAACACAAAATAGTAATTATCTTTGATAAGTTATCCATTGCAAACTACTCAGTGGAGAAGATAAAATTCATATCCCACCCCTAACTTAAATGCATCCTAAACTTGCTCCCCATGGGAACTGAGAGGTCAACTAAGTGTGAATATCCTAACCAAAACTGTAAAGATGAGAATCTACCCTGTGCCTCACCAGTCTAGTGGTATGCAACAATGTGTGTTTAGTGGATTGATCAAGCTGCCTACTCAAGAAACACTCTAAAAATCAGATCACAAAAGTATACTAGGAAGTCAGGGGATTTTGACCCAAATCACTTAGTTTCTCTTTTGCCTTTAGTTCTTGTCACTGTTAGATGTAGCTTGCTTCACTCAGTTATTCCTTCTCTTAAAAAAAAAATGGATGAGCTTGCAAAATTAAAAGGCCAATAAACCTAAGAATCCAAACTAGTAATTTTATATCTGCCCTGTGTTGTTCCTCTTGCTTTACTTTTCTTTTTCTTTTCTGACCCATTCAAAAGATTTCTAGAGTCTGTTTAAAGAAAAGTGAATGTCAACCCCCCCTCCCCTGCCATTTAAGGAAAAAGACCCACAAGCATCTGTTTTGCTTTTGTGTAAAACAGTACTCTTTTTAATTTCAGCATGCTTCACTCACCTGAGAATTTGTTAAAATGTATATTGCTAGTTCCTTCCTACACCACCCCTTCCTGCCCAGTTTTTATACCATGTGTCTGGGATGGTACTGAAGAGTCTGCATTTTTTAAATGCCAAGTGATGTAAGTTGGTATTTCTTAAGAAAGCTGCAAGGCATGCCACCTAACCTAGGTATGAACCCCATTTAGGAATCTGCAGAGCAGTTGGTCTCCAGAGTGAGACAGTAGGAGAGTAACAGCCTCCATGTCAACTTGGGTGAGCCTTGGGGGTGGGGGGGGATCAAAGCAATCCACCAAACTTGCTGTAATGTCCCCATACTTAGTAACCCAATAAATTGGGAAAGTTTCAGCATTACTGTCCCAAAGGCTCTCTCTGGGGCCAATTACCTCACGAGAGTGAATGAGAGACACTGACAATTAAAAGTTACCACAGAGACAGGAAGAGTGTTATTACTCCAGTGTGACTCTTGGCCACTGGGGAAATTAAAGAGCACCTGCATGGCTGAGATAATGAACAATTAAAAAGAAAGATGGGTAGCACCAAAGACATAGTCCCTTAGGAAAAATGCTAAGGACCAATGTATTTAGAAACTTGAGCCTTAAAGAGGGATTCTCTGAACTGAAGAAGAATGCAGATGAGTTTAATTTCCCTGGAGGTTCCATGGTTTAACTGTCATTATTGAAACTCTGTATGTGTCTATGCATCCTGGAATAAAAGTCAGGATGCTATCTAATTAATGGACTGACCATACAGGAGGAGACCCATTTACAAGAAAGCCAGTGAAAAGAATGGAACTATAAACCAAAAGGAGGTTCTAGATAATAAATGGATCCATTGCCATGTCTCTCTATTACTATATGTTTTCAGTGCAATTTCATGCTTATTTTAAATCTTAATGACCCAATGAACCCTGTCAGGTTAGGAGGAACCCAATTCAAGAACAATGAAACTAGAAATGCTTCCCAGTCATACTTACAGCTGAACTTTTTTTTTTTAATGTATCTATGGCTGTTCTTCAAATGTGCCCTTTGCTGTTTCCAGGCAATTTCTATATCATAATTATCAATGAACAGTGCTGTCCACCTCTCCTCACAGGTCCTCAATGATAAATCAATATACGATTACACCAAAGTCCAACTGAGGGAATCACTGCATTCACTGGGATTATAGAAAGAGTGTAACCCTAAAGACCCACACCACCAGGACGTCTTTCTGAACATGGATAATAACTTTCCTATAGCTGCATAGATGGAGTTTCTTCTTCCACTAACCTTACACGCACTATATGTTCTCTTGAGAGCATGAGACCATGTACCACTAGAGCAGAATCACATTAAAGTGACCCTCCTAAACCTTTTCTATGAAGGAATACCTACAGCCAACAAGCCCTATTAGGGTCTCAGGCAAGTAGCCACCCCTGCCCAGATGGAGAGGATGGCTATTATGCTTAGAGAAAAGCATTCTGCAAGAAGCAGTGTTCATTTAATGGTTATTTATTAATTTACTCTAATTAATTCTCATATTTCTATTGCTATTGATATAGTCAAACAGGATAATTTTAGTGTGACTTAGATTTACTCAATAAAAAAATGTTGCCTAATTAAAGTGCAATGTGGACATGAAAGACCTACTGATTTATTAAGTGCATTGAACAAGCTCCAGTACACAGGCAAATCGCTACAAAGAACTTTGTTAGTACATTATGTCAGTGCTACTGCTTCTGGCTCTATTGCACAGTAAAATACAAGTTGATACTCAGAAAGTAAGGAGATCTATCAATAGGAGAATTGAATCTAAGTCAAACAGCAGTTAGAATGTGTTAGCTAAAGTGTGGTGTGGAACTTACAGAAATGAGACCTGAATTCAAATTCTATCCCTTCAACCTTCTAGTTTTATTTTAGGGCAGATGTCTCAATAAAGTGCTTGCCTTGTAAACACAAGACAAGAAACTGAGTTAGATTCCCCAGACAGAACCCACCAAACAAATAAATATGCAAGCAAGCAAACAAACAAATAAATAAACCAGGCATAATGACACATATTTGTAATCCAGAAATGGGTATCTTGGGACTCAACAGATAACCAATCCTACTTGGCAAGCTTCAGGCCTTATCTCATACATACACGCGCGCACACACGCACACACACACACACACACACACACACACACACACACACACATACACAATGTTATACATATTTTCCCTCCAGTATCCACATGCATGTGTGCACCTACGAAGTGTAGGAGGTCATAATCATATACATAATAAACCTGAAGTCAGCCTGACTCTGCTGCTCCAAAAACAGAAGGAACAATAAAAAAAAATGAAGGACTATTCAGAAAAATACATCCTTGCAAACTGTTGAAAAGGGTCACATAGAAAAAATAAAACAGGGCTGGTGAGATGGTTCAGGGGGCAAAGGCTCTTACTGCCAAGCCTGAGGACCTGTGTTCAATCATTGGGAACTATGTGGCAGAGGGTAAAAACTGACTTGCCTTTTTTTCTTCTGACCACCACGTGTACATTATGGCATGCTCAAACTCACAGAAAAAATAAAACTGCAATGAAAATTTGGGTAGTATAAAATATGAAGATAAAATCTTAATGAAAACCTCTCAATTATGGAAGCTAAATGTAGTCTTAAGAATTATGAGTGCAAACAGTTTCCACTGTATATTAAACATAATTCCTATAGAACTCTATGCTGAGGTAATTCAAAAAGTAGTGACAGAATAAAAATGGGTAAGGAATTATCTAAATTATGGAAGAATCACAAAGAAAAGGAGAAATGGGGAAGAGATGCCACTATGCAATATCGGTAAGGGGTTTTGGTGGTTGCTGTTTTGTTTATTTGTTTGTTTTTATAATATAAATTACAGGAGTGGCCTCTAACTCAGGAACTAAGGCTGAAAGGGATATCCACTTTCAGTGCTGGGATCCTCGGCATGAGATTTCCCAGTAACTGAATGCAAAGTCCTCCTCAGCTTTAGATAGGACTGGCTCAAAGTCTGTGTCACAAAACACAGGGACTATTTGAAACTATTTAGTAGAGACTCTGGGTGCTGTAGCATACCTAAGAAATGAGTCAAGCTCTCCACTGGGAGAGGGGAAAGGAGAATTAAGAAGAGCTGGCAATTTGACAGCATCTCTGCCATTGAAGCTCTCTTCAGTGGGTCTCAACAATCAAATAAAAAAAAATCAGCAACAAAAAGTCATCTGTGTGGAAAGAGTGCTTTTCAGGAGGGAGGAGGTAAAATGAGGCAGATGAGAGATTAGAGAGGGAGTTATAGTTATCAGGATGCATGTTACAAGAGTATGAAGTTATCAAAATACACTCAAAGAAGGAAGAAAAGAAAAAACAGAGGATCTGAAGAGAAAGGCAGTAACAGCCAGGGGGACATTCAGGAGAAGGACCAGAATGACTACTACTTAGGACAAAAGCATTTCAGGTTGGAGCAGAAGGTTGGCCTCTCTTGCCAGCCAGATCACCAACAACATAAAATGGAGCAGACTTATTAGTAGATGTGGCTGACTGTTTTGATAAGGGTTTCATGGTTGTACCAGGTAAATTCACAGTAAGTATAGTGAAAATTAAACTAGAGGAAAGCAACTCAAATTTTAATTCCAAGGGAAAAATTGATTCATAACTTTAATAGGAACTCAATGTGGGGGGGTATATGTGTTTTCATGTTTGTGTGAGTATGTATGTACCATGATTCATGTATAGAAGTCATAATAACTCTGATGGCAGTTATTTCTTTCCATGTTTGAGACAGTCTCTTCTGTTTGCATTGTGTACATTAGGCTAGGTAGCCTACGAACTTCTAAGGATTCTCCTGTGTCTGCCTCACATGTCTGGTAGGAACACTTGTGCTGCCAGGCCTAGCTTTTAAGCAGATGCTAGGGATTCAAACTCAGGTCTTCTTCATATTTGCGCATCAAGTGCTTCACCTACCAAGCCATCTCCTGAGGCCACAATCTGTCTTTAAATGATGAATTTTCACTTCTTTAATTTAAAAAAAAAACAAAGTCAATTTAAAGATAGCATTGTTAGGGAAAGGTAGAGAGATGACATCTAGACATGGAATTGGCTGGTAAGGGGCAGTTCTGAGAACAGGAACCCAGCAGAGATAGACCGGTCCCCAAGGAACAGTGCTGCTCACCTTCCCATTTCTCCCCCTGGGGTTGGTTAGAGTCTCCCCTCTTACCTTCTGCACCAAACACCTCTCCACAGTGAGAGCAGAAGAAGTGTTCTGGGTGCCATGTCTGGTTCATTGCTGTCAGCACTTTCTGGAAACAAGACACATGGAGAAGTATTGGGAGGCTTCGAAGCTACAAAACATGCTAGTGTTCTTAATGGGTGATCAGACACTTCATGCAAGCTGGCAGGGTAGGGAGTTACTCACATCCATGATGGGAGCAGCACAGTAGGCACAGCGTGGAGAGAACAGGTGGTGGTAGTCCTTGGAACAGTAAGCCAAGCCACTCCGTTCAAAGAAGGGATTGGAGCCAATCTCCTCCTTGCAGTGGGTGCAGACAAAGTGCTCTGGGTGCCAGGATTGCCCTAGAGCATGGATCACCTGGGGATACAACAGAGCCTGACATGGCAGTGCAGTAGAATGCACCTCTAGAGGGCACTCTGCATGCTGCATTCCATGTAGACGACCTGAGTTATACAGTAACAAGGCCCAGACCTAGATTACCCTAAGGCCATCTGAGACCATGCTTAAAGGATAGTAAAAGGGACAGAAGTGCCATCCTGACTAATCAAGAAGCCAAATAGATTTTACGCCTCGACTTTGAACACCTCGCCTCTCAACCTTCCAGAGTTCAGTTGGAAAGCCCTGTGCTGTGGATTTGGTGATAACGATTCAGAGTATGTCTCTGTATCTCTGATTAAAGTTACATTTAGCTGGAATTGCAATGAATAAATTCAACTCCAGAAATGTCTGAAGAGAGGGAGCAGTGAGAAAGGCCACCTCAGTAAGAGCAGTGAATAAAAATGATTAGGAATTCAAACTCAGAAGCTAGACAATCCTGGACTCAAATGTTCTCTTTGCTTTTTTTCTTACCAGATCTCGGTCTTGGCAGCCAATGTCTCTGAGCTCTTGATTTCCTTGTTTTTGCAAAAGACATGATAATAAATCCTCCTTAAAGGTTGATTCAACTACTAAATGCAGGAATATTTACAGAGCACTTAGCTTAGGGTCTAGAATGCTATAAGCAGTTAATGGTTGTTAACGATTACTAAAATACCTTAGAATACAAAGAGAAAGAGCCATTCTTGAAAACAGAGAGAGAGAAAGAGAGAGAGAGAGAGGGAGGGAGGGAGGAGGGAGAGGGAGGGGGAGAGAGAGAGAGAGATTGATTGGACCAACATCCTGGATCACTCCACCTTCCCAGCAATTGGCTTCTGGCAGGAAGCACAGTGGCCCTTGGGCACCGTGGCAATCCCAAGATCTTGGAGTTCCTGTTCCAAACCCCCAAGCATTGAGTCCAATGACGCCTTGTGGTCCTGCTTGTCTGGTAATTGTTTACTGCTGCCATCTGCTGTCACTGAAACCTTGGACAAGGAAAGAACCATAAATAGAAATCACCCTGTGTGCACCTTTATTCATTCTGGCATTTGCTATACAACCTATCCTTTCATCTCTGATGACTGATCTTGTTGCCATCCCCTAACCTTCCTTCAAGTACTGGAGACACACAACATGAACACAAACAAAAAAAAATACACTTTTATTTCCATCTCTTTTTAAATTCCTTGAGCAAAACGAAATCTGATCACTTGCCATTTACTTGTAATCTGTATCAAATGTACGAAGATTGTACTCTTTGTAGCTCTTGCAGTGACCCCAGGTGAAAATTAGTCATCTCTTCCTTTTATTCATGTATTAGTTGCCAAGCACCTAATTTGTCACAGACAGTATTCCAGGAACTTGTTATGAAGCAGTATACAAGCATGCAAAGTTTCTTGCCTCATGGAATTTTCATTCTATGAGTGGCAGGTAACCAACAAATACAGGAAAAAAGTTGCATGTTATATAATAGATAGTTGTGATGGTGGGTGGTGTGGTCAGTAGGAAATTATTTAGAGGAAAGTGCCTCTGCACAAGTACTTGAGCATATGAACTCAAGAACCCAGAAATACCTACATTAGTGAGGCGGTCATTCCAAAAGAGAAAGAAGGTCCAAGGGGTGAAACCATTTGGCACACTGGAAAAAAAGTTAAAAGATCAACAGGGCCAAAACAAAAGCACTAAGAGTGAACATACATGAGAGTGTGAAAAGAAACCAAAAGTCACCTGGGACCTTTATGGCAAAAGTTTGATTTGTATACTAAGGTGGTAAGTCTGACTAAGGGTGGCAAATCTGAGAATGAGGGAAGATTATAATACTTACTAATGATTTGTATAATGTTTAAAGCTAGTGTTAAGTGAGAAGGTAGTGAGATTGCATTTATTCAAAGACAGATACAAACTTATTATTACAAATTACTCAAGTCAGTTTTGCATAGACACAGACACACAGTCTAATTTTTTTCCCTCCTCATTTCATGTTCTCTCCTTTATGGGCTGTTGCTACTATCTACCTGCCTAATGTTTATCTGGTCAGGTAAATACAGTGGCTCTCCACTGCCTGCCCATCAAATTATTTTATCATCAAATGTATATTCACAGCTTCACACCCACAACCCTCACATTGTCTTCCCAATCTCATTTTCTATTTCACAGTTAAAAAAACCTTCTTGTCAAAGCAGGTGGGTTCCCAACATTCTCCTGAATGGCTCTGCTAATATCTGACTTCAGGCCTCTAGTTATTTGATGTTCACTGCCTATAATATTCTCACCCATTATGCTCATTTCCCTTCAAAAAAATGATCCTCATACAGATTTCTTTCCTCCCCTTTATATAATGGAAGTTAGTGTTTGAGAGGTATCTATCCAAAGGATTAATGTCCAGAGGTACCAAAACAGTTACTAATTTTACATGTGAAAAAAGCTAATTAAAAATATAACAATTTATTCTCCCCATCTATGTCTCTTGTTTGCATATTCCAAAATACTTCCAGACACATATGTAAAATGCAGAATATCCTGACGCCCTGCAGGGGGCAGAATGAGACAATCCAGAACAAATGATAAGGAAATGGTTTACTGTAAGCATTTTTGTACTTTTGATTTTGTGTATTGTATATGTGTTGTTTAGTTTTAAAACATACTTTTTAAGTTAAAATTTAAGTACACAAAGACACACCTTAACAAGAAAATACAGCATGAATTTCTTAATGATTGTTTTTCTAGCATCATCAACTATGAAGCACAAATCAATTCATTCAATGTTGGTGCAGATGTTAGCTAATTATACAATATTAGCCATCAGAGAATCTCGTTTTGTCCCTCCAAAAACTATGTATCACTTTCTCACTGTGTGATAGGTACTAAGTGGGATTTTGGGAGTCTCGTACAAATACAGTCCCTGCCCTCCTATACCATACACAATTTAACAATCTGCCTTAAGTATATCATACTGATTTCACAGCTATGCACCTTAACTTCCAACCAGATTTTAAAAGGTTGGGTTCTCTATATTAAGAATTCTAGATCTATGCCTTTGATTTTGATAAATGCTTAAGACTCTTGATCTGGTTCTCTCTCTCTCTCTCTCTCTCTCTCTCTCTCTCTCTCTCTCTCTCTCTCTCTCTCTGTCTGTCTCTCTGTGCCAGGACCCATGAGTTTGCCATTTTTACTCTATAGACAAAAAGAAAGAAAAAATAAAAAAGAAACCCACACATTTTATCTCAGTATGGTCTCAGAACTAATCCTTCTACTTTGGCCTCCCTTGCCCCATGTCTCAGCCTGCCCACTGGCTCCTGTCCTGCTCAGGCATATATCCTTAATGGACTCTGTATTACCATGCATTCAGTGCAGCCTCTGCCCTCAGGGATCTCTCCAACTCATATCATTATGTGTCCAAACCTCTCTTCTTCTTCAGTGTCTATCCTAAATCCTATCATCACAACTGCTCTGATAAAATCCACTTAACCTATCACAATCCCTAGAGTTTGCTCCACTCACTTTGGAAAACCACAAGCCATTTATTCTAAAACCATTGCAGATTTTATGACTGACTATATCAAGAACACCCCAATCTCCTCCAGGTCAAGGCATATATATATATATATATATATATATATATATATATGTATGTATGTATGTATGTATGTGTGTGTATATATATATCATGCTATCTCTCATGTCCAAATGAGTTTTTCCACTGAATTAAATGTTATCTAGGAAAATGAACACCACCTTAGAATTCCCAAGCAGGGGATGAAGAACCGACCAGTCTAACTTGGTGCCTCTCTGGAATGCAGACTTTATCCTCCAAACTGCACCTACCTTGGCTTGCATTTCACTCAGGTGGGCCATGAGCTCATCCAGCTGAGCAGCTGCTGAGGTTTTAGGAGGTGGTACTGATTCCTTTGGCTCTTGGACCTCACTAAAAACAGAAGAAAAAAAGTTGTACCAACACATGAAAGCTCAAATAAATATTAAGTTACACATAAAGTATCAGAGGATACAATTTTACCTATTAACCTATAATAAGAATCTAAAAACCAGAGACACTGAGTATTTTTAAATACCTGTCATTCTAAATATCTAAATAAGACCTCTCTGCATTATATATCTGTCTCTTCTTGGCCACATAGACAAATAGACAGACAGATAACTATAGATAGATAATAGCCTATTTGTTCTCGAGTATATGAAGAAAAGAAAAATGCTGGATATGTTTCCAACTACTACAGTCCAAGAAACCTTAGAACAGAACTTTAAAGCCATAGCTTGTATTTTAATAGAAATTTTAAGAAAATTTAGTCATACACAATAAAAAGTTTTAAAGGTAACCAAGGAACCTGAATAAGCATTCCTCTAAAAATGACTAACAGTCATCAGGTATACAAAAAGGTGATCAACCTCATTAATTACGAGGAAAATGCCAAACCAATATTACTATGCGATATCACTTTATACCCATCATAACATGAGACAAATTCTGGCCAAAGTGTAGAGAAATAAAAGCAATGTAAACTTCCAGTGCTCTGCAGGTTCATGTAGTCAACATGAAAAACAATATGAAGGCTTCTAAAAATAATGATAAATAGAACTACCATATGACCCAGCAGTCCCTCTTCTGTGACCCTATGTTTCTTATAGTGTTATTTACATACCCAAGATATGGAAATAATCAAAATGTCTGTGGATGGATGAATTAATGAATTAGGAAAGTGAAATTGTAACAGATGGCACAGATACTGAATATAATTCAGTCTTAAAGAAGAAAGAGATCAAGATATTTGATGCAACATAGATAAGCCTAAAGGACATTGTGCAAAATGAAATAAGGTAAAAACGTAAAATGAATATAAAATGATTAAATATATAGAAATATAAAATAAAATAATGGTTCCTAGGAGTCAGAAAGTGGACAAGAAATGAAATATAGGCCAGAGGATCCAAAGTAGCAGATGTGTATCTAGAGATCTAATGTACAAGTTGGGGTTTAAAAATAAAATTGTTCATACTTGAGATTCCTACTGATGTAATTTTTTAAAAAGCAGCTTGAGAGAGAAAAATGCCATGCAACAGAGTTCAAGCAGATGTATCAGATGTATTATTACTATTATTATTATTATTATTATTATTATTATTATTGGAAAAGGATCATAAAAAGCAGAAAGGGGAGGGGCAGACTGGTCTCTGGGGAAAGGAGCAGTGGGAAAGAAGAAGGAGAGGGATTAGGGGGAACAGACAAACAGAGAGGGAAAAAAGAGAGAGGGATGGGAGGTGGGCAGAGCCCTTCTAAAGGGGAACATAGTGAATAGGCACAGGTGGTGCTCTTGGCGGCAGCAGCTGAGGGCGTATCTTGTAAGAACTCCAAAGGCAAGCCAGTACAAACGCCTAAATTCCAACAACTACTAAATTTAAAAATTTGTTCATTAGATACATTACATCAACCTAAGTGTATTAATAATAACCTCAGAGTCACCAGTAACTCATTCCTGTTGCATTAAGGACAGAAATCAATAAAGCCCTTGTCATTGGTGTCATTTGGCCAAGAGTGAGCCTACGTTTGAATTCTCTTCTTTGCTCTCCTTGTTGTGTCTTCCATCATTTCTAATAAACTGCTTCTGTTGTGTATTTCTTGAACATGACAAAAAGCACTACATGAATAAAGAATGAGGAATACTTTACAAAATATTTCAAAGAGCTTTACAAGGGATTAAGTCACCCTCTCAAACTGACCCAGATAATAAAAATAAATGTTATCAAGTAATATCCATATGTTTCATTCAACATTTATAGTGGATATTCATTTTATAAACCTTTGTTCTGTTTTTAGCAAATGATTATCATAACACGCATGCATTACTCAGGTATCGAGTACATTAAGATTACAGCTATGCATTTGCTTAGGTTATCAAACTTGATTGCATGGGAAATTGAAGGCAAGTAAGGTTAGTTGTTACATTGTTCTCTTGAAAGTATGTCAAACAAACAGGCTGAGTATGCAGCAAGTTAAGTCTTAAGTGACCTCAAAGTGTACTATTAACACTGACTGTGAAATACAGCAAAAGTTCCAATCTCTTAGAATATAAATAATATTTTTATCATAATGCATTGCCACATTTCATTAAAGGAAACATTCACTATCTATATGTACCCTGTATATTATTTTGTAAACACTGAATATGTACCATAAATCAGAGAAAAAACTCACATTAATGGAGATGTACACTATGTTTTACTTTCCCACTTCAAATTCAATAAAATTCCATAAAAATCCCAGAAGAATTATTTGAGTTATCAAAAAGATTACTTTTAAAATTTATAGGCTAGGACACCACACCCCAAAAAATTATAATGTTTAAAAGGCTGGGCATGGTGACCCACATCTGTAATCCTTCCAAATGTAAGGCAGAGACAGGTAGGTCTCTGTGAGTTTCAAAGCAAGCAAGGAAATAGAGACACTGTATCAAAAGTAACAAAAATAGAAACAAATTTCAGAAGATAAAGGTTGTTCCAATAAAGGTAACATTTTATAAAATAAAGGTAATTAGGAGCAACAATTATCAATAAACACTTGTAAACAACAATAAATAAATGTGTGCAATGGTAACAGAGCAAACTGAACAAGGGAGTAGACTAAAAAATCCAGAAGCTGAACCCTACACCTACCTGTAAAGATCCAGTATATTGCATGAGGCACTTTAAAGTGTCAGAAATATATTTAATGGGCTCAATTAGTAAAAAAATCTGTGTAGAACAAAATAAATGTATAACCCTCAGCACATCAAATACATGAACAAGTGAGTAGAATTGAATATTTAATTTTTTTAATCTCCAAATCTAAATTCTGATTTTATTTAGAATAAATCTCTGGACTGTAATCTACAAGGACTCATGACTTCAGAACTATCAGCATCTTGGTTACTTTCTACCACATTTTCTCCTTGATCTACATTTTTTTTTGTTTTTCTTATTTTACATATCGATCGGAAATGGATAATGTTAAAGACTTAGAGCCATTAAGGCATTTTTATTTAATATTTTTTCTTATTTTACATATCAATCCCAGTTCATTATACCTCCCATGTGCCCTACAGACCCCCATCCCATCCCCCATCCACTCTCCAGGGAGAGTGGGGCCTTTCATGAGGGATCATCAGAGCCTGTCAAGTAATTTGGGGTAGGGCCTAAGCCCTACCCCATATCTCTAGGCTACGGGAGTATCCCTTCATGGAGAATTAGCTCCCAAAGAACGTTCCTGCACTAGGGATACATTCTGGTTCCATTGTCAGAGGTACCATACACTGCCCAGGCCTCCTAACTGAGACCCACATTCAGGGAGTCTGGGTCAGTCTTATGCTATTTCCCAGCTATCAGTCTGGGGTCCACGAGCTCCCACTCATTCATGTCAGCTATTTCTGTGGGTTTCTCCAGTCTGGGCTTGACCCCTTTGCTCATTACTTCTCCCTCTCTTCAACTGGATTCCAGGAGTACGGCTCAGTAAACAGCTGAGGATGTCTGATTCTGCTTCCATCAGCTACTGGATGAGGGCTCTAGGATGGCATTTAAGGTAGTTATCAATATCATTAACAGGGAAGGGTGTTTAAGGTACCCTCCCCACTACTGCTTAGATTGTTAGTTGGGGTCATCCTTGTAGGTCCCTAGTGCAAGATTTCTCTTTAAACCTATAATGGCTCCTTCTATTATGTTATCTCTTTTCTTGTTCTCCTCTATTCTTCCCCCTGACCCAATCTTCCTGGTATGTCATGTCTTCCTACCCACTCCTCTTCTCCCCTTCTCTTTCTCCCAACTCCTCATTAGATGCTGAAAAAGTCTTTGACAAAATCAAATATCCCTTCATGATAAAGATCATGAACAGATCAGAGATAACAGAAACATACCTAAACATAATAAAAGCAATATACAGCAAATCAATAGCCAACATAAAACTAAATGGAGAGAAACTCAATGTGATTCATCTAAAATCAGGAACAAGACAAAGCTGCCCACTCTCTCCATGAGCAATAAGACAACAAAATGAGATCAAGGGGATACAAATTGGAAAAGAGGAAGTCAAACTGTCACTATTTGCAGATGATATGATAGTTTACATAGGCGACCCAAAAAACTCTATCAGCAAACCAGCAGGATACAAGATTAACTCAAAAAAAAAAAATCAGTAGCCCTACTATATACAGATGATAAAGGGGCTGAGATAGAAATAGAGAAACATCACCCTTTACAATAGCCGCCCCCCAAAAAAAACAGAAAATATCTTGGGGTAATGCTAACCAAACAAGTGAAAGTTCTATATACTAAGAACTTCGAGTCTTTAAAGAAATTAAAGAACATACCTAAAAATGGAAAGATGTCCCATTCTCTTGGATAGGTAGGATCAACATAGTAAAAATGGCAATCTTGCCAAAAGCAATCTAAAGATTCAATGCAATCCCCACCAAAATCCCAGCACAATTCTTCACTGACGTTGAAAACACAACATATATATATATATATATATATATATATATATATATATATATATGCCAAGATAGCCAAAACAACCCTGTACAATAAAGAAACTTCAAGAGGCATCACTATCCCCGACTTCAAGCTCTATTATAGAGCTATAGTCCTGAAAACAGCTTGGTATTTGCATGAAAATAGACAGGCAGACCAGTGGAATTGAATTGAAAACCCTGATATTAACCCCCCCCCCACGCCTATGAACACCGGATTTTTGACCTCCTGAAATTGAAAGCTTCTGTAAGACAAAGGACACAGTCAACAAGAAAAAACAGACAGCAGCCCATAGAATGGGAAAAGATCTTCACCAACCCCACATCTGACAGAGGGCTGATTTTCAAAATATACAAAGAACACAAGAAACTAGTCATCAAAACACCAAATAATCCAATTAAAATGTAAGGTACAGAACTAAGTAGAGAATTCTCAATAGAGGAATCTAAAATGGCTATAAGACACTTAGCCATCAGGGAAATGAAAATCAAAACAACCCTGAGATATTATCTTACTCCTGTCAGAATGGTTAAAATCAAAAATACCAAAGACAGTTTATGTTGGAGAGGATGTGGAGAAAGGTGTACATTCCTCCACAGCTGGTGGGAGTGCAAACTCCTACAGTCACTTTGGAAATCAGTATGGTGGTTCCTCAGGAAAATGGCAATCTACATCAAGATCCAGTAATTCCACTTTTAGACATATACCCAAAAGATGCACATTCATACAAGGACATCTGCTTAACTATATTCATAGCAGCCAGAACTGGAAGCAACCTAAATGCCCCTCAACTGAAGAGTGGATTTAAATTAAAAAAAAAAAAAAAGTGGTATGTTTACACAGTGGAGTACTACAGGGAGGGAACAATGGAATCTTGAAATTTTCAGGCAAATGGATGGAACTAAAAGAAACCATCCTAAATGAGGTAACCCAGTCACAAAAAATCAAACATGGTATGTACTCACTCATATATTGATTTTAAACATAAAGGATTTCCAGCCTACAATCCACACCAACAGAATAGCTAGGAAACTAAGAGGACCCTAAGAGAGACATACATGGTCCCCCAGAGAAGGGGAAAGGAACAAGATCTCCTGAGCAAATTGGGAGCATGGGGGAAGGGAGAGGGAGTTAAGAGAAAGAGAAGAGGAGAAGAGGAGAGGAGAGGAGAGGAGAGGAGAGGAGAGGAGAGGAGAGGAGAGGAGAGGAGAGGAGAGGAGGACGTGTGGGAGCAGGAAGATTGAGTCAGGGAAAGAACTGAAGAGAGCAAGAAAAGAAATACCATACTAGAGGAAGCCATTATAGATTTAAAGAAAACTCTCACACTAGTGAAATGTCCAGAGACCTACAAGGATGAACCCAACTAACAATCTAAGCAATACTGGAGAGACTACTTTAAATAGCCTTCCCCGATAATGAGATTGATGACTACCTTATATGCCATCGTAGAGCCTTCATCTAGTAGCCAATGGAAGCAGAAGCAGAGATCCACAGCTAAACACTGAGCCAAACTCCTGGAATCCAGTTACAGAGAGGGAGGAGTGATGACCAAAGGGGTCAAGACCAGGCTGGAGAAACCCACAGACACAGCTGACCTAACAAGTGGGAGCTCATGGACCCCAGACTGATAGCTAGGAAACCAGCATGGGACTGACCCAGACCACCTGAAGGAGGGCATTAGTTAGGAGGACTGGGGAGTCTATGGGGTCTTGGGTAGTAGATCAGTATTTATCCCCAGTATACGAATGGAATTTGGGAGCCCATTCCACACAGGGGGATACTGTCTCAGCCTAGACACATGGGGAAGGGCCTAGTCCCTGCTCAAAATGATATGACAGACTTTGAAGTTTCCCCATTAAGGCCTCACCCTCCCTGGGGAGCAGAAAGGAGATGGGATGGGAGTTGGTAGGGAAGACAGGGGAGGAGGGTAGGGGAGGGAACCGAGATTGACATGTAAAACAAGCTTGTTTCAAATTTAAATTTTTAAAAATTATCAAAAACAAACATACAAACAATAACACCTGATAGCTGTAATAAAGAGCTGAAAGGCCAATAGTTAGACATGAACAAGGATAGGCAGGGCTGGCAGGCAAAGACTATAAATAGGAGAAACAAGGAAGGGAGGCTCAATGAGAGAACAAGCAGAGGAGGCCATCAGGGGTCAGTCACCTAGCCAGCCAAGGAGTAAGGACAGTAAGATATACAGAAGTAAGAAAGATAAAAGCCCAGAGGAACAAGGTAAATGGGATAATTTAAAGACAAGAAAGGCTGACAAGAAACAAGCCAAGATAAGCCTGGGCACTCATAAGTAATAATAAGACTTTCTATGATTTATTTGGGAACTGGGTGGTGGGCGCCTCCAAAAGAGCCAAAGATTAAAAAACATTTCAAGTAATATTTACCTGCTGAGGTATCTCCCCAGCTCCAAATGTCAATTTTTACCTGGGCCTGCTTATTCATAAAGCCTCCTGACTTCACAAATGAAAATTTGTTCATGTTCAAAGAAATGCCCACACTTTTTTAACCTAGAGTCCATGTACAGCATATAAAAACAAGGGGCCATTGTCAAGATTCTCTAGCATTAGCTGACCCAGCAATATACTATTCTGCTTGAAAATGAAAACTTGAAGAGCTGACGGTTACAAATTAAAGGACCATTATAGGAAATATTCTTGAAAAGAGAGAAACTTCACATTAGAGACATCTGATCTGTTTCTGGCTTTTTAAATGTAGCAAAAGTGCTTTGTTACATCATGAGCCACAGCTACTTTGTAATTTGGAGACTGTAATAATACAGACCACAATACACACATATTTGAAAGAATGTATAGAATGTACTCTTCCCAACAAAGGTGCTTCATCGTGCTGAGTTTTCCTATGTTTAATCCTGTTATATTCTGTGAGCTGTTCCTCCATATTACCAGAACTGCTCTTTATGCTCATGTAGTAAATATGTTTATAAACTACTGCCATATTGCCATTGATGTACAGTGGTTAAAAACATCCCAGTGCTGCAGTCACAGTTGCTACTAAGCACACTTTCAAGGTTTACTGAGAGCAGTGTGCAGCTCATTTATGCAACCCAGAATATATGGTGGAAACAGATGTGGGAATATAGCTTCTGAGTTTAGCATTCTGTGTTGTCATGCTACTGTTCAGAGGTCAAAATCACAACCACCTAGGAAATTTATTAAAAAGTTCCACATAGTTATGGATGGGTTTTATATCATTCTCCCACACAAAAATCCAATTTAAGTGTGGCTTGGTAATGAATAATATACCAGTAAAAGCATCCAAGTCCAGATAATATAAGCAAGTTTGAGTAAACAAATAGAATTAATATAGAAAATCAATTACACAGATGGTTAGGGAGCTAAAAAGCAAAATGAAAGACACTGGAATTACCAGAAACCCACAGCAGCAAGTCATCACCACCCACCCCTAAGTTAAAAGGACAAAATGTATGACATCATCATCAAAGAGCAGGGCCTCTGTTCAGTGCACTGGAATGCCAGCAGACTGTCATGCTCAGCTGACAGGGATGCAGCTGCTGAGAAACACTGGCAAGTCAAGGGCCAGGACCAGGGCAAGTGCCCTGCATTTTCCTACTCTGCATCTACCAGTCTCTCCAGCACTTCTTGTTGGTCCCAGTTCATGATAGCCAACTGTCCTGGGGCCTCAAATATCCAACCACTCGTGCCAGATCCCTAAAGCATGGAAGGTTAGAAGTTAGGGCTCAAGAACAATCCTAAGGATGACTGCTTTTTGGGTAGGATTTATTTAAGGAAGTATTAATGCCATAGATCAACAAGCAGAAGGCAGCACTGTGGGGGCTCTGAGGAGAGTTCAGATCCACAGGGCAGAGGGAGTCCCTTATATATTTTAGAAAAAAAGAGGAGGTTCTATACCACATGACTGATGAACAAGCCCATGTATTTTGCTTACAGTCAAGCTATCTCTGATAGCTGGCTGGTGTGTGTGTGTGTGTGTGTGTGTGTGTGTGTGTGTGTGTGTGTGCTGAGGGGGCAGTCTGTTAGTGTGAGCCTATATATAGAATTGGCTATAAGCTTGGGGAGAACAAAAATCTAGAAAAACAAGTTAAAGGAAAGACCTTCACAAAAATGGCCTGGCCCTAACTAACAAAGCATAGGAAAAAAAAAAAAAAAAAAAAAAAAGGATGGGGGCCAGTGACCCAGTGCTATAGCAGGAGGGTGTCCATAGGATAGGATTGTGAGCAAATAATTGATCACAATTCCAGACATACTGGAAAGTATCTGGTGCTCAGACTGGTTTTCATGTTATATATTTGAGTATTCACGTGTATTTCTATTGACATCTTAAGAAAACACATTTGCTGAGGCCTCTTGAATATGGGCACTGTTTTCTTGTTTGCTTTTTAACTACAACAGGAAGGCGAAGACAATGGAGAAGTGTTCACCCACTACTTCCTTGAGCTGGAACAAATAGGTAATGTGTATTATTAAACTAGGTTCCCTCCCACCTCAGTAGAAAGTGACCTCAGCTGGGAAGTTTTTAAATGACTTCATGTACCTCAAATCCTTTCTCTGTTTTAGCCTCCCATTTGTGCTCTATGTGCTGTGATTCTGAGACCAGATAGTGCAGTGGAACACTCTATTCCAAGCACAAATCCTTAAAAAAGAACATAATTTGTTTTAATGAAAGATACAATTAAAGAGAGAAACCAAAGAGGTGGCCTTTCTGTTTCCAGTCTGTTTTAGAATGCAGATTCTCTTTAACTAAGAGAAAATGGTTTAGCAAGTGAATCAATTCCATGTATAACTTTTACTAAAGAGACACCCTTATACTTCAAACAGACCTAGAAAGTAGAAGTACACACTCATTTGTCTGTGATGGACCCTTCTTGTTTTAATGTAGCCCTAGTCCTAGCATTGACTTTGTTGGACCCTTGCTTAAGTTTATTCAGGTGTGTTTCCTCTTTCGAGCACTGTTGCATGACACCTGGAACTTAAGTGTCAAAACATCTGTGCTGACTCTGGAACTTTCCATCATTTTCAGGTGGTAAAGAAAATGTAGAGATTCCCCTCCCCTCCCCTGCCGCGCCCCAGCCTGGACACCTGTCTGGAGGAAAGATATCTTGAGAAGCTGCCAAGTCAGCTTAGAAGGGTTCTGCCCGCATTCTAAGGCTATGGGAAGAGACACACTTTAGAGCAAGTTCAATAATAATATTTAAAAACCAAATAATTGCAAATACTAATAATACTTACCTGATAACTTTAAATTTTGAAATCACTTGTTAGAAACCAAAGCATACCTGTAGACATTGGGCTCCTGGATATTGGTCGTATACATAAGCTGCACCTGAGACATAAGTGACAGAAAAGATCAAACAGTGACATCTGTTTTAGAATGGTAGTGCTTATCAACATAGTGAGGGAGGGAGGAGTCCAGCTTCCAAAGGGGATAACTAGAATGGCATGGTGGTACACACTTGTAATCCAAGCTACTGGGGAGGCTATGGAAAAAGAAGCATGAGTATGAGACTAGGCAGACCTTGTCTCAAAGCAAATAATAATAATAAGCAATAAAAGTAACAATTAGTATATTGCTTAAAAGTTTCCAAAGGCAGAATTACCTCCCATCATGCAGAGAAAAAACAAATTCTCAACAGGGAAGTTGGCATCTGAACAACAACTAGCCTCCCTGCTTTAAAAACAAAATATGAAGAGTTGTATCATCCTCAGTTAGGAAGCAAAAAAACAATATGGTGACTTGGGGAAAAGCCCTTTTAAACACAATGGTGCCTAGGGGAAGGCTATAGCTCAAACTTTCCTTAGGAAAAGTAATAATTTATCAACCAAAGATGTGGCTGAACAGCAATCCATCTATTTATTCATTCAACAGATACTGAGTAACTGATATGTTCCAGGGCTTAGGATGTTATACCCAAGCCACAACATGAAACAATCACACTAAAACCAAATACTCTGGGGAATGAAGATGTAGCTCAGTTGGTGGAGTGTTTGCCTAGAATCCACGAGGCCCTGGATTCTACTCCAAGCACTGTATGAACCTGGTGTGGTGGTGCAATGTAGTGAGATACCCCAGCAGTACCTGTTGCACTGACCACGCCCATTGGGGGTGGGGACAGGTACCGTCCGGACCTGACCTGGGAGGACTAGGTCTGGGGACTAAGAGGCACTCTCTTGCTTCCTAATTGGAGACAGATAGCATCCAGAGGCATCCTTGGCAGTCATCTGTCTCTGTTTTAAGTGATGATATTACAAATATATGTACTACAATTCCCTAGCCAAAAAAAACTTGGTTGTGTTGTATTGGTGGGCCTATAAAATAGTTCTAATCATGGCAAGGGTGTGGCGGCTCATGCCTTCATGCCTTTAACCACAGCGCTGGAGAAACTGAGACAAGATTGAGGCCAGCCTGAGTTACATGGTAAATGTCTCAAAATAATCACAACAGAAATAATAAAATTGTGCTCAAAACCTCTTTTTTTCTTTTCTTTCTTCCTTTCTTTTTTTTTTTTTGGGGGGGGGCGGGGGCGGGGAGAGTCTCCTGTAGCCCAGGCCAGCATCAGACATTATGTAGCTGAAGCTAGTCTTGAAGTTCTGATCCTCCTGAATTTGCTAGGATAACAAATGCAAGCCACCATGCCTGGAGGGACTTATTTTCTACACAGATTTTCCCCAAATAACTTAAAACAACATATAGCTATACACATGATGGGAAACTTCTTAAGAATTTATTTTATTACTTAAACACTTAAAACAGCATAAGAAAACTATTTCACAAAATATATAGTCACATACTTTAATCACTAGCTTGGTTATTGTTGACTCTAACCTTTTGATTTAGGAGTTTTCCTTTAAAATGCTGATTTTTAAAAATATATATGATGCTGTCATTTTTTTTTTTTAATTTGTAGTGTTCTTCAAAGCTGCCTTTCTTGGTTAGTAGATCTGAGACTGATGTTATCTTTAACTTGGGCATAGTGCTTTTAGTAGGGATGTGATCTCTATAATACTGACGAACTTGAACATTCAGGGTACATTCTGCTCTATGATACATATTCTCAATTCTGGTTTCTCTACAAAGATGTGTAAATACATTCAGGAAGATATCTTCTTTAATTAATTTTCTTACTGCATAAAATAATAGACTTCAGTAGGACATTTTCATATGTGTATATTAATATACTTTAATTGTATTTGCCTTCCCACTACCCTCCTTGGCCCCCTTCACTGTCCCTCTGGTTAATTCCACTCCACAAGTCTCTGTTTTGTCCTTATATATAGAATACATCAAAGACATATAACATAAAAGGCAATATTTGCTTTCTGTCCATCCCATTACCTCTCTTGTATTCTCACCTGCCCCCAGGCCTTTGGCCTTCCCCTTTGTCCAAGACAATATACCCATGTGTCTTCTTTCAGCCACCTCCACTCACAGCATCTTTCTCCATTAACATTCTACTAACTTTGAAATTGTCTCTGTTTAGGATCTTTTAACATATCTTGTAAGGGGTAGGTAAGAGCAAGATCACTGACTTCCATAATTTGATTACATTTTGGTTTATAAATGTGTCCAATAATATAAAATAAAAAATCCATCAAAGCCAAGATTTTTTAGAGGCACATTTTCAAATTAAGCACTTGAGCTACATGAGTTCTCATCTTTTGGGTTTTGCTGGGAGGAAAAATTGGAGCTGCTTCCTTTTGCTAATCTCTATTGGATATTATTTCAGATTTGAAAAAGCACTTTCTTCATTCTATATTGATTGGATAATTTGATTACAGCTCTTAAGCTGCTTTTGCACACAATGCAACCTAAGCTTTATGAAATGAGCATGGGACATTTCCAAAACCCAGAGAATAAGAGCCAACACATAGAGAAAATTTATATAGCTGTACTTAGATTATATTTCATGTCACTCCTAAGAAAATAAATGACTAGCATGACATTTGCCAGTCTTGATAATTTCAGTTTTGATAGGCAGAATGCCGCTATTTGTTTTTGATGAAGTCAAGAATTCTGTGCACTTTACAACCAGCTCCAAATTCATTTCTGCTCTGCTGGATTTAAGTTGGTAAGAACACATTACCCTGATGCTGTGTTCCACAAACAGTCTGTTTTCTTATTCTTACCAGAAATTTTTGCTATCTTCAATACTTTTTCAACTCATTGTACTGGCATTAATAATGTTGCTTGTGTATTTTTAACAGGAAAATTAACTTCCAGAGGTTTTATTTTAATGCTGTATATTGGGAGAAAAATGAATAAAAGAGGTTGGGATGCTTTAATTTTCTAATTGACACCTCTGGTGGCAGTGATTTAAGACTGACATTATTTGATGGTTTTCAGAGAGAATCTACTTCCACTTTGGTTGTAAGCAGATGAAAATGTGGAATTGAAAATGAGCAAAAAATGTTTACACGAGTGGTTTTCTTGAAGTGGAAACGTGCATATCACAGTGATCTGCAAACTCACTTCCTGCAGCTATGCATGAACTGTCATCTTCAGAACATGCTTCTGAAGTTAAATATCAAATCTAAAGTACATGCTAGTTCTTCTTCACCTTTCTTGTCTCCTGATTTTCAGAGGGACAGTGAAATCTCTCCTCACTCCCACTGGTGACTAGAAAACACCAAATTTACACAGTCCTTATAACTCCTGTGAGAAAATAAAATCTAAAGATGTTGTTTCTGTTTTATTTTAATCCAACTGACAAAAAATTAATAATATGAAGATGTCTTAAGTGCTAAGAAAAATAAAACACTTAGAAAGTTACAAAAGCAAGTATGAAATGCTTTAATAACATTCACAGTATATTTGTGATGACAAGAATACTAAATTCTATTTTTTGGAGATCATCTTTATGTCATTAAGTGTGATTTCCTTATCACTTACTGACTCCAGATGTTCCAAGTATGCATCACATGGCCCATAGCAGACTGTGGTTGGAAGCATACCAAGTGGCCAGGCATATTTCTTCTGCTACCACCTAAGACTGGAGGAGTTAGCTCCTGTTTGCACTCTTTGACTTCATAGTCATCTCCTTGAATACTGTCATGAAAGGGTGATGTTACTGAGGTTTTGTCTGAACAAGATCAGGAAGTCATTCTTAATCACTTTTGGAGTTAGCCATAATCATATTAATATATTAATGCAAATGCTAATAATAAAACTTCAAAAAATGATTGAAAATATTACATGAAAGGAAATCAGCGAGATGTCAGGAAAATAAGCAAAGGCTCAGGACTCTTGCAAGTAAAAAAAAAAAATGTGGTCATCCACACGGATCCAGTGCCCACACTGTGCCTTCTACTGCAAATGAGCTGGGAAACCACTGCCAGAGCGAGGGCAGAAGACTGCCTCCATGAGGCTGCTTTGTGATAATAAAGTGCAGTTATTTATGCAGGAGAACATGAAGATGCTATGGGTATAGTCTAAGAATTTCAACAATAGCTCTCTGAATCTATTCATCAGGAAAAACAAAAACAAAACAAAACGAAACAAACAAAAAAAAAACACCAACAAAGTAATAGCTGTACAGTCACCCCAAAAAGACTAGACTAAAATACAAAGTTATCCCTGCTCTTACTGGGTATGACTCCAGTCATACTATAACATGGCACTTCTGGTAGCCAGGGAGCAACAACACAGTAGCTAACACGAACCAGGCAATATTCTGCTAGAAGAGAGTTTCAAAGGCATGCTCTATGGTCATGTCCTCAATTCTCCTCTTTCCAAAAGCACCTGTCTTTAATATTGAAATGATACTTTATTTTTCTGTCTTGAACATATGTTGCTCCCTTAATATAATTTTATGTGGGATACAGTTTTCAGAAATACAGTCAAATATTGTCTACAATACTACAATAGATGAAATATTACCTTCAAGGGACTTGTGTGACTCTGAGATGAAGTTTTGGGAAGCTCGCTCTCCTGTTTGGATTGCTGACCCGGGTGACAAGAAACTGGGTTAGAATAGTCATCACTGTCCTGGAGAGTGGAGCGTTCCAATTCCTCCAATAAGGCATCTATATCACAGGAAATGAAAGGAGTTTAATGTAGAATGTGTGCATTTCCAGAGTTGTTTTCTTCTTAAATATTCTCTTCTTGTTTTGAATTACAATTTGCAAATATCTCCTTCCCTCCATACCAAATTTGGCTTCTTATAATTTGGCTTCTAGGTATTTTAGCCAGTTAGGTAGAACACACACACACACACACACACACACACACACACACACACACACACACAAAGAAAAATATAAGGTTTCTCAAAATAGACCAACAGGCAAAATTCTTTTTTTTTTTCTTAATTCTTTCATACAATTCATTCCACACAGCAGGGAAGCCAAACATTAATCCTGACTTTTTTAGTCTAATATCTGAAGGATTAGCCCAAGAATATAACAAGAAAAAAAAGTCAAGTATTAGTGTTTTGTTGTTGTTCTCTCTGGATGTAAAAAGAAAAAGAAGTTGAAAAAAATTAAAGTATTGTACAATCAAGCAAGATGTAGCAATCCAATTAATTAGGACTTCTTTTACAGTTTTCTTGGGAAAATGCCAATAGATATCACAAGCATTTTGCTAATGCCTTATTGTAATGTCACAATGATTAATGAAAATTATTAACCTATGCCAATCACAGTATATGAAGAATGTTATCTTAACACTTTGAGGTAGAGGACATTACTGCCCTTATTTCATATACAGGAGAGAGAGAGAGAGACAGAGACAGAGAGAGAGTGCAGCTCTCACAGGCTCTTGAACACAGCATCAGTGCTCCAGGGGGAGTTATCTGAGCGCCACCAACATGTAAGTTGAAGTTGACATCATCACCAGATTGTCTGAGTCATCTTAAGCACAGCATGTTCTGACCATCTCTCTTCATCTACATAATGAAGCAACTGGATGGAATAATATTTTTCAAATTGCAATTCAAGATAGTTTAGTGTCTTCTTTTGAACTTCAGTGGATTTTTAAAATATATGCTAGATTTTATAAGCTTGCAAAACATTAGACTGTATATTTCTAAGGACCTGACTAGCTCTGAAATTCTCAAATGAAGAAAATGAACTTATGCCATTAAAAAACAGACATGTTCGTATATTTCATATTAGGAGAGTACTGGGTTTTGGCCTACCCAGTTCTTAAGAGAGGCTACCACAGAACAATTTGACCTGAAATTCACCAAGTAGGCCAGGTTGGCCTAAAACTCATAATCTTCCTGCCTCCACTTCTGAGGAATTATGCGGGTGTGACATCATGGGGCAGCTCCAAAACTGTCTTACCCACACTACCTTTCCTCTTTACAATGCTGAACCCAGCCAGGAACTTATGTACACTAGACAAAAGTAAGTTAACATGCCACTAAGACACATGCCCTGGTCAAGTTTGCATATTTCTCAATATTATAAGGAAGATCTAATCATTTGTTTTCACAAAAGAAATCTTTTGTAGAACTTTCTCAATCATCCATATCACAGAGTTTTGACCTTAGTACACCATTTCAGAAATAACCGAACTAGACTAATCTCTTTAGGCCAGACTGTCCTTCAATAAGTAAACTGACAAGAAAAAAAAAAAAAGAAAGAAAGAAAGGGGCGCATATATAATAAATAATAAGAGATCTAAATTTAGATCATAACTTCAATTAAAAAATAAAACAGTCAAGAAACTTTAAAAAATAAAACAATCAAGATAGTGTTTCTGTGAGATTTTGCTGAACTTGCAATCAAAAACTTAAAGGCAACTACAAAAATAAATCCTCTTGGGCAAATCAGAATTTAGTGATTAGCATTGGTTTTATATGCATAAGAAAACAAATTATAAAATAATAAAATTTTAAACTTTTTTTTACAGAATATCTAATACTGTATAATCAATAATATTAAATTTTAGGAATTTGAAAATATTAACATTAAAGTGACCAGTTAATTTCAGCTGTGATAATGTCATTTCATGACATTGAGGAGCCACCATTGAGGTTATTAAGTATTGTGGGTGTGATAGTGTTAGTATGGTTGTCTTTATAAACATATACATATTTATGTAATAGATTAAGGCTGAAATATTTCACAGATAAGAAATTTAGTGTCTAGATAAGACTCAGTTTGTTGACTGGCACAGAGTCCACTGAGCAGGCACCCAAGCAGACCTTGGTACACACAAGCTGAACATACAAAGAAGGCACACAGGCTACTGAGAGGCCGACCCAGACCTACACAGGAAGACTGGCAAAGGGAAAAGTGCAGGCCTCTGACCTCAAAGCTTTATTTATACAAAATCGACATAGTTATTGTTTTGCTCTGTGTAGCTTCTGGGCTTTATCTATCCGGGGTGTTAAGGAATGAAGATAGGACAAACATTTAGGACATACAGACACAGGAAAAATGAGATCAACCTAGACTGGGTTCTCTGGTGGACAAGCCAAAACACCCTGGAAACTCCGCATCTTTATTTAAGGAAGGAAGGAAGGAAGGAAGGAAGGAAGGAAGGAAGGAAGGAAGGAAGAAAGAAAGACATGAAATTTCTTGAAAACTCTTGAAAACTGTATGAAGGAAGATTGTCAGGAGCTGATGATTGTGGAAACTGATCAGAAGGCTTATATTCCATTAAAATGTTTCCTCTACTTCTGTTTATTTTTAAATTCTCTACAATGAAAGGGGTTTTCTTTAGAGAAAACACACACACACACACACACACACACACACACAATAAAGCAAAAGTTTTATCTCTGAGTTTTATTAGCCAGACTCAACTTTGAATTTCAGAGTCCCAACATTTTATTCTACATTTGTTACAACAGTCATTCTCTTTTTCATTTTTTAAGCTTTGATCCAATCAGAATTCAGAGGCCTTCCTGAATCAATAGAATCCATTTATATTAAAGACTGTGGGGCAGGAGTACCATTCAATTCAAAAGAGGTATGAAGCAATCTTTTGTTATTTTTTAAAAATATTTATTGAAATTAAAAACAATCTTATTTTACATACAAATCCCAGCTTTCTCTCCCTCCCATCCTCCCATGCCCACCACCAACCCTCCATCCCACCCCCATCCACTCCCCAGGAAGGTAAGGCCTCCCAAGGGGATCATCAAAGTCTGTCACATCATTTGGGGCTGGACCTAGGCCCTTCCCTGGCATGAAGCAATCTTTAGAGGCATCAGCTCACTAAGTCTATTAAAACTCTCCTTTCTGCTTCTGAGTTAACAGGACTTTCGCTCCCTGCTTCCAATGAGTGCACATTTTCACCACTACCCTGAGGCTACTCTTCTTGCTTCATGCAGATTCTATAATTTAAATTAGATGACTAACTTCGGTGTGACAAAGATAAGATTGCTGGGGGTGAGTGAAACTAGACTGAAAACTGCAGTTCTTCTGCCTCTAGAGCACTGGGAATACATGAGGGCAACACCATACTCCATGCAAATGGTAACAATCTGAAGAGATCATTGAGGTGAAGCCATCAGCAGTCCTTTGACGTGTAGCTACCTTGATAATCAGAGATGCTTTCCACATCTCTGAACAAAATTTCCCTAACAACTATTCTACTCAGAAAATATAAAATACACATATTTTTAAAAAAATGTTTATTACTCCATTGGTCACCAGAACAAACACACTTCTAACATAGGAAAACAACCCACAACATTGTCATTTAATTATTGTTAGTGTCAGGAGAACCTGACAGTGAACAGAATATTTTGTCTTTATTTAAAGAAAATAATAATACCTATTTCAGAATGTTGCTGCAAACACTAAACTAATCAATCTCAATGTATTTTAAGTTTTCCCCATATTAGTTGTCTTTTAATTTTTTGAACTAAATTTGAATAAAAATTTAATGTCCATAAGATAAAGCAAAATAAGATCCTCTCTGAAAAAAAATGATAAAATTCCATGAAGAAATGCAAATTTCCTCAATACCCACACAGGATACACATGCATCAAATTCTCAAAGAATAACAATTTTATATAGAAAAATCTGGATTCTACATCAAAGTCCAAAGTACAGCTTTTACCACAGTATCAAAATACATTTTCTTGCCAAAACAATTCAGCATTTATTAAACACCTCCTTTTCTTCTGTAATTAGTTTCTCTCCTCTTCTTTCCTGTTTCTCTAGCTCTTAAAATATAACCCCCAATAATTCTTTTCAAAGACAATGTACAAGCTATACATTTTGTTATTGCTGGCAGTTTTCGAATAGCTACACAGACAATGTGGAATTAATACATCTCGAAAACAGGGTGAAAGTTAGTAACCTGATGTTAAGGATACTACAAATAAATAAAAG
The DNA here is from genome assembly GCF_943737965.1 of Phodopus roborovskii. NCBI lineage: Eukaryota > Metazoa > Chordata > Mammalia > Rodentia > Cricetidae > Phodopus > Phodopus roborovskii. The sequence goes on along the minus strand of NW_026126480.1, from coordinate 59,923,144 downwards.
TTGCCTCCCAAGGAGGCAGGCTTTATAGCTCCAAAACGTTTTGAAATCTGTGATTTCTCTGGGCAAGGCAGCTGTTGACACTTCCCACTATTGCTTACATGACCTCAGGATTGTATTTCTGCCCAAGTAATCTGCTCCGTCAAGATATCTCTAAATAAAAAACAAGAACCACTACAGAAATGATGCCTCTCTAAACTATGGAGGAATGGAACCATTCTGGCCTTTCTGCAACTTTTATAGACCCTTTTGTTACTCTGCACTGTTATTTCACTGTCCGTCCCCTATACTCTCCTTCCTGTTTTCTTTTCCTTTCTCCTTCCTCCTTCCTTCCTTCTCCCTTCCCTTCATTTTATTTCCTCTCCCTTTCCCAATCTTATTTTTCTCCTATTTCCACAGTCACCTAAGTGTGGAGCCACTCTGTGATCTCCAGTAGCTACCAAGGGGAAATCCACTTTCAATTATATTTCCTTCTAAAAGTGCTTCTCTGGGTGTCTGTTCTGTGGTTCTCTCTACCATCTGCCTACTGTGCCTCTGCAAACAGGGACTCCATAGTTTCCCCAACAATCATAGTTCCTCCTGCCTCACTCTTTTTTGAACTGAGGACAGACGTGAAAACAAAATCTCTCAGCACTATCCTTGGTTCAACCAAAACTATCATCACACATGGACAGAAACCATGTCCGCACTTCTTTAGAGCATCCTCCAAAGCCCCTCACTCACCCAGCTCCTCCATTGTCTTACAGCCACAGTGCTCTAGTCCTGAAGATTATGAAGAACTGCCTTGGCATGTGGTAAAGAAGAGGACCACAACGGAACTGAATGAGACAGTGTGAAGCAGCCTCTATGACCCTTTTTGGTTCCTGAATTTGCTTAGCACTTCCTCACTTTTGATTTGTTGAGTTGTTTTCTTTTCTTTTCTAGTAGCTCAGTTTTCCTTAAAAATAGTACTGACAGAGAAAGACAGGCTGCGCAAGATTGAGGTTTTGATGCTACATTTTCCAGGGTGGTTTTAAAGGATGAAAGTTGATTTTTCAAATTTAAAACACCTACCACATACAAGGGCTTAATTTTTCCAAGTTTAAGTATCCCACTGCCCACTGCTGGCTTCCTTTTTTTTTTTTTTTTTTTTTTTTTTTCTCCTGGAGAGAGAACCATGGAAGCATAGGCTCCTTCCTTAAAATTTCTGATTGAACAGCACCAACTTCATTTCATTATCTCTACATTCTTATTCAGAAGTCATGCTGACCTGATTTCCCCAACAAACTATAAAAACAAAACAAAACAAAAACTCAGCTGGGCATTGGTGGCCCATGCCTTTAATCCCAGCACTTGAGAGGCAGAGGCAGGTGGATCTTTGTGAGTTCAAGGCCAGCCTGGGCTACAGAGTGAGTACCAGGACAGGCTCCAATGCTATACAGAGAAACAGAGAAACCCTGTCTCAAGAAAACAAAACAAACAAAAAACAAAAACCTTTTTAAAATTACATTTGTGTGCATGTGAGTGTGAGTGTGTGTGTAGACACTGAGTTGTGGGAGTCAAGCCTTCTACCATCTGGGTCCCACAGATGAAACTCATCAGACATGTCAGCAAAGTACCATCTTCAGAGCAACCCACTGGCCCAGATTATAAATTCTTTACAGTTGAATACAAGTGAGTTTACTTTTGAATTCTCTAGTATCGGTTTATAGTTATTCAAAATGCAAACACCTGCAGGCAAAGGAAGAATCAAGCCAAAGAATTTAAGATACTAGGCACTAAAATCTGAATTACTCACACTGCCTTGTAACAACTTCTTCAAAAAATGAGCTAGGTCAATGTCTTATCCCCAAGCCTTAGTTCATCTCCAGGAAAGAAAGCCCACCTTGAAAGTCAGTATGTAAAGAACTATAATTAAGGTGGATTTTGTTCTCTGGTTTAACCAGTAGAGAAATGGGCACAAAGAATAGTAACTGACTAAAAGAACAAAATAGATAGCCTTACTACTTAGTATATAATCCAATTGTACTTCAGTATGTTATCTTTATTCTGGAGTGACTACACTCATTTATTTAAAGGAATGAGTCAGTCGTTTTACTAAGAACTCTTTTCTTTGCAATTTTTAAATTTTATTTTAGGAGAAAAGACCAAAAGAAATACAAATAAGAGCGTATGAAAATACATGACAGACTATACACACACAATTAAGGGCTATAGGATACGTCACTGTTAGAAATATAAACTGACCACTGTAGAAATGAGTGTGTTGCTTCTTGAGAAAACTACAAAGAGAACAAGCTGGTCTTTAAGAGCTTGCTTTTTGTATTTCTTTAAGCAGCCATTGGATGTCAGTGCTGTTCCCAATGTGCTCATTGTAAATAGATTGAACAATCGTTCCTACTAACGCTGTTAGTTTTTACAACTGAAAATGACACTAGTCCTTTGAAAGAGCCAAAGCCTCAATACACACCATAAAGCATTCGCCTTATCTGTGTGGCAAATGAGCCAAACGCTGCAAAGAAAAAAGAATTTCACTGCACACTTACAGTTTAATGTAAAATTCAGAATTAGATCCCCAAACCTTGTATCGCCATCCTCTTGTGTAGACTTTAATGGGGGGGGGGGCGGGTAAAGTATCCCCTTGCAAGTTGTTCCCTGGTTACAATGTGTAAAAAGGAAACTAAGGAATGCAAACAATGTATAAAAGGGAAAGAAATGCCTACAATGTAAGAGGAAGGGGACACAGAGGCGGCAGATTTGCCAGCTGCGGCTTGAACAAATGGAAATCCCCCCCACCCCCCTTTACCCATCAGGAAGGTACTTAATTGCACACGCTAGTCAAAAGCTGCTGTTCTGACTGTGCTTCCTGTGCTGCGGAAACATTTACAAACCGCAAAGGCAGGCAATGTCGGGGCGGAGAACACCAGACACTGCTAGCTTCTCTGCATAATCACCAGGAGTCACGCTAACCCTCTCTCCAGCTCCAGCTGAAGGACCACCGCAACCGCAGCTCAGTGATGCTCAGTCCTACTAGGAGACGACTTTGCAATTCGTCCCTACGAGGTTTATTAAAATTGAAGTGGCAGAAGCAGAACGAGTCCCTGACCTCCAGGGCCTCACGTCTGAGAGGATCAATACAAGATGAAGGAATGACAGCAGGTCGCAGAGGAGACGCCAAGTGACCAAACTAAACTGGGGGCTATGACGAGAGCACTAACACAAACGCCAAGTTTAACAGTATGAAGTAGTTTAGGCTCTCACGCAACCCTAGCCCGTAATTGGCTCAAAATGTGTGCCAGTTGCACGCAGGCGTCGCGGCCTAACCCGGAAGCAGTACCTCTCTGGGAAGTAAACTAGGACTGTGCAGAGAAAACTACCTTTCCCGTGGGGAATCTCTCAAAAACTCCCAGACTTCTCTCGGCCTCTAGTTTCCCATCTTTTCCCTGGAAGCGGACTAAATAGGACTTCGTTTCCCAGGATGCAGTTGGGTATGATAGCTGTGCGCGTGCGCAGCAAGACTATCCCGCGCTGTTCCCTTAGCCCCGCCCCTAGCCTATCGCCGCCATTTTTTCAGGGACTTTCATCCGGCAACGGACGGGGCCTTTTTTTCTTAAAGGAGAAGCGGCAACTCAAATAATTTACCCCTTCTCCCCTCAAGAGCTGGCGGCGCTAGGGACAGGAAAGCCAGAGCAAGAAGGTGGGGGTCCGGGTGGAGCGGGGTAACGTCCAGGCTACTTGTTAGGCTAGTAAGAGCCCTTGAGGGGACAGTGGCGCCTCAGGGAGGCAGGTGCGCGCGCAGCCGGCGGGGGGGGGGGTTGGATGCGCGCGAAGCTGGTAAAGGTGCGTTTTGTCCTCTCCACCGCCCTCGCCAGCCCTGCCCCTCCCACCGCCCCTAGCTTGAGCTGAACTCCTCAGGGGGTAAAAAAAAAAAGTCACTTTAGGATTGTCGCGAGACGCAGCCGTTTAACGGTGAGAACGGGTGCGCGGGGAAGGAAACCTCGCGCTCTCCCTTGGAGCCGTTTCCTGATTGGTTGAAAGCAGGGGTGGGGGAGGGCACCTAGTGCGCTACTGCGTGTGAGACCTTGAGGGGCGGGCCCAGGAGGCCGGCCCTCGTTCCCGATTGGGCCACTGCGGGTGTGTGCGGGTACGCGCGTGCGCGCGGCCGGCGGTCGCAGGCTTGAGTGGCAGGGGGCGGGGGGGGCGCCCTAGGAGCGGGCGGAGGGGCGGGGGGGGGAGAGCGGTGCTGGGGAGTGAGGGAGCCGGACTCTCCGGGAGCCTAGGGGGGGCGGGGGGAGCTGCGCCGCGGGCGCCGCCGCCTCCGCCGCCTGGGAAGCAGGGGTGGGGGACGGACGAGCCCCGATGCCGGGGGAGACGGAGGAGCCGCGATCCCCGGAGCAGCAGGGTCAGGAAAGGGGCCAGGCAGCGGCGGCCGACGCGGCTTCGGACGAGCTCCGGCCCGGCGCGGCGGCGGCGGCGGCGGCGGCGCCTGCAGGGACCGCGAGCAGCCGCGTGCTGAGGGGAGGTCGGGACCGCGGCCGGGCCGCTGCGGCCGCCGCCGCCGCCGCCGCCGCTGTGTCCCGCCGGAGGAAGGCCGAGTATCCCCGCCGGCGGAGGAGCAGCCCCAGCAACAGGCCTCCCGACGTCCCCGGGCAGCAGCTCACGGCCACGAAGCCCCCGTCTCCTGCTCAGGGCAAGAAGAGTCCGCGACTCCAGTGAGTAGCAAGTCTTTGAGGCTTTGGGGAAGACCCCCCTCTGATCCTCACTACCCTCCCGGCTCCCGTAGCACCCGCTCCACGTGACACCCCGCTTGCTCTGCCCCCTGCCGGCTCAGCACGCCAGATGTCACGCCGCTGGCGGCCGGGCTCCTGCGGCTCCGCAGCCTGTGGCCGCCAGCCCACGCCCGAAGTCACCCTTTGCGGGCTGCATGCCCTCTGCCTCCCGCCTGCTCAGTCCTCACTCTGGCTTCTGCTCCCCCTTTGTCAGCTTATCGCTTCCAGTCTTACATCAAATCCCAGCCGAGTGTTTTTTGCCCGACCCTGTCTATTAAGCTAGCTTGCGAGCCACTTTCTCACCCTCCTAAATCGTCACGTTCATTTTACCGTCAGGATGAAAACGTGACTGTGCCACTTATATTTTATAGGATCAAACTAGATGTATAGTTCTTTTTACCAAGCAGTATATGTACTTTTTCTTTATGCGTATTTTTGACGTAGTACTTCATTCTTAAAATTTGATCCGAATTACTTCGTTGAACTAGTAGAGGCCCTTAACAGATTGCCAGGAGCATAAATATTTTAAATTGCTCAATAGAGTAATGTTTAAATTAAAAATAATTAAGTGCATGAATTTATAAGTTACACGTTTTAAATCAAATTAGCTGTTCATTGTTAAGAATTTTATGTCATTTAACTTACAAGTGGGAAAGGGGGGCAGAGAAAATCGATGTGCGAGGATTTCGGGTTTCATAACTGTAACCTTCCAGTAGCAGTGCAGTGGCTTGTCTTACCTTAGACCTAGGACATTTTTAAAGCTGAAAAACTAGTTTGTTTTAAAATTGATTTGGTGATTACAAATTTTTATGCTGAATTGAGAGTTGAAACTGCTGTATGTACATGCTTACAGAAATCTTAAACTCTTATATGTATTTAACTCGCTAACTTGAAAAGCTGTAAATCATTAATCTTAATCGGGCATAAATTCTTTAACCTATGTGTCCCTCAGTTTCTTCATCTGAGCACAGTTTTATGAGGGGATAACCTCTATGACTTGAGTTTGTGTGTATTAAATACGTTGTGGAATCATTTTACATAGTGTCTCACAGAGTAAAATACTAAATCCAACTCGCTGTTTTGAGTATTGATGGCCTAACAGAGACAGGAGTACTTTGTAGTGGTGGTGGTGTGTCAGTTTTGTAAAGTTGCATGGTTTTGTATTATCTTACATAAACAAGTATTTTAAAATTGGTTTCTTACCTACCACTTGAGAGTTAAGTACATCTAAATCAAGTTAAATTATATGTAGTGTTTTATTTTCCCTATGTGATAGGGAGTACTGATGGACCATTTGAATCCCACAATGTGATTGTGGAAACAGTTGATCTTGGATGAATATGATCGTTTGCTTGGTTTTTTTTTTGTTTGTTTGTTTGTTTTGTTTTTTTATCACAATATTCATTATGGAAGATGGAAGGGAGGAAACATTCTTAATGTTTCTTCTCATCTAGTACTATATAGTTAAATGCTCTTTACTTTCTATTGCCTTCAGACTTATCCTAGCTCGTGTTTTTACTATTATACAACTTTGTTATTCTTAAAATGAACTTTCATTTTTATCGCACATTTTACTTGCTCAGTGACCTACAAGTTAGAGGAATCCCAACATATTTCCAGCTTTGCAGCATAGTTCCTTGTTTGAAAAGTAACTGGGACTAGTATTGTTACTCCTAGGCAATAGAAAATTAAATTAGTCCTGGCCTTGTCTTCAAGGATCTTGCTGAGGAAGGGAATGTTGATTAACACTCATTAAACTTATGTACATGGTTTACAGATGTTCTGTGACAAAACATTTTGAAAATTATTTTTCTATTTAATCCTTAGAGACATGAAGTTTTGAGTGTCAGTGTACTGAACTCTGACATTGATTAATCTCTTCCAAATGAAAGCACATTTAAAAGGGGGATGAAAAATTTAGTATCTATACTAATTGTTTGATCTTTTCAAATCTTTCCTTCCCTAGTTACTTTTTCATCCGTTTTTCATGTCCCTGCTTTTTCACCTCCAAATCCTGTGTAATTAGCTATTAACCTGTATTTGTTTTTCTCAATGAAAGAAAAGCAAAATATAAAAAATTGTTTAAAATATTGAAAACATATATTTGGATCAAATGAAACCTATTTAGCTATTTGTATATAGTGAATCTAGCATTTAATTTTATGCATTCCTCTTGAATATATTTACTGAATATTCACTGTTGCTAATGGAAGGCAAATTATATAGTGGAAAAAAGCTTGAACTTCATGTTCACAATGAAAAGTTGATGTCTCGCCTTGATTGCTCACTGGCTAAGTGGCCTTGAGTAAGCAAGTCACCAGCGTCCTTAGGTATTTTCTCTATCATGGATGTTTTGAGTTTGTGACAGAAGCTTTACAGCTGTTAACTGTGTTACAACTTACATTGAAGTTTTTGAGAATTAAAAGAATACAAAATATTAATTCAGGAAAATGGATTTCAGAGGGAGGCATAAAGTTAAATGCTAGATTCATTGTACACAAATACCTAAATAGCTAGTAATTTAGAGTCAATTTATACAGTTTGTATTTGTGTTATTTAAGAATTAAGCTCATTGTTTTCTGTATTTTATTTATGGTTATCATTTCAAATGTGGATGTACTTAAGCATTTGAAGGTTAAGGATATAATTTTTTCCCTTTGGCTTACTGTTTCTTATGTTTTTTTGTTTTAGTTTGTTTGGTTGGTTTGTTTTCTGTTTCTTCATTTCTTTCTTTGAAGACAAGGTCTCACGATGTAGCCCTTGCCTGGAACTTTATATGTACACCATACTGTGCCTCCAAGTGACAGATCTGTCAATTGTCTTCTGCCATCCAAGTGCTTTGATTAAGGGCATGCACCACCCGGCCTGACTTTTCTGTTTTTAATAAATTAAAATTCCCATGTACAAACAGTGAATTCAAATTTAGAATAGGCTAGGAGGCAAAATATGTTTATATTTTTATATATTTATATATAAATTTGGGTTATTTATGTATTCCAGATTTTAAAACTCTTTAACAAATAAGTCTTGAAACTTAAAATGTAGCTGTTACATAGCCTTCTTAAACAAAGCTTTGAATAGTTTTTTTGGACGTCTTTTTGTTCAGATGAGTGGCACATGAAGGAGAGTTGTTTTATTCTCTGGTATGTGGAGTTCAGAGTTCTTTGTGGAGTTTTTTAATTTGTTTGGTTTTTTCAAACTAAAATAGTAATAAACCTGTGGGTGACTTTGTTTTTTGTTTTGTTTTGTTTCTGTGTTTGATTGAAGGATTGTGGATTGTAAGAAGGATGGATGAGGTGAATATTATATTCTGAATAAACAAACACGAGCTTTTTGTTTCTAGAAGACTTCAGTTGCATATCACTGGACTCATAAGTGGTCAGGACCCTAGGGGCCAGGGAGTCAGGATGGTGGTAGGAATATTGAACTATTTCAAAAACGTCTGAGGCATCCAGCAGATGTGTTTTTAGTGTTCCATTTACTAAAGTAAAGGTACTTGGCCAATTGGGCAGCTTGTGACAGAACCAAAGTCAAGTCATTATCGTTATTAAGCATTTAAAGTGAGTCACAATGACAGCTCTTCTTTCACAAAATATCTTTCAATTACATTGAGTTTATTTACAATCTTTATGCTGCTAGATACTATGTGGTATCTTTAAAACAGAAAAAGGAAGCCAGTTTACTTCTGGGTTTAGGGGAGGCGTATGGAATTCACAATACTGTATTTTCCGTTACATTCAATAGAAACTATCCCAAATTAAAATCATGGGGATAGCTTTGTATTTTAAGTCTGTAGGCTTATAACTTTCTGAGCTTTTTACTTGAATTTAATTTGTAAAATATAAGTAATATTTATTTGGGGTATGTATATATTGACTTTTTAGAAATTTTTATTGGATTTAGTTGATCAATTTTAAGAACTTAAAATTTGTTAATTTGTTAGTAAAATTGTTCAATAAGTACAAAGCAGAGGAAGTTGTATAACAAAACCTCAATATTTATCAGTGAGATGAGAGTTACTGACATCTTCATCCTTGCTACACCTGCCTCCCTGTCCCCATTTTAGACAGAAGTGTTTTAGAGCACACCTTAGATGTTGCCATTTTAGTCTTATTTACTATATGTGCATAAAAAAGGACATTTATTTTCTTACATAACCACTTTTAATAAAATAACATTTTCCTTGTGTTTTGTTATATAAATATAATTAAAAGCAAATATTTCAGATGATATTCTGTTTCTATGCTGTTTATGGTAGCCACTCTTTAAGTTTACATTAATCAGTATAAAAACCTAAACTTCCTCAGTTACAATGCTATAATACAGATAGGGTATTTCTACCACTGTTGAAAGTTAGGCTTTGCTTTGAACAACATATTGTAGATGCTTTCTGTATTCTAGAAGTGAGTAAAATAAATACTTGTGTTTTGAGGAAATTCATAGAATTTAACATTTGATTCTTAATTTCTTTCAGGTGCATAGAAAAAATAGCAACTGATAAAGGTAAGGCTCATTCTTCCTTTTCAAGTATGAAAAGCTCTGACTATTTTGTAGTATAAAAGGGCACTACACTTGAGCCTGATTATTCAGTGCTTACCATTCAAAGGTGACTTTTTGCAGTAGGCCTACTAAAAGAATTAGAATCTCTTTAGATGGCACAGCAAGCAGATTTGGAAAATACATTTTTTTTTTTTAATTTAGAAACTCAATGGTGGGTTATAACTTAAAAGCCACTCTAATTTTTAAAGCTGGCCACTTTTTAAGAAGTAACAAAAATTATATGTAGTGATAGCAAAGTATAGATAAATCTTGATAACTGGTGGACTCTCATAGTTTGAAGAATGTGAGACGTGTGCAAAGATTTTAGCTTGGTGAATAATTTGAACAAATCATTAAGTCATTTGTATTTTACAGTTTAGCAAATGAAATACATATGTTGATGTTGAATGTAGTTTTTTGCTTACCTGGATTATAAAAGGACGATAATGTTTACTTTTGAGTGTATGTGTGTGTTGTATGATATTATATATATGTGTGTGTGTGTGTGTGTGTGTGTGTGTGTGTGTAACTTAAGTGAAAAGTTTTCTGTCCTTTATAAAGTATACGTTGAAACTATTAAAGTCACATCTAAAATATGGGTTTTTATGCTATTTGAAAGAATGCATTATGAATAGGAACCAGTAACTTGAATTGGTGATTCTTTGTCTGGTTCCTTCGAGTTTCTTTCTCTGATCTTGGAATGTAAATCTGATTTCTCAAATATAGGTAGAAGAAAACATGATTGTTTCTGTCTAGCAAGGTTTTTGCTTCTATTTGGAAAGTGTTATATCTGCCAAATATGAAGGTCTGAGTTCCTTATTCAGAAATCATGTGGAGTTTTTTTACTGTGTAGTGAAGATAGGTAATGAGTACTAGAGTAACTATTAAAAAGAAGTTTTTTAAAAGCAGTTGCTTTTATCAGAGCTGAAAGTAGAGTTTTCTTGAGGAAAATTTTTTGAACTACTCTGGGCATGATTTTTGCTTGGGTCTTTTAATATGGAAGTGCTGGCATTATGGGTAGCTGTGCTCCTGGGGAAAGGTGAAAACTTCATTCTGGGTCTGGATATTTTCAAACTCCCAACTCCCTGTCTTCATTAGTCTAATGCTGTCTTCATTGATCTAAACTCAGCTTGTCACCTTGTTCTTTATTTGTTGATTCTGTTTATAAATTTGCCTCTATAACACTTTCTAAGTCTTGATTTCTTTACTGTATTATCTTTTTGCTTTATAAGTAGTACAATAACTTTACTAGACAAAAATAATCATGTCTTATATATAGTACTTCTAACAGTTATTTATAATATTAGCTTTACAGTCTAAGAATAGGAAAGGGAACTTGACAAAGAAGTCACCAGTTCATCCCCCAAAATTTGGTGAGTTACAGTGCAACAATTTAGCCTTTCTTGGTTGGATTGTTTTCTATTCTGTTTTTAGTTTTTAAAGAAACCTTACTGTTTTTCAGATTAGCTTGCTAATTTACATCCATCAGTAGTGTGGTATTTTTTTTTTTTTTCTAGACCATCGCTAACACTCAATCATTCGTTTTGATACTAGTTACAAGTTTGAATTGATAGCTTCACTATGAGTTTATCATTATAACTGTTGCAGGGGTTTTATTGTTTAGTGTTTGTTGATGGGCATATGGCTCATACTTGTAAATCCCAGCACTCAGATGGCTTAGAAGGATTGCCACAAATTCCAGGCCAGCCTGAGCTACAAAGTAAAACCTTGTCACCAGCAAATAAGAATATCAAAAAGTAAATTGTTATGTAACTTCAGACCCCCAAAGCTGTTAATGTTAGCAAAAAGGAAATTTTTTACAGATGGAAGTAGAGAACATTACTTGAAATTAGCCAGATATAGCAAGACAAATGCTGCTGTATCACTTTAATGTTACATGAGTGTAACACAAATAATAAAAGCCCAGAGACAGATAATTGGGATTAAAGCTGAAGATCAGAAAAGCAAAGTGGCCAGCCACTAGCTCAGGCACTAGCTGTAACCTCTACCTCAGACTGAAAGGTGTGAGTGATACTGTCTCCATCAAACCTTAGACTGTTTAGACTGCTCCTGTTCCCTCCTGTCTTATATTCCTTTCTAGAGCCGGGATTAAAGGCATGGGATCCCATATGCTGTGATCAAAGGTGGGAGCTCTGCTTTTCATTTAGATTTAGTCACTTTCCTATAGCCCAGGGTGACGTTGAACAGAGTTCTATCTGCCTCTGTCTCCTGAGTGCTGGGATTAAAGGTGTGTACCACCAACTGCCTGACCTTTCATGTGTTGTAAATTACTCTGTTATAAAAGTGGCAGAATGGTTACTAGAGCTAAGAAGTTGGGGGAAGCAATCTGTTGATGATAGGGTACAAGTTTTGTTTAGAGTGCTGGCATATATTTCAGTGCTTTATTTTACTGCACTTTAGCACAGTAAGTAATAATGCAATGGACATTTCAAGATTGTTAAAGTCATTTTTAATGCTCATACAAAAATGATAAATTAATAAACTGGCAATTATGTTAGCTTAATTGGAGCTTTATAATACAAACACAAAACACATTCATCCATGCTTTGTGTATAACTTCCAAGTTTCTCCAGCTTAGCTGGCAATCGCCAAAGGCTAGGACAAAAGAGCAGCAACCAAGGATCCACCTGCATGTGTTTCTTGCAAAGTGGATTTGGTTCCATGTAGTGAGATATCCACCCCACCTCCCCACACATACCTGTTGCACTGACCATGCCCATTGTGGACAGGTGCTGACATGATTGGGGGGTAAGGGCTAGGTCTGGAGTCCCAGATTGCAGCTCGATTTCTTACTTCATGGTCGGAAACAGAGAGCATCCGGGGCATCCTTAGAGCAAGAACCCGTGGCAGTCACTCTGTTTCTGGTGTAAGTGATTTCTCCCCAAATAAACACCATCAGCCTATATTGTATCCCTGAATCTTACTTCTCTCGCAGAGGGAAGTCTTACTGCAGAAAATCACACTTTGGAGGAGTTTTTAACACTCAGGTCCTGGAGAGTAGTGGCATAGGTAGACAAGGTTAGCATAGTAAGGGAGAAAAGAGAGCAACAAACAACAGCTGTAGAGGACTAGGGGCAGGAGTGACCTGGAAGTTCATGGAATTGCAGGCCTTCAGAGATAATCTGGGGGTTTTATTCATTTGTGTCTACTATACTCTTAAAGCATTTTGGATGTGGTATTAAAAATTGGAAATTGTCTGGGCAGTGGTGGTGCACTTCTTTAATCCCAGCACTTGGGAGGCAGTGGCAGGTAGATCTCTTGAGTTTGAGGTCAGTCTGGTCTACATGGTGAGTGCCAGGACAACAAGGATCACACAAAGAAACCCTCTAAAATAAACAGACAAAAACAAACAAAAAAAAAAAATCAAGTTTAATGGTTGAATACTACTATAATGCTAAGTATATGTTTGAAGTGAGACAAGGTTAAATTAGAAAAATTTTACTATACCACTAAATATAATTACTTGTGAGTTAAAATTTTTGAGAACTGGGGATCAAATCAGCAAGGTAGAAATTAAGTTAGTTGTTGGTTTTAGACTTTTAATCTAAACTCTAGGCTGGAAATTTGGTGTTTCTAATAACCTTGAAATTGAATTTCTTCCCATAATGTGTTTCAACTTATCTAGATTGATGGTCAGGCTGACAGCTATGCACTACAACACAAGCATATTAATACACTAAGAATTAACTAACCATGAAACTTCTGTTCTTGGCTGGATGTGTTGGTAAAGGTCTATAATCCCAGGACTTGGGAAGCTGAGTGTCCCTGTCTCAATCCTCCTATTGCTGGAATGACTTTTAGAATACCTGTGCCTTCCTAAGCTCTAGGTTGCTTCCCTTGTTTTGTTTTTGCAATATGATCAACTGTACATGATACAGGACCGCCTTTTTTATATAGCTGCACCTGTCTCCAGAACTGTGTGAACAAAGGGTTTTGTTAGTGTTTGTTTGTTTGGGGTGGGTGTTTCTTTTTGTAAATTGTTTTCTTTTTAATTTTTCTCAAATTTCTGGTAGGTCAAATAACAGTGTTTGTGTAGAGATTTGTTCTTTTTGCATACCAAGCCCTGGTCTTTTCTGTATAAGACACTAGTTGGTGTTATTCTATAGTTCAGTGATTCTCAACCTCCCTTTAATCAGTTCCATATGTGGTGACCCCCCACTGACAAAATTATTTTCATTGCTACTTCGTAACTGTAATTTTTCTTATGTTATGAATCATAATGTAAATATGTGATATGCAGGATATCTGATAGGTGACCCCTTTGAAAGGGTTAGTCAACCTCCATCCTCGCCCCAGGAGTTCATAACTCACATATTGAGAACCACTGCTGTATTTGAATTCATGTTGATACCCAGTCCCAATACTGCCTACCTGGGGTAGCATTCCATCTCACAGGTTGCTATCACAGAATTGTTCACCACTTCCAAATGCCATTCTCAAGTTCTTGGTTTTTCTGCTAGTCAGTCCCACCAACATGGAAATATTTCTACATTCTCTTCACTGGGCCAACTAATTTGCTAGAGTGACTCATAAAACTTGGAGAAACAACTAGGATATAAAAGAAATTATAAAGGATGTAGATGCATAGGACAAGCCTGTCTTGATGGACCACCCTCCAGAAACCTATTGTTTGCTCAATCCAATTTTTGGAGTGGAGTTGGGAGGGAGTGGGGGGAATTCCTGGAAGCTTCAGGGAGTGGTGTGATTGATTTAATCACTGACTGTTAGTGGGTAGCTAACTTAAGCCTGGATTCCCTCCCTGCAGGTGAGGCAGAAAAGTAACAGATGTTCATTATGCCTTAATTTTAGTGTTCACTGTCCTAAAGCTACCCAGAAACTACTAAGTACCAGCCTATTCATTAGCATTCAAAGACAATTACTGTCTAGTCTTAAAGATTTTTTTGAGTGGTATTCAAAAGACAGGGCTCTCACACTGCCGCTCCTTTTATTTTTCAGTAAAGTATGAAAATGCAAAGTAAGTATGTGGATGACTTGGTCTTTATTTTCTCTCATTAATAACGTGGGCCAAGAACCTTTTGAAAGTAGGAGTTTGATATAAGCCTAGTGGCATTTAGTAATTCTAGCAGGCATGAGAATCTTGGTTTGAATACATGGTTTTAGGCCCTGTCTTAATATAAAAATAAATAACGTGGATATGGCTTTTCCAATGATCAGTTCATTGTTTTTAAAGAGAATTTTTGGTATATCTTCCTAAATGGAATTAGGGGATGAGCTTTGTTTTAGTTCTCCTAAATAATAAAACACGTGGTAGCATGGGATCTCTATGAACAGAACTTTTTTGAGGTAGAATTTTTTCTGGTTTTGTCCAGACTGACCTAAGGAACAAACTAAATAATAGGCTCACTGTTGCTGGGGTTATAGGCATGTACTTAACCAGACCAATGTCAAACTATATTTTTTGTATTCTTCCCTTACACCTTCACATTGAGAAATATCATTGTAACTCCAGTTATTGAACCTTTCTGGGATAGTTTAAATGCATAATGTGTTTCTTAGGAGTCTTTTATCGCTGTCTGGAGTTAGTCTTATAAAATGTTTGAAGATGCCTGTACTGGTTGTTTGTGTGTTCTTTTGGCTCCATGATTAAGTCATTTTTATTCCTTCACAGTCATTTTAGTGGTTTTAAGAGCAAGCTGAAAAAAAATGTACATATATGTATGTATGTGCGTATATATTCTGTTGAGCAAGAAGTCCCCTGAGTACTCTAAAACCCTGCTTAATTCTGAAAACTTTAATTCCATCTAACCTCTTGGAATTTGAAGACCATGTCAGTAAGTTGGGTATAGTTTTAGAGCTTGTTTCCCCTAACCTTTCATTTGACACATAAGGAAATGTAAATTGTTTTATTGAATTCCATAAGAAACCACAATAAATTTAGTGTCTTAAAATGGTTTGTCTTTTCTGAAATGGCTGAGTAATTGTTGTTCTTTGGTACTCATTGGGAATTTGTGAAATCATAACTTTGTAAAGGACCTGTGGGATATGTATGTCGGCTGTTGCTTAGTTAGAGGTTCTCTTGCATGTGGCTACTTTGTTTTAAATGACTAGACAAGCATCATTACATGACAAACCTTTAGATAGCTTTGTAAATGGGAATGTACCACTAAAAAAGTGATAATGTTTCAGTTATGTCACATTTACAGTATAATACTAGAAATCTATACCATCATAGGTACCTTTGTAGAATTTTTACATCTCCAGTGTTAATGCCCTTTCAGAAGCTGTTCCTTATGGCCTATTTCATTGTTAGCTTCCTAATTCTGTTATTTAAAAAAAAAAAATTCCATTATTGAGAATTTCATAAAATATACAATGAAATAAGATCATATGTGTTTCCCATTTTTCCTTTCTACTCCCCACCACCACCACCTACCCCTTGTACCCAAACCTAGGTCACTACATCATCTCTTTTGAGATAGGGTCTTCCTTTGTAGCCTAGGCTGACCTCGAATTTGTGGGATCATTTTGCCTTAACCTCCTTAGTGTTAGGATTATAAAAGTACCATCAAGCCCCACTTCTGTGTAAACACTGCAGATCTGAAGCTAGTTGTGATGGCACACTTACAATCCTGCATTTGAGAGGCAGAAACAGGAAGAACAGTTCAGATCCACCTTAGCTACATAGAGAGTTCAAGCTAACTGGACTACATAATACCCTGTCTCAGAAAAAAAGAAATGGGGCTGGGGATCTGGCCATGCCACTTAACCTACTTTAATTCATTTCATAATTATTAGGGTAAAATCCAAATCTTGCCAGGAGCTTCTTAATGTGATGGCAGTTTGCCATGCCTTCTGAAATCATTATGAACTCGGTTTTTAACTTTCTTTGGGATATTCATATACCGTCTTTGTTTTCTGCTGCTTTATCATCTATCTATTACTTATTTATCCTTTGGAGTCCAGGGGTATCTATTAAGCATTGAGATAGTTGTCAGGTAAAGAGGCCATTAGGAGCTGCTTTTAAAGAGAAAGCAAAACCAGTCTTTTGATGTAAGAAACAAAACTAATTTAGCAATGTTGGTATTGTGAAAGTCAAAGGGACTATGTTGATTAGGTTTTTGTTGTTTTGTCCTAAACTTTTAATATTAAAGTATGTGTAAGTATTAAATTTATACTTCCCTGTTTGTTTCTGTATTGAATAGTAGTAAACAGAGATAACTAGAAGTGAAGAGTTCAATTTCCAGCTCCCTGTATTATAGTGTTGCTCACCTAAATCTCAGCATTCAGGAAGTAGGGACACAAGCATCAGACATGGTCATCCTCAACTACAAATACTCAATTTGAGACTGGCCTGCGTTACATAAAACCCTGCCTAAGGAGAGGGCGAGGGTAGGAAAAGAATAAGTGAACCTGGACAAGACTATGGGTTATTTAATTTCTTGTGGTTTGAAAGTCAGTGACCTTTTCTCCTGGTTTTGTTCACAGAAAAAAAGTTCTTTGTCTCCTATTTCTGCCTATTCTTGCTTTCCTATTGTCAACAGGGCTTTCTTCATTAACCAATAAGAGAAACATACTTACAGAATGACATCTCCAATCATCTCCTCTTTTCTGTCTAAAATAAAAAGGAGGGTTTTAACTTTAACATAGTAAAATATAACAAAACAGTTATCAGATAAGAACTATAGTTGACAATATTTAGTTCATTAACATTTAGCAAGATTTAAAGAAAATATTCCATCATGTAGCCTATCTTTGTGAGTCTAAAGTCTTATATGTAACTAATCCTAACTAAGGAAAACCATAACTCTCTGTCTTCAACTCCTTCAAAGACCACAGAAGGATAATATATAAATTCTAGAGCTGACAGAGACAACTCGCCTGGTCAGTCACCTGAAGTTCTTCTTTAATCTTCCATCTTCAGCCCATAGGCCATAGTGTATCTGGCAGACTACTCAGCAAAGCAGGAAACTTTAAACTGTATTGGCAGTTTGTCAGTCACTTTTCTGTGTCCTGGAGAATGTCTGGCAGACTCTTCCATGAAGCAGGAACCCTGTAGCATTGTCTATCTCTGTTTTTAAAATCACTTTTTAAGCTTTTGTTGAGTTTTAAATGGAAGTTCTTAGTACCCACATCGTAGGCACCATTTTGTTATGAGCAGTTTCCTATCAGCCTTGTCCCAGTTGTCGTGTCAGTTCCAAACTAACACAGAGAGATTCTATTAGTTATAAAGCTGTTGGCCAATGGCTAAACTTCTTTTTGGCTAGCTCTGTCTTAGCTATTAACTCATTTCTATCAATCTAAGTGTTTTGATATGGTCTTATCTTACCAGAGAAAGGGTCCTGACCTCTTACTCCTCTTGGTCCTACATTTCCACTCCCCTCTACTACATCTTCCAGAATCCTCCTTGTCTCCTAGTCCCTCCTATATTGTTATCCTATTGGCCAACATTAGCCAATAAGAGGAACATATTTACAAAATGACATCTCCCAGCATTCATATAACCAGAATTATATGTTTAACTTTTCTGTCTGGTGTCTATTGCATCCTTTTTTAAGGATCATGTTTTTCAGTGTTTGGTCCTCCACTTCTCACAATGTCTTGAAGGCTGAGGGGATGAGGCCTGACTACTATAATTAGGAATTGAACAAAGATAAATTTTTCTTCCTTGTGTTTGCCATTTATTTGATCAGTAGACAGAAAAATACTCATAGTTTAGGTACACAACCTTTTGTTGATGATAAATATTTGGGTTATTTACACATTTTGAACATCATGAATTGTGATACTATACCATTTCAATAAAGCATTTGTTTGATATAACTCCTGAGAAAACAATTTACTAAAGGAAAGATTTCTCCTAATTCCCTCTCTACTCACTGCCCCCCCCCCACTCCCAATATGCTCAGGAAATTTTGTTCCATTCTCCTTCAGTTTGGGACCTTGTATGAATCTGTTAGGTTCCTCCTTGTATCCTAGTTTCTCTGGCGGTATGAATTATAGGCTGGCAATCCTTTGAAAGAGAAGGGAATGAGAGGAGAACGTGTGGGACCAGGAAGATTGAGTCAGGGGATGAATAGACAACAACAAAAAAAGAGATACCCTAGTAGAGGGAGCCATTATAGGTTTGAAGAGAAAACTGACTCTAGAGAAAATGCCCAGAGACCTACAAGGATGACCCCAACTAACAATGTGAGCAACAGTGGAGAAGCTACTTTAAATGCCCTTCCCTGATAATGAGATTAATAACTAACTTACATGCCATCATAGAGCCCTCATCTAGTAGCTGATGGAAACAGAAGCAGACACCCACAGCTAAACACTGAGCTGAGCTTCTGGAATCCAGTTGCAGAGAGGGAGAAATGATAAGAAAAGGGGTTAAGACCAGGCTACAGAAACCCACAGCTGACCCGAACAAGGGGAAGCTAATGGACCCCCAGACTGATAGCTGGGAAACCAGCATTGAACCGACTCAGAGCCCTTGAACCTGGGTCTCAGTTAGAAGGCATGAGCAGTCTAAGGGATCTCTGACAGTGGACCCAGGATGTATCCCTGGTGCACAAAAGGACTTTGGGAGCAAATTCCCCATGGAAGGATACTCTCTTAACCTAGAGGTAGGAGAGAAAGCCTAATCCCTACTCCAAATGACTTGACATATTTAGATGACCCCTCCTGGAAAGCAGCACCCTACATTTGGGGTGGGGGGAGTGCACAGGAGGGAGAGGGAACTGGGATTGATATGTAAAATAAAGAATAATAAATTTTTAAAAGGGGAAGCTTTATTTTGGCTTTTTGTTTCAAAGGTTTGCATCATTGTCATTTGGCCTATGTTTCTGGGCCTATAATGAGGTACAATTAATTATTTTTCCCATTATTAAAAAGAGATTCTTTCCTCATACAACAAATCCTGATTTGTTCCCCTTCCTCTACTCTCAGTTCCTACCCAACTCCCCTAGTATCTGAAAAGTTTCTGCACACTGATAACCTGTCTGCTGATGGAGTAATCCAAATCAGACCCAATTAAACTGAATTAGAAAAAGCCCATGTTTATTGGATGGGACACTCCCAGATGATTTTCCAGCCCAGATGGAAAAGAGAGACCAAAAAGTCATAGTCTGATTTCTGGGGGACAGTTTACCCTATGGGGGTAGTCTTAAGCATTTCTGGGGGAGGGGTCTTTTGGTGGACTGAGATATAGCAGGTTTTGGAAAAAGATAGGAGAGGGGGCTTGGGATGAAACTTCCAGAACATCCCAGACTCCTTGGGTATATGGATGGATGCCAGGGAATGTGGGGTGAAGCTTCCACCAGGATATCCCAGACTCTTTGGGTATAGGTGCCATGGCCTGGGTGAAGCTTCCACCAGAACACTATCCATATCCATTCCCTTTCTGTCTCTCATTAGAAAAAAACAGACTTCTAAGAGATAACAACCAAATACAGTGAAATAAAACAAAAACCATCACATCGAAGTTGGACAAGGAAAACCAACAGAAGGAAAAGAGCTTCACAAGAATCAGGCCCACTCTATTCACACATTTAGAAGTCAGATAAAAATTCAAAGCTGAAAGCTATAATAATACATACCTCAGGGGACCTGGTGCATATTCCATGTAGGGCCTGTGCTTGTTCCTTCAGTCCCTATGAATTCATGTAACTTTTGTTAAATTGATTTAGCAAGGCCTTGTTCTCCTGGTGTCCTCCATCCCCTCTAGCTCTTAAACTCTTTCTGTCTCTTCTTCCTTGGGGTTCCCTGAACTCTGTGGGCAGGGATTTGATGGAGACATCCATTTAGAGCTGTGTGTCCCAAGGTCTGTCTGTGTAATGTCTGGCTTGGTATTTGTTCTTATATGCTGTAGGAGGAGACTTCTCTGATGGTGGTCGAATCCTAAGGCACTGATCTATGAGTATAACAAAAGATCATTAAGAATGATTGTGTTTTTTAAGACCAGTAGTGTTTGGTTTTACCCTAGGTCATTGGACTATCTATCCTGTGGTTCTTGGTCACCCAAACATTGGCAGTGTTGGGTGTGGGTTCTATCTCATGGAGTGGGCCTTGAGTCAAAGAAAACATTGGTTGATTAGTCTCACTAGACTTGTACCACCACTATCCTAGCATAATTTTGCAGGTAGGCAGGACACCATCAGTGTATGCATTTCTCTTTTGGTAGCCTGCAGAGTATCTTTCTATTCCAAACACACTAGAACATAGGGAGGGGTGAAGGTTCTATGTAGGTACCAGTTCATGGTTTCCATACTCAGTGATGTATATGGGAGTTGTCTTTAGTATTGGGGCCTTGCTGACAGTATAAGGAGAGCAGTCTGTTGTCAAAAGACTAGGTTTTTAGGGATTTCCAAGGGATCCTTTCACCTGCAATGCAATTCCCAATAGTGGATGCTTCATTTAGTAATAAGAAGGGCTAGTTGAGATTACATCTCCCTATTTAGAAATTTCATTAGATTGCCATCATGTATTTTAGGAAATTCTACTGCTCTAGATTTCCATACCACCCCTCAGATGCCCCTCAAATCTAGCTGTTTCTCCCTACATTCATTTCTTCAACCAATCTCTCCTCCCCCTCCCCACCTAATCCTCCCATTCCCATCTCCCACTCTCACCTACAATACACCCATAAAAATCTTATTTCCCTCTCCCAGGGAGATCCATGTGTTCTCCCAGACCTAACTTTTCTTGATATATGGATTATAGCTTCGTTTTCATTTACTTAATAGCTAATATTCATATATAAATGAACACATACAATATTTATCTTTCTGGTTTACCTCAGGATGCTTTGGTTTTTTTTCTACTCCCATCCCCTACATATTTCATGATGTGCTTTTTAACAGTTGAGTAATACTCCGTTATGTAAATGTACATTTTCTTTACCTGTTCTCTTGAGAAACCTCTAAGTTGTTTGCACTTTCTGGTTAGGAATAGAGCAGAAATGCATATAGTTGAGCAAGTGCCCTTATGCAGTGTCCTTTGGGTATATGCTGAAGAGGGGTATGGCTGGATCTTGAGGTAGATGGATCTTAGTTTTCTAAGAAATTACCATATTGATTTCCATAGTGGCTGTACAAGTTTACACTCCCACCAGCAATAAATGAGTGTTCCTCTTATTCCACATCCTTGCTAATATGAACGATCACTAGTGTTACTTAGCCATTCTGATGTTGTAAAATGTAATCTCAAAGTAGTTTTGATTTACATTTCCCTGATGGCTAAGACTGTTGAACATTTGTTTCTTGGCCATTTAAGTTTCCAGTTGAGAATTCTATGTGTTCAAACCATTTTTTTTTTTAGCTCATTTGGGTTTTTTTTTTTTTACATCAAGTTTATTGAGTTCTTTGGGATGTGTGGTTGGTAAAAATCTTTTCCTGTTCTGTAGACAGCTGCTTTATTACTACAATGAAGGAATATTGCTTTATAATAGCCAGGAGGAAGACCCATTTCCTAACCCTCCTAAGCCATGAATTCATTAAGTTAGAGCTCTTATTTATGATTCTATTACTTCTAAAGGCCCAGCACTGAGGTTATTGAAATTGAAAGGCTTAGTTTTGAGTATCTTTGCCTTGGGGAAGACCCATTACATTCAGATCATAACGTGAACTAGGACCTGTTGGATCATACATAATTTGGTGTTGATGTGTTGAGAATTTTCTGTTTTCCTACCCAGTTTTAGGTCTGTTTGCATTGTACAAGGGTTCCAGTTTCTCTGAATTCTCTCCCAACACTTTTTATAACCATCCTAGTCAGTATGAAATTATGGTATCAGGCTTTTGATTTGCTCTTCATTAAATGACTGATATTGAGTTTCTTTGCGTGTGGTTTTGTTTATTGTTTTAGGGTTTTAAGTGTTATCTCTTACATTTTATGTATATGAATATTTTGAATTAATTTTAATTTTTAAGAGCTAAGAATCAAGCTTCCTTCTTTGTATGTAAATACTGTTTTTTCCCAATAACATTCATTTGTTCACAAGAATGCCCATTCCTACGTCCAGCAGTTTTACAACCTTATTGAAAAGCAGTTGTCGTGCAGTCGGTGTGTGGGTCGGGGTGTGTGTGTGTGTGTGTGTGTGTGTGTGTTCGTTTATATCTAAGGTCTCAATTCATTTTATTGGCTATGTTTAGTATTTTGCTAGTCAGTACCATACCGTGGTTCCTTTAACTTTTGGCTTTGTGGTTCTGAGAAACAGCCTTCCCAGTTTCAACTACTTTCAGACTCCATGATTTTCATATGAATTTTAGGATCAGGTTAACAGAATCTGGATTTTTAAATTTTTAAATCTGGATACATTAAATTTGTACATCTGTTTTGGGAAGATGATCCTTTTAGCAATACTTATTGCTCTTGTTTTTAAAAGGGAACCATTTTCTGAATTTCCTTTAAGGATTATTCATTTAGTAATATATGTAAGACAGAATTATGTTTATTGATCTTGTATTCTACACCTTTCTGAATTTATTACAAGGGAGATACCAGTCAATCAATCTGTATGAATATAAGGTCATTTAATCTTCAGGTAATAATAGTGATTTCTCTTCCTCCCCCCCCCCCCCAGCCCCAACCCTCAGCTTGGATGCCACCTTTGCTTTTCTTTGTTTTTCTTTCCCTGATTGTTGAGGCTTGAACTTCTAGTAAAGTATTAAATAGAAGTAAAGAAGAGGTCATCCATGACTTTCTGCTTAGATAGAAGACTTGTTTCTGCCACTGAGTGTGGTGTTGCCCCTGAGGTTTATAAGTACCTTAGGAAAGTATGTTTGCTTTTGTCAGTTCATCTCTATCTTCTGAAATGGATTTATTCATTCTACTGATGCATCGTGTTTTATTTTGAATATCAAAAATACATATTGATTCTCATAAATGTGCCACAGCATTTTCTGTATAAAGAATATTGATTGGTATGTAGGGATTTGCGCGGGGTGGGGGGGTTGTTGGCTTTGTTTTTTGCTTTGGTGTTAAAGTAATGCTGTCATAATATAATTGGGGAGTATTCTTTAATATTTTTGAAAGTTTGAAGGTTTTTTTTTTTTGTTTTTAAATATTTGCTAGAATTAACTACTAAGTTCTGAGCCTACTTTTTTGTTTTGTTTCTTTTTTGTATTTGGGATTCTTGAGGCTAGAACCACAAATGGAAAGATATTTTCAGTAGGAGATTTGATGCTACCAAAGGCAGATTCAGTTGGACCCAGAGTACAAAGCACTATCTACAAAGATTACTCTTAAGCCTTACAATCTGATAGAGTTGACTTTACTAATACCTTGACCTCTGTGTGTTAAAGTGCCTATTTTCCTGAAACCTTGCCATGATCATACAGTCTGTTGTCATACATTTGTATAATTGCCAGAATAATAAGTAAGACATGCACTACTATGTTGACATCATTGTAAATGAATTGAGTTGAAAGCCATAATTTTTCCTGTGGTGTCATTTTTCTTTTGGGCTATTATTAAATAGACTTTGCTACTGTTTCAGTTTTGCTATATTTTATGTTTATGCAGTCTGATGTTACCTTAAATTAACATTATTTTTAGACTTTCCCATGTGGAATTATTAAAAGAATGCCCTCCTGCCTAAGTGGGTTCACTTCTAAATATAAACTACCTTTATTTAATCTAGCTATATGTACTCTGGATACTTAGTGCTATAATCTTCAGTGGTTTGTAAGAGAATAACCCACCTCACTTCATTCAGCTGAAAAATGTGAGAAAATAGATGATAATATAAAATTATTTTTATACCTGTATACTGTGTCCCACAAAGCCTGAATGGAACAATCCTGGAACTAGACTTTATCATGAGGTTATTGTATAGATGAATTTAAATTCATGGTGTGATTCTAAGTAAAATTCAGCAACTAGGTAAGGCATTCCTTTTAGGAAAATCCTTTTAAGAAATTCTTTGCAACATTACAGTTGTTGAAGCATTCAGAACTATCATTCTTTTTGCCTCCCCTAGTCCCCTAGTTCTGTTTTTTTTTTTTTTTGGGGGGGGGGGGGGGGGGGGGGGGCTAGGACCACTTTCTCAATTTAACTTAGAGCTAATGGTTAGAATTCCATGAATCAATTTCTTGGGTCTATTTTGCGTGCATGTTTAGTAAGTAAAGTACTATTTGGAAATGAAAAGTATTTTACATAGAGTAGCAATATTAGGATAAGTACATCTTTAATGTGGGGGCTGTGTGTGTACACATACACGTATATCAAATAGGGTTACTTGCATGAGCATTGGTACAAGGGCAACATATAGAATGGCTATGTCACAGGGCAATATGGCTGCCTCCTCCCAGCAAGCATTAACTGCCTCCTTAGAGGCAGGTGAAACCTAACATTGAAGACCCCAGTCTTCGGCAGATAACTACAGCCACTGTGGATTTTTATGAGTGCAACAGTCATATCAGGTTCAGGACATAATATTTTATAGCACAGCTTCCTGTAATTTGATTCTTTCATTCCTTCCACTCTTCCCTGAGCCTTGAACTGGATGATATAGATGTCCTGGACAGTCCTGAGCACTCAGTAATTATGTATTCTCAGCCCTTTGGTCAGTGAAGATTCTGTATTAACCTACTGCTCACTGCAAAAAGAAGCTTGTCTAATCAAGGCTGTAAAAGCACTAATCACTAGATGTAAATATAAATAAAAGAAATATGACATATGTCTGGTTAGGAAAACAACAGTAATAGGTTGAGCATGTAAAGGGGTACATCTTGCCTGAGAGTATTGTAGGGCAATATTGTAGAATGTACAGTTCACAACTGGATGAGACTGTTGACTTTCCTGGGCAGTATGCCTAGTACCTTTCAACCCTGTAAAATTGAGTCAGCAGGAGGCAAAACATCTTGATTCATTTCCAGCTTGATTTTTGTCCTGCAGCCAGAGTGTGGTGTCTTCAGCAGTAGGTTGTGACCATTCAGTTCTGGTTGGCAATTGCTTTTGGTGTGTTTATTTTTTATGGTCTCACTGACCTTAATCCATGTTCCTCCTTTTATCTCAGGAGTTTCACCCAAATGACTTATTATTATTGAAATATTAAAAAACAACAACTATATTGTAGCTACACTAATAGCAATCATAGCCCTAATCACTCTATTCTTCTACATGTTTAATTGACTCTACTTCACTATCAATATTTACAACAAATAATAACTCAAAAATATTTATCCATCAAACTAACCCTACCTGCCACACTTGTCTTAGAGGTACTATTGCTGTGATGAAACACCATGACCTAAAGGAAAGCATTTACTTGGAGCTTGCTTACAGGTTCAGAGGTTTAGGCCATTGTTGTCATGGCAAGAGGGGAGGTAGCATGCAGGCAGGCATACATGGTACTGGAAAAGTGACTGAGAGCTCTACATCCAGATCCTCAGAGAGATACTGGGGCTGGCTGAGCATTTGAAACCCCAAAACCCACCCACCAGTGACACACCAACCCCAACAAGAAAACACGAATAGTGCCAATCCATTCTAACAAAACATTCAAATATATAAGCCTGTGGGGGCCATTCCACCACAAAGCTAAAAAAGAAATCCCTTTTATTTCTTGTCTTGTTTTTATTTCAATAAACATCTTTTGCGTGCATACATGTGTGGCTGTTTACTGGTTAACTAAAAACTTAAATTATGTTTTCATCAGATCCCAAGGAAGAGAAAGAAGATGATTCTATCCTCCCTCAGGAAGTTTCCATTTCTGCAACTAGACCTAGCCGTGGCTGGCGCAGTAGTAGCAGGACATCTATCTCTCGCCTTCGAGACACTGAGAATACTCGGAGCTCTAGGTCCAAGACTGGTTCATTGCAACTCGTCTGCAAGTCAGAACCAATTACAGATCAGCTTGATTATGGTATGATACAAATTCAGTATGGTTACTCCAGTACCTAGTTGGTTCTTTAATCTTAAATGTATTGCTGAGCATTTACTTACATGTTTTTAATTTTCAGGCAGGTAGTAATATAGATGGGATTTGTTTCAGATATGCTGCAAATAGTCTCCATTTAGAGAACTATTTCATACAGTTACAGTGATCACTTAATCTTTAGCTATGAAGAGTAATGTCTCATGTTTCTCAATAAATTTCTGTTTTAATTTTCTAGACGTTCCAGAAGAACATCAGTCTCCCGGTGGCATTAGGTATAAAATTTATTTCAAAAATTTCTTGATTATTCATTTTCATTAAATGACTGAGACTTCTTATTTGTTATTTGAGCTGTTAAATTAACATTTTTAATATATCACACACTTAATATTCCACATTTGATTTTAAATGGACCATAAAACATAAAACTTAGTTTCTTTGGGTGAACTTATTCTGTCTTACCAGTGTTTTCATGGTACTTTGGTGATTTAATGTTGGCTAAGTCTTGTATGATATAACACATTATCAGACATAGAATTACAAAGTCAGTTGTCTAACTCTTCATGCCATTGGGCAATTGTTTCTCGTTTTACTTAAAATGTTATATCTTATTTGTGTAGTCTGAATTCTAAGTATTGCTTAAAATAAAGGAGCTTAGGATGTAGTCCAATCAGATCATAAGGATGGAAATTTTGGATAATATGAACTTTTTACTGTATCTCAGAATTCTAATTCAGTCCTATTAAATAGTCCTTGGAACCAAAATTTATCATTTGTTTGTTTATTTGTAGTAGTGATGAGGAAGAGGAGGAGGAAGAAGAGATGTTAATCAGTGAAGAGGAAATACCATTCAAAGATGACCCAAGAGATGAGACCTACAAGCCCCATCTTGAAAGGCATGTTTGAAATTTTACTATACTAGTAGAAAATACATAGGAATATACTGAATATATTTGCTTTATTTTTGTTGCAAGATTACAGAAGCACAAAAATAATTTTTAAATGAATGGTTGTTTTGCAACTATAACATTTTACTCTCTCATATAGCCTTCTCTTTGATCTAATGACCTTTAATATTGACTATACTATTTAATAGATGTGTGCATGTTTTAATAATGTTTTCTGGAATGTTTAGAATTGTTTTCGCTCAATATCTTTTATTTCTCTTTACAACTATAGTGAGATTTGATTTTTTTTCTATGGTTTGGCCTTTTGCTATGATGACCATTGATGACCTAAGCAAATTGGGAAGGAAAAGGTCTGTTTAGCTTACTCTTCCATACTTACCGACCTTCACCAAAGGAAGTCAGGACAGAAACTCAAACAGGACTATAACCTGGAGACAGGTGCAGATGCAGAGGCTATGGTGGGGCGCTGCTTCCTGCCTTATTCATCATGGCTACCTCAGCATGCCTTCTTACAGACTCCAGTACCACCAGCCCAGGGTTGGTCACATCCACAATGGGCTGGGTTCTCCCCCATGTGTCACTGTTAAGAAAACACCCTCCAGGCTTGCCTACAGCATAGTCTTGTGGAAGCATTTTCTTAGTTGTGGTTCTTTCCTTTCACATGACTGGCTTGTGTCAGGTTGACATAAAATTAGCCAGTATGAATCAGTATTCACCCATGGGCATAATATGTGTGCATCTTTGCTGTGGGGTGAAGGTGTGGACAACTGATAGGAGGTTGTGGTTTGTAAGCTGAGGATCACAGCTTTAGAATAATGACATAATGATAAACCTTAAGTTTTAACCTGGTGTTATAACACTGTCTGTAATGGAGGCTTTGTTAGAATATTTGTGTTGAAATGTTTTTCTTTTTTCAGGGAAACCCCAAAGCCACGGAGAAAATCAGGGAAGGTGAAAGAAGAGAAAGAAAAGAAAGAAATTAAAGTGGAAGTAGAAGTAGAGGTGAAAGAAGAAGAGAATGAAATTAGGGAAGATGAGGAGCCTCCTAGGAAGTGAGTAGGCAGTTGTATACTACTAAAGTGGAAGCCTTCCTTAAAACCACTAGTAGACAGGCTTCAAGTTACATGTGAGTGCCTTCGTGGGCGTGCACACACATTCAGGCATGAGGCCTGATACATTTAATCCCAGCATTTGGGAGACAGAGACAAACCAGGGCTACATAATGAGACCCTCTCTCAAATAAAAAAAAACCCAAACACATGAAATGGATGTACGAATGTGTAAAATGCTGATGTTAAGCAACATAGAGTTTCTTTGGCACAACTTCTCAGAAGCTTGGAAGGTTGTTTTGGTGTTGGTTTTGTATTACTCTAAAGCAATATATTAGTAAGTCCAAATGAGCAAAAGACAGTATTTATAGGGATACAGAGGGAATAAGAAAGCCAGAAAAAAATCTCAAATATGTGTCCTCAAAAACTAACAAATAAGTTAAATGAAGCAGAAGCCTTGATTCTGTAAAATCTTTCTTTGTGGCACACACTTTGTAGTAGAAATAAGAATGTTTTATTAGCTTCTTGATTGTCATTTTTAATTAGTTGCATTAGATGATAAACTCTTTACTATAACTAGCCTTCAAGTAATAACATTGAAATTTAGCCAGATATTCCATAGTAATGCCTAGCTTACTTTTCTAAGATAAAGAATAATTTGAGTGGAATTACCTCAGAGTAAATCTGGCTTAGTGGCCAGATGCTTTGCTTTTGTTTTGTGTGTCTGTGTGTGTTATTGGTTATGGCCTGTGTCTACCAGCTATTCTTTGGTCCCTAGAATATGCTCCAGCCATCCTTATCTATATTAGCTTCCATCTAGAATATTTAGTTAACTGTTCTTTCTTAAATTATAGGAGAGGGAGAAGGAGAAAAGATGACAAAAGTCCACGGTTGCCCAAAAGGAGGTGAGGCATTTTGCTTTTGTTTTGTTTTGTTTTTGTTTGGTTTGTTTGTTTTTATACCTTAGGTCGTTGGTAGGTGTTTGACTAATTTAACATTCTTAAACAAAGAAGGTGTGGCTTATTGAAACTTTTAGAAATGTGGTTTATGTTCATGATGCACAGATGGTGTTTTCATTCTCAGTGCTGGATGCTGAGTCATCTGAAATAAATCCTCAGTACTGTTTACCTTTTTATAGCTTGCTACCTTATGCTCTTTTTAAACTATCAAACACTTGGCAGTTTAATAATTTTATGAAACATATGTATTACGTGCATTTTTTCCGATGGCCTGGGCCCACATCCACGCCAGCCCCAAATAACACACAGAGATACTGTATTAGAAATAATTCTGTTGGCCAGTTACTAGCATTTATTATTGGCTAGCTCTGTCTTACATATTAACCCATTTCTATCAATCTAATTATTTCCACGTGGTCTTATCTTACCAGAGAGAAGTCCTAGTGTTCTACCCTCATGGTCCTACATTTTGAAACTCTTCCTACCTCCTCCTCGAATCTTCCTTGACTCCTAGTCCTGCCTATCTTGCTTTCCTGTTGGCCAACAGTGCTTTATTCATTAATTAATATGAGACACATATACAGAATGACATCTCCCATTACCTATGTATCACTATAGATATTTTAATTTATATGAGACATCTATTATCACACTATATATAGAATATCACTTCTCTTGCTAATTTTTCTGACATTTTGTTAATGTTAATAGAAAAAAACCTCCAATCCAGTATGTGCGTTGTGAGATGGAAGGATGTGGGACTGTTCTTGCTCACCCTCGCTATTTACAGGTCAGTGAAGTTGTTACACATGACAGTCTTTCATGCAGTGTCCATTACTTGCCTCCTAAGATGTCAATTTGTGTGCCATTTGTAAATTCTGACATAAAATATGAAGAAAAATATTCCTAAGTATAAAATTGCATAAATCATCTTTACTACACTTATACTTCTTTAATAGGGTAACAGAGACTAGTAATTTAAAGAACAAATAAATGTATTGGCTTTTGATCTGAGTCCCTTAGAAGTCTTAAGAGTGTGGTACTGGCAGGTGGGGGGAGGGGTCTTCTTACTTTTCTACAGAGTATAAGACTAAGGACAAGAAGGAAGCCTGAAGAATCTGAGTTCACCCTGTTAACAACTTTCATCTATTTGTGAGGACAAAACACATAAACATAACTCAGCATGATTGCATTAAAGAATTAAGTTTTTAACACAGGAACCTTGGCAGATACAATTAAACCTTAGTTCATTCTATTAAAGAAATACTAATGAAGAACTAAAAATCCTGAGCCAAAGTACAGGAATTTTCTTGAATTTTTACAGTGTTACAATATGTCCCAAAATGGCATGAAGAATCCCTCTTCAACAGATCATTGTAATAATACACAAAGACACAGAATAATAAATTTTAACTTTAATATATATTAGGATAAAATGAATAAAGCATTCAAACTAGCAATTTCTTTGAGATAGTACAAACTAATACAAAAGTGATTTTTTTAAAAATTTTAGATCTAAGGTTTTCTTTAACTGAATAGATAATTAATTGCCTGGGTTTCTGTGTATGTACAAGTCTGGCAAGAAATGGTTCTGTTACAGTAAGTGTAGCTACTGTTTTTTGAGTTTTGTCATGTGCCATTTGATATACCCATTATTGTATTTTTATTTTACGAATGAAAACTAAAACTTAAAATGTTTACTTATATCTAAGATCATATTGCTACTGAGTGAC
The DNA here is from genome assembly GCF_943737965.1 of Phodopus roborovskii. NCBI lineage: Eukaryota > Metazoa > Chordata > Mammalia > Rodentia > Cricetidae > Phodopus > Phodopus roborovskii. The sequence continues at coordinate 59,892,368 of NW_026126480.1, read as the reverse complement.
AGGTGCAGATTGGAATTCAGGTCATACCGTATGTTCTTTACCATTTTACTCTAGTTTTCCTTAAGTACTTTTAGTTGATTTGGAAAAAAAAAAAAATGAAAATGCTGAGAAAACTTACTTTTCCTTTTCACTCTCCTTTTGCTTTTTAGCACCACATTAAATACCAGCATTTGCTGAAAAAAAAATATGTATGTCCCCATCCCTCCTGTGGACGACTCTTCAGGCTCCAGAAACAACTTCTGCGACATGCCAAACATCATACAGGTACATATCTAAGTAAAAGGTTTATCATGTAGCCAAGAGAACTGTAGTTTGGGCATATAGTCTGGTAATGAACCAAGATTTTTCTAGTACAAGTCTTCTTAAAAGGGCCTAATCTGACAAGCATGGAAGAAAATTAGGAAAATAAGTGTTAATATAAACATACAAAAATTTAAATATGCCATTTTTGAGTTGGACTTGGTCACACACATCTATAATCCCAGCACTAAGAAACTTAAAGGAGGAGTTTGAATTCCAAGCCAGACTGGACTATGTAAATTGAACCTGTTTTAAAAGCAGATATAGAGGAGGTATCAGTTTTCATTAACAAGTCTTGGCTGTCCTGAAATTCACTATGGAGAACAGTCTGGCCTCATACTCCCACTAATTCTGCCATAGTTTCCCAGGTATTGGGATTGGTGCTCACTGATTTTTCTATTCTTGGAATAACCATGTTGTTGGGATAAAGTGTTTGCCCCACAAGCATGAAGACCAGAGATCAGATTCTCTAGGACCAGGCAGGTGGCTTCCTATAATCCTAGCACTTGGGAAATAGCTTCCCTAGGGCGGTCTGACTGACTCTAGGTTCTGTGAGCAATCCTGCCTCAAAGAATGAAGTGGAGAGTGCTCCCAAAAGACATACTTCAACTTCAGTCCTTCATATACACCATACTCATGCAAAACTAAATAATTTACATTTTTAAAAAATGAATATTACAGGATAATATTCATCAGCTAGATCTTTAGGACTTTTACTATCTGTACTCAGAGTATTGATCTTTTACTAGACATATATTCTGTGTCAGCTGTGAACTTAACATATAGCTATGCTAATGTCTACTCAACACCACTAAGCTGTGTTTTATACCTAAGAAACCAGAAGTTTAGAAGAATTAAGCTGTTTGCCAATTCTGCTTCAGGTATATATTTATCAGCAAAGATAGAAACTTGGAAGTAGCTATTAGAGAATAAAAATAGAATGAACATTAATGAGAAAATCTAAAAAGTAAAGGGGGTTTGCTTTAATTTATTTTTTCTTTTAATTAGCTCAAGATGGTTATATCTGTGGACCTCATAAAAGCTGGTTACTGGACTTGTTTGCTAATTCCTATAGAAACAACTCAAAAACAGAAGCTGACTAATAATGTATTACAGAATAGGCTCAAATTCTATTTATTCACAGCCACTGACAATCTTTTTTTTTTTTTTTAATTATTTTACATGTTGATACCTGTTCCCTCTCCCTCCCTCCCCCTCCCTCTTACCCTCTCTGCCCCCTCACATGCACCCTGACCACCTTCCCCTCCCATCTCCCCACCCCAATTACAATGTAGGGCAATGCTGTCCAGGTGGAGTCATGTAAATCTGTCGAGTCATTTGAAGTAGGGACTAGGACTTCTCTCCTGTCTCTAGGTTAAGGCAGTATCCCTCCATGGGGGATGTGTTCACAAGGTCCTTTTGTGCACCAGGAATACATCCTGGTTCCACTGTCTGAGGTCCCTTAGACTGCTCAGTCCTTCTGGCTGAGACCCATATTCAGCCACTGACAATCTTAATGAAATTCTGCTTTCAGCATAAATTGAGTCACCTGTTAATACTATATAATCCTAAATGGATATATCTCACACCTGATAATTTCATACATTCTCTCCTCAGTCTTCGACGGTGAGACTAAAAATTTCCCTTGAAAAAAAATGACCCTCCTGATAATGATATACATACTCTCACTTAACTAAGTTACTTGGCTTTTCACTTTTCCTTAACTATAAAGTACAGAGAACAAGATGAAATGAGATAATGTGTTTCTATATATTATAAAGAACTTGCAACATAGCAAGTATGAACTCTTATGTGTTGTGGGAACTCATTCAGCCAATAAACTTTAGGTACCGGCCCCTGGAGCTGTCTGGGGGCAGGAAGGCAGATGGAGTCCATTTCAGGTGCGGATGCAAGTAGAAGTGGGGCTTTGAGCAAAGGGGACATGCAGCCACTAGGACAAGTTCCAGCTGTCTGCCAACACAGCAGGGAGTCAGGGGCAGTACACTTAACCCGGTGAGCCTGAGAGCTCTGAGGTGCTGTGGAAATACATAGGGCGCCTACTTTGGGGGCAGTTTGCCACTTTGGGGCCTTTGGTGTTCTGGCCACATGGACACCAAATTGTGTTGAATGATTGTAAGAGTACATGAGAGCCCAGAATAAAGGGAAGTCGGGTATTTATTGGTGATCACCCACAAACAACAAAGTAGAATGACAAATTAGAGACCAGCACCCAAGAGACAGCTTGCTTCCCAGTCCACACATAGCATTTGAGGCCTCTCCCAAAGGGGGTTGGTACCTCGAAAACTATTAGCGGAATGAATTCTCACAAAACTTGTGTATTAACTTTCCCCAAAGTCTATAATCTTGTTATACTATATCAATTTAAAAAATTAAAAAAGAAAACCATGCTGTTTGTTCCCTAAATATATGCTATACATTTTTTTTCTCCCTCTGTACTGTTTTTGTCTCACTGAAAATCTTCCTGACTGCCAGCTTAGACCTATTTTAGCTAAATATCACAAATCTACTATGAGAAACATTTTAAATGTTTTCTGGTTCAAATATTTATATTTGGTTAATATAATTTCAGAGTGTTATCTTTTCCTTTGGAAATTAGTATATGCAGGACCCCACCCCTCTTTGTTAATGTAACTTATCAAGTAGGTGCCCTACACATTTTCTGTACTCCATGGAAACTGAAATATTTGAAGCTGGCTTCAGAATATTTCTTTTAAGACTTTTAAGAGTGACATCTGAGTGATGTTGTTCCTATAGAAATGTAGTATACAACACAGAATAGTCGGCATTGGCACCATTTGGGTTTTTGCTAGCATTCTCTTATATGTGATGAATCAACATATTCATTAGTATCTCCAAGGTGATTGCTGTGTTTGTTTAAATTTGAGGAAAAACATAGCTGAGTGAACCACTTATGTATCTAGTTGGTTCACATGTTAAAGCTACTTGGGAAAGAACACTTATTGACTTATTTACACGTTTGTACGTCAAGTAGTTTTAAATTGAATAAAAACTGTAGTAGTTACTAAACAAATTATTCAACGTGTCTTTGTCCATTGGCTCCCTGACCAAGTAGTAGAAACAGTACAGTGATCCTTTATGTCATTGATTCTACACTATGCTAGATTTATTTAAGTCCTATGAAACTTGAGGTGAGGAAGGGAGTTACAATGAAAGGAGGAAATACTTGAATTGTGCAGAAGATACAGGGTAGCAAATAAGATAAAGAAATGCAAATGACATTTGCATTCGTTTGAAATACTATCTGGCCATCATTCAGCCAGAAATGGTATGTTTTTTACTGTTTTAGATATAAATCAACTTGTTTTTGTTGTGGTTGGTTGGTTGGTTGGTTGGTTGGTTGGTTGGTTGGTTGGTTGGTTGGTTTTTTTCAAAACAGGGAAACAGGGTTTCTTGGTAGCTTTGGAGGCTCAGTAGATCAGGCTGGCCTCGAATTCACAGAGTGCTGGGAATGATGGCTTGCGCCACCACTGCCCAGTTTAGCTATATTGTTTTGTTTTGTTTTTTTTTTTTTTTTTTTTTTTTTTTTTTTTTTTAATGTGAACATTGTCCACAATCTGTGATGGATATTTTAAAGAATAAATCCGATGGAAAATGCACTTAATGTCTGTTAAAATAACTCTTCTTTTGCTGGGAGGAGACACCGTGGTCAATGCAATTTTTATTAAAGAAAAGCATTTAATTTGGGAGCTTGCTTACAAAGTTAGAGTGTTAGTCCATTATCATGTCTGGGAATGTGGCAGCAGGCAGTCATGTTGCTGGGGAAGTAGCTGAGAGCTCATATCTGATACACAAGTTGCAGGCCAATAGACTGTTCCTGGCTTGGGTCTTTGAAACCTCAAAGCTCACCCCCATTGAGTCTTTTCCAGCAAGGACACACCTCCTGATCCTTCCTGAATTGTTCTCCAGTTGGGAAACAGACATTCAAATGTGTGAGCTTATGGAGACCATTCTCTAAACAGCCACAAAATCCTAAGCAATTTGTTCAAGATTTGAAACTGGGACTAAGGGTCTGGTTTTCTTATTTATACCTAGCTTTTTGATTTGGGTGGGTTTGTTTTGGTTTTTTGAGGCAAGGTTAACTATGTAGCCCTAGTTGACCCAGAATTCACTATGTAGACCAGGTTGGTTTAATAGAAGAGATCTGGGTGGGCGGTGGTATTGCACACCTTTAATCCCAGCACTAGGGAAATAAAGGCAGGCGAATCTCAGTGAGTTCGAGGCCATCCTGGTCTTGAAAGAGAGTTCCAGGACAGTCTCCAAACCTACAGAGCAACCATGTCTTGAAAAAAGAAAAAGAAGAGAAGGAGAAGTCATCTGGCTGACTCTGTCTCCTAAGTTCTGGGACTAGCCCGGTTACTCCAGTTTATACACTTCTATCTCAAGATTTGGAGCTAGGAACCACAAGTGTTAGAGAATTTTTGTCTTTGTGAATCTGGGTCACCCCACTTGATATATTTTCTACTCCCATCAATTTCCTTGCAAATTTCATTTTCCTTCCCTGCTGAATAGAACATTGTACATATGTACCACATTTTCATTACTCGTTATCAGTTGAAAGACATTTAGTTTGTTTGCATTTCCTAGCTACTGTAGAACAGCAATAAACATGACTGAGCAAGTACCTGTAGGGTAGGATGTCAAGTCCTTTGGGTATATGTCAAAGTGGAATAGCTGGTCCATTTGGTAGCTTTATGTTTATCTCTGAAGATTCTCCACACTGATTTTCAAAGTATCTCCATCAGTTCGCAATCCCAGCAACAGTGGGTGAGGGCTCTATTCCTTCCTCCATTCAGCATTTGTTGTCAGTTGTTTGGTTAGCCATTCTGGCAGGGATAAGATGGAATTGTTTTCATTTTATATTTCTCTAATTTCTGAGGGTGATATACACTTTTTGTGGTATTTCTTGGCCACTTTTATTTCTTTTGTAACTGCAGATCTGTAGCACATTTTTCCAAATTGATAGTCTTCTTGGTTCTTTGTATTATGTATGTATATTAAATATTAATCATCTGTAAAATGCATAGCAGGCCTAGGTTCTTGCCTGTTCAATAGGTTTCTTCTTCACTCCAGGGCCATAGGGACTAGCACTGTTGGGCGATATAGCCTTATTGAAGTAGGTATGGTGTTGTTAGAGGAAGTGTGTCACTGTGGGTAGGCTTGGGGTATCAGAAGCTCAAGCTAGGCAGAGTGGATCATTGTCTTCTGCTGCCAGATATAGACCTTTCAGCTACCTCTCCAGCGCCACGTCTACCTGCATGCCACCATGTTTCTTTCCTGCCATGACAATAACAAACTAAATCTCTGAACTATAATCTAGTCCCAATGAAATATTTTGCTTTATAAAAGTTGCCATGGTCGTGGTGTTTTTCACAGCAGTAACACTCTAAAAGAGCCCTACTTATCAGTTGTTGGTGTTAATTCCTGGGCAGATAGAGTTCTATTCAGAAAGTCTTTCCTACACCTATAGCTTATGTTTATTTCTAGCAATTTCAGTATTTCATGATTCATACTGAGGTCTTTGATTCATTTGGAGTTAATTTTTGTGCATGTTGATAAATGTGGATCTTATTTCATTAGATAGCTCATTTTCCCAGCACCATTTCATAAAGATGCTATCTTGTTTCTAGTGCTTGTGCTTAGGAATCTTTTATTTCTAAGTTTTATAGTCAAATATAATTTAATTGTTGTATAATTAAAAAATTATTACTGCTATAATAAACACCATGGCCCAAAGCACTGTGGGGAGGAAGGGATTTATTTTGCTTATACGTTCACTTCACAGTTCATCAAAGGAAGTAAGGGCAGGAACCTAGAGGCAGGAACTAAAGAAGATGCCATAGAAAAACATTGCTTACTGGCTAATCCTATAACTACCTGCCCATAGGTGGCACCACCCACAGTGAACTAGGCCCTACAAGGTCAATCATAACCTGAAGTACCACAAGCCAATCTACTGGGGCTATTTTCTCAGTAGAGGTTCCTCTTTCAAATAACCTCTAGCTTGTGTTAAGTTTACATAATACTAGATAGCATAGCATCTTCTTCAAAAACTCAGGTGGCTATAGTTATGTGCACATGTATTTGTGAGATGTTCATTCTAAGCTGGAACCTCTAAAAAATATTTTTATTCTTAGAGAATTTCTTGGCGACATATCTTGATTGTAATCAACCTCTGCTCCTCCCTTGAACTCCTGCCAGATCCATTCACCCACAGTGTGCTCTGGTTTTTTAGACTATCTCACAGTAGTTGTCTTGGCCCTTTCTCTGCCTCTTAAAATCTTTTTGTGCAACTTTATGATTTTAATGGGATTGGTGTTTGTTTCTTTTTCTCTAAGACAGTGGTTCTCAACCTTGATAATGCTGCTACCCTTAAATATAGTTCCTCATGTTGTGGTGACCCCCAACCATAAAGAAAATATTTTCATTGCTACTTTATAACTGTAATTTTGAATCATAATGTAAATATCTGATATGCAACCCTTGTGAAAAGGTCTTTCAACCCCCAGAAGAGTTGCAACCCTTGGGTTGGGAATTGCTAGTTTTAAGACAATGTTCACTGTTTTCTTACATAATAACCTTTATTATTTTCAGGTTTGTTCTTTCCAATCCCTCTCTTTAGGATTTTTATCATAAAAGCTTTTTGGATTTTGTCAAAGACTTCATGTGTCCACTAAGATGATCCTGTCATTTTTTACTTTAAGTCCATTTGTATCATTTGTTTACATCCCTGCATCTCTGGGATGAAAATCAACTTGATCATGGTGGAGTGTCTTTTTGATATGTCTGTATTTAGTTTGCAAGTATTTTATTGGTAGTTTTGTATCTGTGTATCAGGGATATTGGCCTGTAGTTTTATTTTTTGTGTGTGTCTCTACCTAGCTTGAGTATTAGAGTAACATTGGCTTCTAGAATTACATTTTTAAGCTGATTTTTATTCTACTGAATATATGGATGGAAAATAAAATCAAAACTATTTTTTTGTTGTTGTTGTTAAATTTAGCTTGTTCATAATATTAACTCTTTTGCTAGAGACTGTGCTAGAGACTACCTGCCAGAAGACTTGCTCACCTGCAAACTGCAGAAAATACTTAGCAGGTATCTTAATGGAACATTAACCACATTTTTTTTTCTCCTTAGATCAGAGGGATTATATCTGTGAATATTGTGCTCGGGCCTTCAAGAGTTCCCACAATCTGGCAGTACACAGGATGATTCACACGGGCGAGAAGCCATTACAGTGAGTATTTACTTACTAGTGAACATCTGGGTAGGAGTGCTCTCTTGGAGGCTTGTCGTCCCTTATAAACAAAACATTTCAGTGTCAGATATTCATTGGGGATTTTTTTCTTGTTCTTTGTTTAGCTTTTCCTTTGTGAATATATTTTTTTATTAGTTTGAGAATTTATTCTGCCTTAACCACTTTGCATTCCAGCCATGGAACCCAGTTTGTTCTGCCTGTGTATATGTTTTCAGTTCTCACCTGGCTCCTGACTTAAGAATTCTCTGCTTGATTGTTCATTTCCTTTGGATTTCCTTTAGATGTGAGATCTGTGGATTTACTTGTCGACAAAAGGCATCCCTTAATTGGCATATGAAGAAACATGATGCAGACTCCTTCTACCAATTTTCTTGCAATATCTGTGGCAAAAAATTTGAGAAGAAAGACAGCGTAGTAGCACACAAAGCAAAGAGCCACCCTGAGGTGCTGATTGCAGAAGCTCTGGCAGCCAATGCAGGCGCCCTCATCACCAGCACAGATATCTTGGGCACTAACCCAGAGCCCCTGACACAACCTGCAGATGCTCAGGGGCTTCCTCTTCTTCCTGAGCCCTTGGGAAACTCAGCATCTGGAGAGTGTCTACTGCTAGAAGCTGAAGGGATGTCGAAGTCATACTGCAGTGGGACAGAACGGGTGAGCCTTATGGCTGACGGGAAGATCTTTGTGGGAAGCGGCAGCAGTGGGGGCACTGAAGGGCTGGTCATGAACTCGGATATACTCGGTGCTACCACAGAGGTTCTGATTGAAGATTCAGACTCTACTGGACCTTAGTGCAAAGGAAGACTTTGGGCACTGGGACAGTGCAGACTTTGTATTTAAAAGATAAAAAGGACAAAAAAAAAAAAAAAATTCAAAGCATTTAAAATCTAGTAAAATAACTGAAGGGCCTGCTCTTTGCATTGTGGATCACAACACACACACATACACAGAGTCTATCTATATCTCTATCCCCTTCCCCTGAAGTTTCCTCCCTCATCCTTAAAACATTGATGTTGCCTTTACCAGAAAGGTCATTGAAAAAGCAGCAGCATACTTGGTTCCAGCCATCAGCAGCAGACTTCCTGCTCATCGGCAGATCTCCTTATCCCAACCTGTAAATCTGATGTGCTCTGGATCAGCTTTTAACTCATAATAGTATATTACTGTCATCTAAGTCTTTTCTCCTCTACTGCTGCCCTATGGCTCTGGCTTCTCCCCACTGCAACAACCAACACTTACCCTCAAATATTAGAGGCTGGCAATTTGACTTGGCACTTTAGGGCCCCTTAGCAGGATGCTGTTAAAACAGTACACATCTCTCATCCCTCTTCCATTACTCACTGGGTTTGGGGAAGGAAGGATGATACATGGGGACCACCTCCCTTCCCTTTCAGTGGATCCCAGCACCTCAGTCCCCCTCCCAAACCTCCATATGGCTCTTAATGGTGCTCACTTGCTTGGAAGCAGGCTCCCAAGAGAGAGGGGACTGCCCTATGACAGTCTTTTTTGGCTGTAAGATGGGGCTCTATATCAGTGAGAAAAGTCCCAGGCTAATGGCAGAAATTTGCACTTTGAACATGTGTGTTTTTGTGTTTTGGAACCTGAGATTCCTTATTTATTAATGGAAAGTCTGATTTTTTGGGGGGGAGGGTCTTTGTTGCTATGTTTTGTGGGGCTGGGAGAGTAGATTATTCTGACATGGGATCCTTCCTACAAGAGGTACTTTGAAGGCAAGGCTTAGAGTTAAAGAAGCACAGCCAGCCTCTAAAATCATAGTTTTCCAGTGGCCTTTAAAGAAAGCTGGTCCTCAGCACTAACAGAATCACTACAGTAGCCTAGTGCTTTTTTGGAAGCCTTAGGGAAGGTTGATAGGTTATGGTAACTAGTGTGCTCTTTGAGATACAAGGATTTGAAGGGATGAGGTCTGAATCACACATAAAAGATTTTTTTTTTCTTCTGTGAATTTATTTTCTTTTTTGTCCTCACTATTTCTTTACATTTATCTCCTAACTCTGACCCCTTGTTTTGATTTTGGTTTTGTCATTGGTCATTCCAGCTCTCCATTAGTGGGAGACCAGACCATGTCATTCATGAAGGAACAAAATTGATGAGTTTTGGTTAAGAGAAAATTGTCTTGCCTTCCCCTTTAGAAGAGACAAAGTTTGAATAGACAAAAGCAGAGGTGAAAAATCTATGTGATAATGTCTTTGCCTTTCCCCGAATTATCTATTTTCATTGAAGTAGGGATTTTAATGCATTGTGAATTGTTTATTTCTGTCATTGGGAGACACAGATCGTGGTTTTGTATGCTTATACCTCTCAGAAGACTAAAACCCTAATTCAGCTCATTATTTTTTTGAGAATTAGAAGTGCAGTCCCTCCCTATGTGCTTCAGAATCTGCCATTGAAGACCTGGCCAGATGTTGTCAGAAATACATGCTGACTGTTGGGAAAAATGAGAGTCTGACTGAGAACAAAATAAGGAACAGTTTGTTTTTCACAAACACTAAAACTATGGAGTTTATCAAATTTTCTTTGCTTAATTTTTTCCCAGAAAAATGTCATCTCTGAAAGACGCTTACTGTACACCCACCACTGTCACTGTTTGGGATGCCAGGAGGAGGGAGGAAGACACCTACAGGAACAATCTTAAACACATTATTGTTTCCTCTAGAGTGTTGCAGACTTTGCCAACCCCTCCCATGGTGAGGGGAGAGAAGGCATAAAGACAGGCTTTCCTGCCCCACAGTTTGCAGTTGACTTTGGTACATTGGTTTGAAATTTACATTGACTTTGGTACATTGGTACACAGATTTGAAAATACTGTAAGAGTAATTATAAATGGGACTACAACAAAGTTGCTCTACGTGATACTGTTTCTCTAACTAATGTTTGTATTCTACACTTACCATTTGTTTTTCACATTTAGACTATCTCCATAAATTTCACTTAGAATGGTTACTCATCAAATATAGCCACCCACAGAGAAGCAAACTGCATTGTAAACATCTTTCTGGGATGGGGAGAAATGTTCTTTTCTGTACCTCACTCCCCTCCCCTTGAAAGCAACTGGTTATAATAATTAGAAACATCCTATCCTCTCATTTGGGGGAGAGTGTGTAAGGGGGCTGGGTCATCTTCATAGCTACCATTTGCTGACAATAAATTATTGTAGCAGTTTGCAATAAATTTTAAGGTAGTTTTCATGAACTTTACATTTTTTCTTTTGAGAACAAGTGCTAGCATAGTAAAAGTGTAAGCAAACTAAGCACGATTCCCATTTCCTTTCTTCCCATGCAACTCATTTAATTGTCCTTTAAGGAGTCCTTTTAATCTTCAAAATTGGTAGATATGTCATGCTCTTATCTTACTATCTTTTAAATAGCTAGTCATCCCTCCAATTTCAAATGGCAGTTCTAAATTTTATAGATATAGTTGTGATAATTACTTGGTATTTCTGGGAGTTATGCATACTCCTTGCTTGGGTTGCTGGTGTATTTTGCATAACCCTAACACATTTTACAGGGTTTAGTCAGATGCTGGCTGGGAGTCCTGGGGATGAGTACAGAAAACATTATCATAGAGCACTTGGACCTCCCTCACACCTGTTTGGAGGAAGAATGTGAACTCTACCACCAACCTATTTGAGGTCTTACAGCCTCACCGCAGACCAGTTTCACTCCTGTCTTCTAATTTTCCATATACTCAAGAAAATCAGAACATTGTAATGGGGCAGTTATATTTCCTAAAACCTTTTTTGCCTGTTGAAATGTGCAGGACCCTTTTCCTGTGATGAGAGATAGGTGGTTACTTGATCTAGGTTTAAAAGTTATGTTAAAAAAAAATTATAATAAAAGGGATACTTTGCTTTTAAAATCTTGTTTCCTCTTAATCTAGTTGATCATATTCAAAATAAGTATGTAAAGAAGAAAAATAAAAGTTGTCTTCCTGGAAGCAACTAGTCTTCCTTGGTTGTACCGAGTTAGTCATCCAAGAGTAAACAGTTGATACTGCTAAATGAAGAAAACAGATGCCTCCAGGGTAGACTTTTGTATGCTGCTAGTTGCTCTTTGTTGAGAGTTGGGTAGCGGTTCTAATGCTGAGATGCCTGTTTGGCAGACTCCAAATACTGCTTCATTTGCTTACTTGGGGATGTTAAAAGATACTGGGAAGTACATTGGACTCTGATGATGGAACCTTGGTTGCATTTAACATCAGTGCTTCTTGACAAACTTATAATACCTGTGTCGAGTTCTAATTTTAAAAAAGAAAACAGTGTAATCTTGGTAAAAGTTTAGTGGCAGTCATTCCTCATTTATTGTTTGCCTTTGTCAATTTGCTCCTTAGATTACAAGTGTTTGAACTTCTTTGCAACATCTGATATGAAATAGGGACACTCACAGACCCATTTGAGGATGAAACTTTGAAACTTTAGCCAATTAGCATCACCCACTGAGTGCAGTACAAAAGAATGACAGATCTGTAAGCACCTTTTAACTCTTTTGTCCTCATTTCAAAGCCTGTTCATTCTCTTGTTTAGCATGGAGTATGACTTTGACTGGGAAGAAAAAGAAGCATGTTGTCACTTGAGTAAGACTGCCTGAGAAATGTTACCAAGTTAGAGTTGGGTGTTTCCTTTGGGAGAGAACAGGCCTAAACAGTGCCTTCCACATCCTGTAGCTACTAGGAAGGCTCCATGATTGAGATTAGAGATGCTCCTTTACCTAATTTTTAAACAAGTTTAAATTAACCTTATGAAGGATGAGGATGGAAACATGCTGCCAAGGACCTGTATCACATAGTCTTTGTCTCTTTCATAAAACAGGAGCTTCACAAAGAAATCGTAAAAGGGGTTAGGGGATGAATATACCAAATGACCAGAGCAGAAACATAACTTTAGTTTATTGAATTTTTTTGATAAGAGTTTCTTATATCAAATGAGAAAGCTACTATTTACTCCCAAAGATACTAATATTTAGCCCAAAATCAGTCTTAAGAATCAAATGAAGTTTAAATGCTACAGCACAGTATCTGACCCATTTGATAACCTAACTCAATACATTTTGCCATACTAAAATAAAAATTTAGAATGTAAAAAGCAGAATAAAATCAATAGATTATATGTGACAATAACACTACATTAGGCAGGGGTGGGTGTCATGAGGATTAGTGTGATAGTGACCTTGTTGCTAAGTACAAAAGCAAAACAATGACATGAAAACAAGTGCTAAGTACTGAGTGGAGGAGAGAGATGGAGACAGACGCTGCAGAGGGGAAAAAAAAAAGACTGATTAAAAAGGGCCCTTTGATTCCACAGGCACAAAAATCCACAGCCAGGAATTTGCTACCACCTCTGAGTCAGGCAGGGGGTGGGGATGGGGGTGCACAATCCCATTAGAGAATGCCCAGTGGATTTAGTCTGTGGGAGTCACATTTCTTATTTGGCCCAGTGAAGACAGAAGCAAACCAGCTCACTTGTTTCCTGGGACAGTTGATTTAGGGGATGGCTTTTGCTGAGCAGTCACCTCTGACCCTTCACCGCCGGGACCTCTGTAGCCGTTCTATCTGGTTAGCAAGGAAGATTCGTTCAGACCTGACTGCTCTTATGGAATCTTATGTAAGTTGTCTATTTTGCTGTTGTCTGTTTTCAACTCTTCTAACCCAACACTAAACCATCATGTTCCAACCCCATAACCAATTATCTAGTCTTAATGGTCATTCATATATTAAACACCTATAATTTGCCATGGCCTCTCCCTTGAGATCCTTATTGTCTTCCTGTAGCCTCCTTAAGAGACAAGTCTTTCCGTGAATGAGAAGATACAGTATTTGATTGCCTTTTTTCTGAATCTTACCAGGATAGACAGTAGGCTTTCTATGTTTTGGTTCTTCATAGAATTTTTGAGCTTTAGAAATAAAAGGGTTGCAGGATTAAGAAGCACTTTATGTAATTTTGGAGAAATGTATAGTTTCCCTCTGTACAATATAAGCTACCTACATTTTAGTTTTTCACATCAGAAGTATATCTGTAACTAAATAGATTTATCAAAAAGATTCCCTAGAATCTTCACTAGAGTCTTGTGAAAATGTCAAATTAACAATAGAGTTCTGGGCTTGTTTTCTCATGAGGGCCTCTATCTAAAGACCTGACGTGTTAATATTCCAGGCCTCCTAAAATTCATGTTCTCTAAGAATTGATAACGTTTGAAAAGCCTTGCCATATATAAGACTGTAATAATTACCCTTTTAAAGACAGTTTCTATTGTATTTGAAGGGATTGATCTCACCTTGAGAGTAGACATTGGGGATAGGAAAATTCAGGTAGTGCTGCAGGATCATGGCTCCCCAAATGAAGGGTTTCCATTCAAGACATTTTCTTTACAACTTGGATCAGTTACTGTAGAAGTGAAAGAGATTTTATTTGTGATTGAAGGAAGGGATTGAGATGATGTGGAACATACCATGTTTTGCTATATTCTTGGCCAGGTGAAGCATCAGGGCCTGAATAAAAATATCAACCTGGACTCTGTGGCTGGTGTGCCAGTGGCAAGCACTGATCGTTGGAGTGAGATGACTGAGGCAGACAGACTCCAAGAGAACCTCCAGGCGTACCGTACCTTCCATGGGATGTTGACCAAGCTTTTAGAAGACCAGAGAGTACATTTCACCCCAAATGAAGGTGACTTCCATCAGGCAATACATACTCTTCTGCTCCAAGTTTCTGCCTTTGCCTACCAGCTAGAGGAATTAATGGTGCTTCTGGAACAGAAGATCCCAGAAAATGAGGTTGATGGGATGCCTGTCACTGTTGGAGATGGTGGCCTCTTTGAGAAAAAGCTGTGGGGCCTGAAAGTCCTTCAAGAGCTTTCACAATGGACCGTGAGGTCTATCCATGACCTCCGTGTCATCTCTTCTCATCAGATGGGAATCTCAGCACATGAGAGCCATTATGGGGCCAAGGATAAGCAAATGTAGCAGCTAGCCCTTCTCTCTCCTCTTTTGTTCTGGTGAGATGTAGGTAGTTCCCCGAGGCCTCATTTTCCCTGAGTCATTTTTGAAAACCTTAGACCACAGGCATTTTCATCAAGTAGTATTGTCACACATGAAAAGGTAGAATTACAAGTTATTCTGGGTGTATGCATATGTGTGCACATGTTTTTGTTTGTATTGGTTTAATAGAGTAGAAACAAGGGCACTATCCTCCCACCTTCCTGCTTTAACATCCCTGATACTAAGTGACCTTTCTAGGCATTTAACAGCCTTACAGGCAGAAGAGAAATTGTGGTTGTGGTTGACTTCAGCAAAGATTGACTAAACAAATTGGAAGTCCTGGACTATCACCATTCAAACTACCATAATAAAAATAACATTGTCTGCTGTGCAGAGGCAATGAGTGTGCCATGACTTTATGTACTTTCTATATAACTTCACATCTTTGTCTCAGAGGGTTAGAAGATGTGTCTTGCAATCTATCCCTAGCGCTGAAAAGCAGCCCTTGTTACATATCCTCAGAAGTCAGCAGCAGACAATCAGCAGCAGATGGCCATCCACAAGTATTTGTTGCTCACACCTGGTAAAGAACAGCAACTATGCATCTGCAGATTCCATTTGGGGAAAAAATGAGCCCACTGTACTTCCATACTTGGAAACTAAAGGATATGCAATATCAGACTGGTTTAGTATTAACTAATGTACTTGAATATTGAGTTAATCACTGTTTATAGCAAGTGAACAGATCAGTGATATATAGGCGCTATAACTAGATACTCAACAGAGGATGGAATGCTCAGGTTAAAGTGTCACAGAGCTTCATCACCTTACATTCTCTGCGCTTAGTCATGAGGGGAGGATGAGGTCTACTTGGTCCCCACTGAGAATGCCAGAGATTCTTAAATAGCACAGTAACACTCTGCCTTTAATATACTTGTGAGAGCCATACTGGAAGACTAGGAAAGAGATATCCCTGGGGAAGTCCATTTGCAGTGAGGCCTGTGTATTCACTAATGGTGCATTGTGAATTCCAATGATTTGTTAATATCATTTGTTTTTTTTTAAACTTATCTTTAGTTAAACCTGAGAGATCTTGAGTCGGGAGCCCAAGTCTAATCATGACATCTTGCTTCATAAATGAACCATCTTGTATCCTCTCCTACAAGGGGTTCCATACATGCTAGAACTCTAATCAAGTGTAGTACAGGACTCCATCAATCACTGTTGTAGCTCACGGGAAGTGAGACCCTGCTTTC
Organism: Phodopus roborovskii; assembly: GCF_943737965.1. Classification (NCBI taxonomy): domain Eukaryota; kingdom Metazoa; phylum Chordata; class Mammalia; order Rodentia; family Cricetidae; genus Phodopus; species Phodopus roborovskii. Next base: position 59,876,522 of record NW_026126480.1, on the reverse strand, counting down.
TACTATGAAAATACAGTTGTGTATGTATAAAATAAAGACAGAAACTAAGGTGAGATAAAGAGATTAATTAAAGCACAAATAAATGTACTCCCTGGGTTGGTGAAGTACATTATAGAATAAACTCCAAGAGAAAAAAAAAAAAAAGAGTTGGTTCAGGAAAGCAAGTTAGACAAACAGTAAAATCTGGACCCAGCGCCATAAAAGGCCTGTTTTGTTTTATTCTGTTTGTGATTTTAGTATAGATAATTTCTCATTGTATTTAGAAGTGCTTATTTCATTATTACGTTCTGTTTGTCAGCATTTCCCACTTAATAAAGTATATGCTAACAAGGTTCATGGTTAAAGAAGAAAAGTGTCTAAAATTACATTATGGGATATAGCAAGATTATGAACAATCTACGTCAAGACTGACCCCTCTTCTAGGGTTTCTATCTCTCACAGGCATGACAGATACTGCAGGATTTTCAGAAAGCAGTGCTTATGAAGGAATATGTATATAGCTTTCAAGTGGAAAGTGGCCCAAAGAAAGTACAAATATTGAATGAGAAGAAATAGGAAAATGTCCCAGTCCTGTAGCTCACAGAAATGGAGAGTCTCTTGAGTGCCCTGCTCTACTGTGTTGTCATATTCATCTTCAAGAAACTTGGTGGTGCATGACAGCATCCCAGCACTCAGGAAGCTGAAGGATTGGGAGTTAGAGAATAGCTTGGACTACATAGTAAGAATATACACACACATACCCCAAGAAGAAACTTAAAATATACCTCACAGCAGTGTGTAAAAACCTTCAGAAAAAAAAAGGGGCAGAGAAGAGTGAATGGGGAGATGTCTTGGTGGGTAAGACTGTCCTGCAAGCATGAAGACCAGAGTTTGAATACCCCAAAAACATGTAAAATCTGAGCATGACTGTGCCAGCACTGGAGAACAGAGTCAGAATGGATCCTGGGAGCTCAATGGCCTTGCCAAAACAGTGTCCTGTGACACCATTTTAAGACAATAAGGCAATAATCGATGAAGACACTTGGCATCCCTCTCTGACCAGAGCATGCATGCAAACTCGCATGTGCCACACATGTATACACACAACTTAATTTTAAAAGGGAGGAGAAGCTGGGCATGGTGGTGCACACCTTTAATCAGAGCACTCACTCAGGAAGCAGAAGCAGGAAGAGTTCAAAGCCAGCCTGGTCCAGCTCTAGGACTACATAGACTACATAGAGGTAGGCAGGAATAAAAAGTTTAAGTGGGTACTTAACCATATAACACAAATATAAACCCATGGGAGAGATGAATGTGTTGACTATGTCATATTTACCAGGAACGTGTAAGACTGAATAAAGGGCTTACAATGTGCCAATGCCCTATGTATATCTTAACTACAGGGAATGGTTTTGTGAACATAATTTGTTGTTTGATTCTTTGTGTAGCTTGTATGGCACCAAGGATCTTGTGGGGCTTGGGTATGGAGTTGGTTTCAGCATGGGACATGAAACTCAGTGCCTCACATAATAAGCAAACACTTTACACGGAGCTCCAGTCCCAGCATTTGGAAAGATAAAGTTTTTAAGGATTCACAAAGTCAATGAGATTATTTAGATTTTATTCCTTTATTTCATAGGCCTGTCCATGGATAGAATCCCTAGAAAATCATAGATATGCAAATTCAGTTCCTCACCTTTAACCTTTACATCATTAAAAAAAAAAAAAAAGATTCTACCTCACAGCCCCCCAAAACATTCTCAGAGGAGGGTGATTCTGTTTCCCTGAATTGTATGGATGAGGCCTGACAAATTCTCCTTAAGGTGATGATTTGAAAGACTTACAAATTAGCACACACTCAAGGCCAAACATGGAAAAGAATCAGCTTAAGATAATGAGAATTGAGGGAAGTGATCACTTAGTATAAAACATGCGAAGTATAAAGTCAACCCTGGTCCTGCCGTTACTTCGGGCTACTGTAGATGAAAGCCCAATGAACAACACTGATGTGACCTCTGGCCAGAGGAAGAAAGTCTGAAAAGTAATTTCAAATGACTTCTGATCATGTACCCTTGGGTCCCCCCCTCCCTGAGTACCAGAGCATCAGCTCATTTCTTGCTTTTATTAAGGGTTAGGAACATACACAACAGGCCTCTATCAAAATGAGGTTGAGCTGAGATTTCAGTTGATTGTGGTTGTGTGTGTGTGTGTGTGTGTGTGTGTGTGTGTGTGTGTGTGTGTGTGTGTGATATAATGTGGTTTGAGAACAGAATTCTTTAAAGAGATGGTTTGGCCTCAACTTCAAGCTCCATGGTCAACAATGAACCCTCTGAATGCTGGTGCATTCATTCAAATGTAAAAGGCAGTAAAAACGATCTCAACACAAAAGCTTTTACAGAATTCTTACTATCACTGAAAAATGCTTGGTGTTTAAATATCCATGTGCTTGAGATATTTAACAAAAGATTGTTTCTTGGATCAATCTATTTTGGGCACATAGAATATAAAAGATGCTAGAATGGCTAACAATAGAGTTCTCTTCTCAGCAAGACCTCGAGTTGCTTCTTTTATTTCTGTGTCTTTGGATGAACAAGGGGAATTTCAAGTGATTTCAACACTGGATAAAACGTAATCCTCTCAGCCAGGGCCAGGCTCGATCAAGCATGCTGGGTAAATCTCCATGATGCCAGGCCACTGGGCAAAAGTCCCAAGGGCAGGCAGCCTGCAAAAGGCTGTGTGCTCCTACATCACCAGGCCAAATGCTCCTACAACCTTCTGAATATGCAGTTTAATTGCCTAGGTTGTAAATGAAGAAGGTTTGGTTTAACTTCAAATATTTTATTACCAGCCAAGGCTTTGGCTGAGAAAGATCTCTAAAGAGTCTGTTTCCAGTTATTTTAGAGGTAGAAATTAAGTTGTGACAAACCACACAGGTGAAAATAAAATTGCTGAGTCTGTACTTCATCTCCATGTTGAGTTAGTGTGAAAGAACAATGTGTTACTTAGCATATGAGATAGCTTGACACTGTTTTGTGATAGTTAATCCTTTGAGATATCAATCTACTTTCAGATGAGGGAAATGACAGTGGACATTAATTTGTTCAAGTTTATTCCTCTGGCATATGACAAGATTAAAGTTTTAATTCTAGTCTCAAAACTTTGAGAGCTCAGGTGACCAAGATCATCCAATTCTGAAATGTGCCCTGCACCTCTACAGTTCACTTTCCTTGGACAAAACCAGCATTAACTTGTTCCAAAGGATAACAAAGCCAATTTAAGTTCCCAAACTGGGACAAGTCACTCTCTCTGAGCTCCTCACTTATGAAATGGAAAAGATGACAAATACCTGATCTCACAGGTTATTAACACAGTTCAGACAAATTATCTGTATGTACTTGTAAATGGCATGTGAACTTCAAGTGTATCTAATAACTCAAGTATCTTAGATTCAAGTTACACTTTGGACTGAGGAGTGCACTCTGAATATCTCATAGATCGTCATTTTCCAGGATGGACATGGTGGGGTCATTACCTAGTTTTCACCTTGTTGACTTTAGGCTACAAAATACCAACCCAACCTCACTCCTACCCCCCCCCCCAGGAATCCTACATCGCTGTAGAGTTTGAGACACAGGCTGTTCACTGCACAGAAGATGGCTTTTCCTGTAATATAGTCAGACAGGCCCTGGAGACACCTGGCAGACTCTAGACTGGGGAGCCAAGGAAACATGCAAACCTAGGCGCCACCCAAGATGTGTTAAAGCATGCATTTAGACTCATCCCTCTTATACCCACACCCTCCTCTTAATACAGAAAGGAACTCAAAACTATTTAGTTTTCCTGTCCCTTTACTAGGTATCTAGTGTGAGGAAATCATAGACATTCCAAAATCTGTCCCAGTATCCCAGCTCCAAAAAGTCTTACCCCCCTCTCCACCCCCCCCCCACTGCACCCTGACCTCTCCATTAGACCAGCTTTCAGAAAGCATCAGCTGTCTGTTTCATTGTCTTTATGTTACGCCCAGCCTCCTGAGTTCCTGTACCTCTAATAATCCTTTGAAACTCTAGGGTTCCAGTACTTGGAACCCTTCATAGCACAGATATTTTTTACTCTCCGACCACAAGTTTTATTGTAATCTAATGGTCCTATATCCTCTCTCTCTCTCTCTCTCTCTCTCTCTCTCTCTCTCTCTCTCTCTCCCTCTCCCTCTCCCTCTCCCTCTCCCTCTCCCTCTCCCTCTCCCTCTCCCTCTCCCTCTCTCTCCCTCTCTCCCTCTCTGATACAGAATACATTCTAAAATCCTTCCCAGGAGTGAAGGCACCCAGAGAAGATGGTAAATAATATTTCAAGAAAGGTGTTTCCTGATCAAGTGTAGGTCTTAATGATCTTTATGTCATAATGCTAGGTTAAGACTTAAGACATTTCTCTTGCTTAACAGCTACTAACCCAATTCTTATTCCCAAAACTCAGGATAGCAAAAAGGTTGAGGGTATACAAAGAACTTGAAAAGTTGCCAGAATAATGCTATTATTTTCAAGCTAAGTTCTAAAGTTCAACTTTTGGAAGTTGCCTGCCAAAGTTCAACCAATTTTAACAGCAATGCATTTTGACAAAACTACATTGGGTTCCTGCTGATGCAGAAGGGAATAATGAAGATAAGTGTAAGTGGTGTTTACTCTATGCCAGGTGTTGTTCTAATTGCTTTCCACGCATTATCTCATATATTCTTCTTCAGGAGTCTGTATGATACACAGAAAGATCCTTGTTTTTACAAAGGAAACAGTGAAGACATATAGCTGATCATTGATTGTACTTGTAACACTCCTCAAGTCAATAATGCTTAGTCATTCATGTGGATAACCCCGAGCTGTGAAAGCACAGAAAGCACACTGTAGAAGCTGGGCACCCTGACAGTTGGGCATTGAAGGACAATGAGGGTTTTGCCCTTAGGAAAGTAATAATAATAGGAGGGAGAGGCAGGCAAGAACATTGCAGTTAGATGCAATGACACTTGTCAGGGCTTGGCTACTGGAAGGCTTGTCTGCGACCTTTCAGTGTGGCTGAATCTCAGGGCTTCCGCAGAGTTTCAAAGAGAATGAAACTGAGGGAGGAAAATGATGACACCTTGGAAAAGAATCCATGAAAGTTTTGAAGATGAGGAGTGCCAGCATCAACTCTTTGTTCCAGGAAGTATCTGACACAGCTGTGTCTGCACTGGAGCCGAACACAGAGGGAGGCAGAGGAATTCACTGAAAAGATGCTGTTTGATGCTTAAAGTAAGACATGGGAATATTGGAGCTACCAGTATATAGAGACAAATACAGCATAGCTCTATTTCTGAAGTTTGCATTCTGGTGAGTGAAGACAAGCAACACACAATAGTATAACTTAGATATTGGTAAGAATTGGGTAGAAAAAATGAGTTACGGAGAGTAGTGGCCACAAAAGCAAAGAGAAAGAATCCTCAAGGGACAGTCCTCTAGGGTTTCATTCCTTCTACAGCTGAGTTGGGACCTACATGAACTTTAATAGTCAATGGAGATCAACAGAAAAGGAAAATAGAATTATAACTGGGAGATTGCATTTTTTTTTTTTTTTTTACATTATTTGCTTGGTAAAACTTCAGCAACAAATCAGGTCATGTAAAATACCAGGATCTTCTTTCTGGCTATAATAAATGATTTGTGTCTAACATTCTTCACCATTTTCAAGAAGGCTTTGCTATTTTACTCTACCTTAATTTTCAATTGCAGTTCCCTGAGATCTGAATCAGCCATAAGTAGATCTGAGTAAAGATGCTATTGAATACAAATTCCCAAGGCAGGACAGAGCTTCTTGTCTTCAAGGAAATGAAAGGTTGATGGGCCTGAAGCCAACTGAGCAGAGGAGTAATGCCAAGGACAAGAGGCCAGAGGCCAGGGGAAACACAATGTTGCTAACAGCTGTGTTGAGGGGAAGGTAATCCAAGAGGAACTGTGAGTATTTTGCAAAGAACGTGGTAAAACCTCAACTGGCATTGTAGGCTGTGATTGGCTGATGGAGTAGAGTCTAAGCAGGGCAGAGATTTGCTCTAATTGAACACTATCTAGAAGTAGGACAGCTCTCTGTTGTTACAATCACATGAAGACAGACATTTAAATGCCTTCAAGGTCAGACTTCACCCACAACTCACCATCACAGACAAGGAGAGCATTGGTGCTAGAATGAGTGTCAATACTGTTTTACAAGAGATGACGAAGAACCTTGATACATGCATATAATCTCTAAGCTTCAGATGCTAAAGCAGGAGAATCATGAGTTTGAGTCCAGGTGTTAACAACCACCCTCACTCATCCTGATGACCTGAGCTAACATAGATGTCCTGAGCTGTCACATCTTTAAACAAGCACTAAGCCCATCTTTGTGTGCCTGTATCCAACTGTGAAATCCCATACATACATCAACCTGACAGAAGCCCTTGTGTGGAACACCAACTCAATCCCAAAGACCACAAGAAACCAGGGCAATAGGTGAATCTCTGTAAAATTGCCCAAGAGAGGAACACCTTTAAATGGTTGCTTGAGCTTGTACAGTGGTTTTGTGGTACAAAGATGAGTAAATATGCAAGAAACAACAACTGTGTGTGTGTGTGTGTGTGTATGTTTGTGTGCGTGCACATGCATGCGCAATTTTATGAGGTGATGCTTTATAGATAGTACCATGAGCTTATTTGTGTCTCTGCTCACTGAACTGTTCACCTCAGCTCAGCTGAGAACTGTGGAAGCCACAAGTTCCATTCTAGCCATCAACGCTTACATTCATTTCTCTCACTAGTGACAAGGTTAGTGTGTATGGAAAGGAAACTGATGAGCACAAACATACATATGATTCTAAAGTCAGTGTGTGATTAATTCTGCTTAGTTACTATTCTTCCTAGACAGTAAAGAGCAAATATTCCTACCTAAAACAGTGTCTAGATACCTAATGGTGGGATCACCATTGGTTTCTGATGGCACTGAATCTAAAACAAAACCATACTTTATTGAATCCTTCCCTAAATTAGCTAATCTAAGTCAAATCCTAGAGCAAATACCTTTAGCATTTCCATACCAAAATGTCTCAAGGTCCTCCATGTTCAGCTGCCTCCCTAGTTGTAGCAAGCCAATAAACATTAGTTTGAATCCATGCATTTTCCAGGTAATGTTTACAAATAATCATTGGAAAGTTTTAAGTCAGAAGATAATGGAATTTATATTGTTAAAATGAGCTTCAAGTCAGAAGTCGATGGCTTAAATCAGATCAAGCAGAAAACAAGAATTCAGACTAGGTATTGGATGTTGTATAGGACTTTGCAATACTGGTTTATACATGAGCTGAATTGAGTGTACAAGGTAGAAGAATAGGGAAAGGGGGAAGAATGAGAATGAAGGAAAAGGTCAGGCTTAGCCCACAAGAACCTTAGACAGATTGCTGAAGAATTTCAATTTTGTTTAATAGACATAGAGTCAATAGTCCAAGACAGAAAGAAAGGAATGCAAGAACAGGAGAAAAGCACTGGGGGTCAAGTCCATTGTCCTGCCTTAGTCCTAAAAGGTACTGAAAATCCATGGTGGTGAGAAACCCTCTACTTCTCATTTCTCATCTTGGAAAAAATCTGCATTTTCTAAGGAAGATTCCATCACATTCTTTCCTCTCTTTTCCCCCTTCATCCTTCTCATTATGACTGTGTTAGTCAAATTTGTGTATGACAGAATACCTGAGATGGTCAATGTATAAATAGAAAATGTTTGTTCTGCTTTAGTCATGCAGACTTTGGCTTATGATTGTTTTGTTCCATTGTCCTCAGCCTGTGACAGAGAATCAAGATGATGTAGCAGGCCTTGGAGGCATACACATATATAATCCTGTCATTGACATGAGGATTGTGAGTTCCAGGGCAGACTGAGAGGTATAGTAAGAACATGTCTAAAAAAAGAAAGAGAAAGAGGAGGAAAAGTGAGAGGGAGAAAAAGACAGGGAGAGGAAGGAAGAAAAGAAAGTGGATAGGTGATGGGAATAGACTATAGGAAACTCACCAGTTCATGGCCACATGCCAGAAGGCAGAAAAAAAAAATAACGGGGTTCTACTATCCTCTTTAAAGGCAGACCCCCTCCCCCCCCACACCAATAATAACCTGAAGTCTTTCTACCAGATCTTACCTTAAGTGTTCCATCACCACCTAGTAGTTCCAGACTGGGCACTAAGCATTCAACACATGGGCCTTTGGAGATGGTTAAGATCCAAACTGCAGCAGTAACTAACTTATATTCATGCTTCTAGACACAGATGATGCCACTTCTTTGTGAAATGATCCCCGATCAGTATCTATCTCCCAGTCCTCTCTTTCTCTCTTTGTTGTGGCTATTCTTGCACATCAGCTACTATCATGACTGCTTCTACTCCTGACTACTGACACTGTTACTGCTGCTGCCACCAATGACACTGAGCCCTGACACTGAAGCTGATGCTCTACACTTAGCAGCACGTGTAACCCTCATCACAACCTCTTCCTTACACTTGTTCCACTTTACGTAGGAAACAAGCAAAGCTCAGCAACTTTGACTGGCTTGAGGCTGCAGAACCAGAGTGGTAAACCTCAGTGATGCTTTTTTGCCCATAGTTTATCTTTTCACCATCCAGTTGCTTATTGTCAGCTATAGTCTGAACACATTAATATCTATGTTCCTCAACAGACAACACATTAATATAACTTTTATTATAGAACATTGCTATGATTGTTCCATTTTATCCTTAGTGATGGCACTTAGTATCTTACTGCAACTAATTTACAAATTAAAAGTCATGGGTATGTTTGTGTGTGTATGAAACTGCACAATACATATACGATACATACATACATGCACATAGATGATAGATAGCTGATAGAATAGATGAGAGAGAGAATGAGAGAGAGAGAGAGAGAGAGAGAGAGAGATATCAGCCATCTGTGGTTGCATTTGCAGACCTCCCTGGGGAAACCTAGTCCTCACAGACCAGTTCAGAGTATTTAGGTACACAAATCATGCTTCTTTTGTACTTAACTATATAATACTTCTCACAACATTACATATTGGTTGGTTCTGTGCATGCCTTTCTCCTCCAGTGTGGGCTTTTGAAAGGCAGTTCTGTGTGTTCTCTGGTATAAGGAAAGAATTCACCGAATGCTATCTAAATGAGAGAGCAAAATCAGGTACAGGGAGTGACAAAGGAAGTGTATAATGGAAAAAATGCTTTCATGTCAGTGCTTACCAATCTTTTCCACAGATAATGATTTCTGTAAAGCAGCATGGAATAAGTTGGAAGATCTGGATTCTAGGAGGACGCTGCTCTAGGCTAGAGGGAACTGGACCATGGTGCATATGGTATGCCTATTTTACAATTGGGTGACTATCATGATAAAGGGATCAGTACATCTTGGACATGTGCGCTGTATCAAGGGTTGGCAAACAATACTTTTAAAGGTAGAATATAAATATTTTAGACCTATGAGCTATAGTAATTCTGTTGCAGCTATCCAACTCTCTCATTGTCCCACAAAAGCAGTTATAAATAATAAACAAATGCAGATGTTATTTCCAATGAAACCTCGCTACAAAAACAGGCCCCTGCCCTGTGAGCCACTGGCTGAGTGGTGTTTTATAAGGATATTGTACTTCACAGACTTGTTATCATCTCCTCATTTCCATTTTTAATTTGATATAATCTAATTAATTGATCTCTTTTTCAAAAGATTCTTTTGATATCATACCTAAAAACCTTTGCCTTCTCCAAGCTCACAAAGATTTTTTAAATACAATTTTTGCCTCCATGATTTTTCTCTTTGGCACATAATAAAGGGTGATCTTTAGGAAGAAGATTTAATATAAGAAAAGGAGAGAGGGCTGAATATGGGTCTCAGCCAGAAGTACTGAGCAGTCTAAGGGACCTCAGACAATGGAACTAGGATGTGTTCCTGGTGCACAAAAGGACCTTGCAAACACATCCCCCATGGAGGGATACTGCCTTAACCTAGAGACAGGAGAGAAGTCCTAGTCCCTACTTCAAATGACCTGACAGATCTACATGCCCCCACCTGGATGGCATAGCTCTACATGTGGAATTGGGGTGGGGAGATGGGAGGGGAGAGTGGTCAGGGTGCATGTGACAGGGCAGAGAGGGTAAAAGGGAGGGAGGGAGGGAGGGAGAAAGGAAGGGGGAAGTGGGATCGACATGTAAAGTAATAAATTAAATAAAAAAAGAAAGAAAAGGAAGGAGGGAAAGAGGAAGAAAGGGATATGAAGAAATAGACGGAGAATTTATTTTAAACAAAGGCTTCTCTCCTTTCTTACTGTCTCTGCACTTGACTCTTCAAGGCAGACGCTCACAAAAGTTCTTTGCATCTGAACCTCATTTTTGAACTTCCAACCTTGTTGACTTCTTTCACTTATAATTTAGGGGCTCCTTACCTTTCAGTGCTGTAGCATAACTTTTTCCAACATGTATGCCAATGTTAACTTTCACCTGTAACTGCTTTTAAACACTTACTTCATTGGGCTAGGGGTTAAGAACACTGGCTGCTCTTGCAAAAGACCCAAGTTCTTTTCCCAGGACCTATGGCACATAATAGCTACCTTCAACTTCAGCGTCAGGGTTCCAACACCCTTTTTTTGACCTCCGAGGCACCAGGCCCACTTGTGGTACAATACCCACATGCTTGCAAAATGCCCATACACATAAAATAAATAAATCTAGAATTTTAAAAAAGTTTCTGTCAGCCCCCAGTAGCACTTCCCAGAGGACCAAGTCTTCAGTGAATGGACCTTGAAAGGACATTGTGAATTCAACCTAGGCACCTACTTTAGATATGGGATTGGTTCTCAGAGAAGTGAGACAGTTTGCTCACAGACAGAGCTAGTCAGTAGTCATACTGGGACTTCAGCCCGTCTGGGTTTTGCTCTGATTCCCATTTTTAAATTAGTTTAATGTTTAACCAATCTCAAATCTGAGCTTTCGAATGCTGAAAATCGAGGTCCTAACATGCTTTTTATCCAATAGCTCTCCCACTGTTATCTAGTATCCTAACCTCCTTTTTATATAGGGCCATTTTACACAGGGCCAACTGAGGTGCAGAGAATGATTAAGGCTAGGAATTTGCCTCAGATCAGATCCACTGTTCAGAGCTACATCATTTTTTAAAACTCCTTACCCTTCCTGAGGCCCCATGTCTTCCCTGGTAAAATAAGGATAGTTTAGTGCCCAGCTGAAGCTATCTTTAAGGTTTGTGGTTTTTAAGATTTTTAAAATCTGTATTGTGTTTTCCTTGCATGCCTGCAGTGTCCAAAAAGGCTAGAAGAAGGTATAAGAACCCATGGATCTGAAATTACAGATGGCTATTAACTGCCATTCGGGTTCTGGGAACCAAACCTGAATTTTCTGATAGAGCAACAAGTGCTCATAACCACAGAGTCATTTCTCTAGCCCCTGACCTTGTCTTCAAAAACAGAATTAGAATAAATACTTTTCATAAAGGAAAATTGGAAATACTTAGTAAGCACTACAAATTATTTTTATTGAATTGCTAGTGTTGATAATTGAGTCAATTTCTAACTTACCATTTGACTTTGTATAAGGCAGTTAACTGCTCTGAGTCTTGGTTATCTTTTTAATTAATTAAATGATTTTTCATTTATTTAAAATACTGATCAGGTTCCCCTTCCTCCTCTCTTCCTTCGTCCCCTTTCCTATCCTCCCATTTACAGCCTCCCATCCATTTTTCCATCTCCATTCAGAAAGCAGCACCTCTCATGGGCATCAACAAAGCAGACACACCAAGTTGAGGCAGGACAAGAGTCTTGGTTTTCTTATCAATAAGATGGGTACAAATTTTAGGGTTTGTGAAAATTAACTGGAATTTATTAGAGCGAGTGCTATAAGGTGTAGTGACCAAATTTTAGAAAAACAGTCAAGGAAACAATTCAGGAGAGCTGCCAGTCATCCAGTCCTCAGGTGTCAATTACAAAGTGCATCAGAGTCAAAGTACAAATGATAATAAATGCCCCAGCATTACCTAGACTTCAACTGTCCCTTCCTCTCAAGACTCAAGATTTGTATTAACACTGTCATGAGAAAACATCTCTGATATATTCCAGTTTGTAACTATAGTGGTTGAAACATGAAGACATGAAGAGCACTCATGGGCTCACCTGGATTAGGGAGGTCTTATCATTTCTGCATAATGATGCTTCTCACTCCCTAGCCCCCAGGATTTCTTTGTATGTTTCAGGAATTGATTGTAAACTTGTGTTGTTCTAAACAACCTCTGGGCCCATTTGGGAAAAGTCCTATATGCTCTGCTGTTGTAAGTTAGGGCTTATGGGGTATGAAGACATCTATGTTCTAAGAATATTTCAAAAGTGAACTACCTCCCCAAAGATTTCTGATTGGAGTTAGAGAAGGCAATTTGCTGTAGCTTGTTTGAGCTAAACAGAATCTTCAAGGGAAATATCTCCAGTGATGAGCTAGGGTAACAAAGAGGAGTGTAAAAGTATACCCTCACTGAGTGTCATGGAGCATCCACCAAAAATGTGCTTTCAAATGTTTCACTTCATCCACAGTCTGAAATACATTTAACACACACACACACACACACACACACACACACACACACACACACACACACACACACAGAGAGAGAGAGAGAGAGAGAGAGAGAGAGAGAGAGAGAGAGAGAGAGAGATGATGTCCACTCACTGGTTGATGGAGCCTTCCTGCTCCTTCTATGATGTGATGCCTGAGGCTCACTGCCATCAACAGCTAACCACTGAAATCGGAAAGAGAACCCTGCTTTGTTGGAAACTGTCTGCATGGATGTAGTGGTCCAAGTGCTTCACACAGATGTTTAGGGTCTCCCCCTTGATGTACTATGTGCACATGGTCTGAATATGCCACTTGCCGTCCTCCATGCTAAAGCACTTCAAGTCATCTCAATGGTGAGGTTCCACATTGCACAGATTGTACAACCCTAGCATCTGTGAGTTCTGTATTCACAACTTGGGAAGCCTGACATCCCAGGATTTCCCCATCCTGTGGTGCCCACTGAGCACCAGGAATTACAGAGGAAGAGCTTTTGCAGCTTCCCTTTTGCAGCTGCCTCCCAGCTCCTGTTGTGAATTGGGGCTGCAGAAGGGAAGTCCATGACCTGTGACTTAAAATATGCTCAGCCTCAGGGTATTGACTCAGCTGGAAGCAGGCTCCTTGTCAATGAGCAATCCCTCCCAGGTTGCTCTACTGTGGAAAGAATAGCAAGGACACCTCTTATCAGAAGCATGCAAGAATGAAGCCTGGACAGATTCCAGGCTTTGGATTGTACCAGAGAAGGATGACGAAAAGCACACAGCCCAAGAGCCCTCTGAACTCAGCCTTGTAACAAGAAAAATATTCTCATTTATCAAGCACCTAGTATTTTAGCTCCTTAACCCTTGTCACATGCTTCAGGTAGCATCTGCTACTAAAGCCTGTGAATGTAAGGCTCAGGAATGAACTGGCACTTGTATACAGCCAGGAACAAGTTTACTTCTGGACTTGGAAAGCTGAGTCCCTCTTCTTCCTGTTAGGCCAGCCTGTGAAACATGGAGGCTGGGATGTCACCCTTATTCCAGGTGGATTTCCCTGTGGGCTTTCAGCATACAATATAGAACAGGTATAGGGCAGTGCCAGCAAAGGTGTGGCAACTGTCCCATGCTCTAGAAGCCTGTTATGTTGGCAGTGTAGACTATCTCAGGCAGGCTCAATACAACCAAAGATTGAGGTTTATTGCATACCATAAGCCCTAGCTTCATAACAACAGAGCCCAAATCCATGATTTTCCCTTGTATTATTCTTTCTGAAACCTTATAGGGACTTCTATTTTCCCTGAGATAAACCACTCCCAAATAAGCCTCATGAACTAGATGCTCTATAACACCATCATACCTCCTACTTTCCATCTTTTACATCTAGAAAAGGCCAAGTAGAGTGCCAAGGTCACAGAACACAGCAGTGCTAGCATTTGCAACCACTTTGATTTGATGTCAATACAGTTTCCACACTGATCTGTACTTGACATTCTTCCTTGCTGCCGGGGCACTGCATTTTAAACAGAGTTCATGGAAAGGGCATGCATTGGTTCCCTTTTTCTGTAACCATGACACAATACCTCAGGAAAAAAATGAAGGAAGGAAAGATGGGTTTATTCTGGCTTGCAGTTTTCGGGTACAGTCCATCATGGTAGTAAAGTCATGACAGCCCTAGTGATGGGGATGGTCTTACTATATGCGTAGTCATCAAACAGGGAGTGATGAACAATAGTGCTCAGTGTAAACTCTCTTTTCTATTTAGTCTGGGACCCTCCCCCAGCCCATGGACTGGTACCCCTAATATGTAGGGTCAGGTTTGGATCAGAAAACAATAGGAAGACGAAGAAAACTATGAGGATGTTTTCTTACAGCCCTGGGCAGCAAGTATTGAGGCTAAGAGATTAGGAGGGGTCAGTTGGTGCCCAGAGCTCACATCCCCCAATTGTTCTTATCAGGGTTAGAAATGTTAGGGCTGCACAGCCTTCAGGGTCAGATGCAGAGGCCCTAGGTGGCCTTGAGTTAGAAGTATGATTTCCTTTTTAAAAGGATCAAACAGGACTTTTTAAGCTGTTAACTTTAAAAAAAAATGATGACAAATTTTGTTATGGGATATTAGAAGAGCAAGGGGGTTATATAAGGTGAAAAAGACGCACTGAACCTAGCTGCCTCTTCCCCAGAGAAAATCTAAAGTTGAATGCAAGCATGCAGCCAGACTCACATACATATGCTATTTGGCAAAGCATTGAACTAGGCCATATAATTTTTACCCATAAAGAAACGGACTCCCAGAGTAAGAAAGGAATATGGACAGGTCATATGAGGATATAACACAGAAAGGCTGGGCTGTCCCTGAGTCCCTGAACCTTAACTGTACTTATAGTTAGTCCACCTTGCCCATTTCTGCTCCCAAAGTCCCCTCTGGCTATGCACACTGTTACTAAGATCCATAAGGAATACAAAAGCAAGTGATTAGCACTGCAGATGAGCACCAGAAATTATGAAAATATTTAACCTTATGGAAGTTGCAAGTCCAATCAATTAGGACTAAAAAAGGCTGCAAATGACCTTTCTCAGGTTAGTTACTGGATCTATATTTACCCTACTTATTGGGGCTCATTTCATATTCTACACATTTCTAAGTGAGAACCATGGTTTTAAATAATAACTTCATGTTTAAAAGAAAAAAATTAAGATGGCTAAAGTTTTTTCTCAACATTTTTTGTTCCCTATAGTTAATTTTGCACATACTGGTCTTAGAAGTAAATACACACGCTAAAACAACTGAAGAATTTCCACATGTAACTTGTTTTCAAAGTATTGAGAGCAAAATCCTGAGCTTCCTTAGGTCTTATAACTCAGCAAAGCTTGTGAATGGAAATGTAATGCCCTCCTAGTTAGCATTAAAGGCCAACTTGACACAGCCTGAAATCATCTGAAAGAAAAAGGTCTCAAATTGGTAATTACCTTCATGAAATTGGCCTACAGACATGTGAATGAGGAATTGTGTTGATGGTTAATTGTTACTAGAGGGCTCAGATCACTGTAGGCAGTGTCATTTCCTAGGCATGTAGTCCTGGGTGTATAAGGAAACTTTCAGAGCCTGAGACACAGAGAGCCAACAAGCAGTGTTTTGACATGGTTTCTGCCCTGATTCCCCTCAGTGGATGGGCTGGGCCTGGAAATATAAACCAAATAAATCCTTTCTTACCCTAAATTGCTTTTGTTTAGAGTGTTTATTGTAGCAGCAGAAAGGAATTTAGAACAAATGCCACAACAAAGAAAGACACTTCCTTTAGTAGAAACACAATGTTATTAACTATATGTTTTACAAATTTTTTGGGGTGTTTGGAAAAGGGGAAGAGAAGACATTAAAAAGGAAGGGGTTGAAAGGGAGCATTTGGAAGAATTCTGTTGAATTGGGGATTTGTTTATTTAGCTCTGAGCTTGGTGGCTTTGAGACCCTGTAAAACTGACTTTGAAAGACCTGTGGAGGGCTAGAACCCTCACGCCCCGACTCAGGGAAGCCCCCACACCCCCAAATCACTCACGAGAAGGGGTCTTGATGCAAAAGCATGAGGTTTTTTATATTACAGTACACTGGGGTCCGCAGCCATACTCCACGTGGGGTACAGGACTGGGAACCCTGGGTACAGGGTTCAGACAGCTTTTATAGGGTTACAACAAAGCCTGCACATCACAAACCAATTATCTCATAGCATCCAGTGTGGACCAATCAATTTGAACTATCCAAGCCCATGCTTAGCCCAGGAAGTCTATTTCTCTAGGTCGCCAGGGTAATGTGACACAGCTCATTTCCTGTTTACATTTACTCACAGGTGCTGTCAGTAACCCACCCTGTCGTGTAAACAGTCAAGAATGACCTTTTGCCTACTCACTGCTAGGGGGCAGAGTCTAGGGAAAATTAGGCTAAATTTTTCCATCCTTACAACTTAACCTCCTTGCCCTCTCTTTTTTCTTTCAGACATCTGTCCATGTGAGGAGGAGGAACATATCAAAGAGAAATTTAACAAGAATTATACCAGTTGAGGGTCAAATAGGTTGAGGTATTTGAGGGACTTTTAGTATGGCAAGCTAATAGTTCAATGTCAAAGTTTACTACTGGATCATGAAATTAGGATTTTGAGGTCTTTCTTCTAGGTGAAGGAAGGCTTTGAGTTAACTTCTCCATGTCTTCCTTCTGGGATCATCCCCACCTACAGCACACCATATGTAGGAAAAAAAATGTTGAAGCCAGAGAAGACATTGGGAAAAAAATGTGATTGACAATAATTAACTGGCTGTTTCAGAATACCCAGCAAAGAGTGCACAAAGAAATTACCTATATTTGAGGTGATAGATAAATTACCCAGATATGATCAGCACACAATGTATAAATGAAAAGAATCATCACTACTACTGTGGGTATGAAGTATATGTAATTGTTAGGTGCTGATTACAAACAAGGCATTTTTTTTTTTTTTTAAATTATCAAGCCATTTCTCTTCCTTCTGAAGGCACCAGGGAATCCTGTTTTTTTGCAGTTTCCTGATATTTCTTGTGATAATCCTTAAGGGTGAGTACTTGTGGAGGCCAACAAGATAACTCAGTTGGTAAAGTGCTTGCTACACACACACACAAAAGGCTGCCTATGATGGCATGCACTTGTGATCCCAGCATTGAGAAGGCAGATTTCTGAGGATCTTACTAGCTAACCAGCTGATCCTACTTGTTGAGCTCAAAGTCAATGATAGACCTTGTATCAAAAACCAAGATAGATGACTCCTGAGGTATGACACCTAAGGTTGTCCTTGAGGTATTGTTTATGTGTACATGGCACCCACAAAAACATGTACACCCACAGAAACCTACATTAACACACACAAAGATTAATCATGGGTCTAACTCGCCTGATTACACACATACATATATACACACAATTACTCAGCTGTCAAAAAATGTCGTCAAGAAGTAGATAGAACTAGAAAAAAGTCAATCTGAATGAGGTAACCCAGACCCAGAAAGTCAAACATGGTGTGTACTCACTTAAAGTGAATTTTAGATGCAAAGTAAACCATGTTAACCATGATACAATCCACAGACCCAGAGAGGCTTAGTAACTAGGAGGCCCAAAGCGGTGATGTATGTGGCAGAATTCATGGATCTTATGGAAAAGGGGAAATATGAGAGATCTCTTTGGTAGAGTGGGACGGTGGAGATGGGAACACGAGGGATCAGGTTGAGGGGTGGGAGTGTGGGAGAGTACTGAAAGAGAAGACTGGAAAGGGGGCATTTCATAATCAGGTAAAAACCTGGTGCAAGGGAAATCTACAAGGTTGATCCCAGCTAAGACTCCTAGCCATGATGGATATGTAACCTGAACTGTTCATCTCCTTTGACCCAGTGAGACTTTCAGTGGAGGAACATCAGTCCAACTACACATCCTTTGATTTACAATGTGTTCTGCCTATGGGAAGTGCAGGGTATTGGTGACTGACCCAGTTGTTATCATTAACTGATGGAAACAGATGCACAGACCCACAGTCAAACATTGGGTTGAGCTTAGGGAATCCTGCTGAAGAGAGGGAGGAAAGATTATAGGAGCCAGGGACAGGGTTCAGTGGGGGTTAAGGACATCACAAGAAGACCCATAGAATCAACTAACCTGGACTCATAGAAGCTCACAGAGTCTGGACTGACAACCAGGGAGCCTGTATGGGACCAACCTAGACCCACTACATATATGTGACAGTTGTGAAGCTTGGTCTACTTGTGGGATCCCTAGTTGTGGGAGCAGGAGCTGTTCCTAATTCTTTGTCTGGTTTTTAGGAACCTATTCCTCATACTGGGTTACCTTGCCAAGCCTCATACTGGGTTACCTTACCAAGGGAAGGAGCTTAGTCCTAGCTCAACTAGATACGCCATGTTTTGTTGATACTCATGGGAGGCTTGACTCTTTCTGAACAGAAGCAGAGGAGGAGTGAATTGGAGGATGGGGAGGAGGAATGGTAGGGCAAGGGTATAGGAGGAGAGGAGGGAGGGGAAATTGCCATTGGGATGTAATGTAAATGAATAAATTTAATTAAAAATACATAAATGTTCAAAAAATAATATTTCAAATCAGCATTATACTTTCTCTGGAGGGTTATTGTAACCTCCCAGCCTGTGTCCCAGCCTCCTGAAGGACACCCAGAATCTTGGCAACCTCAAAACAAAAACTTGCCCTAGGTCCTTGCTGATGGCCTTGATTACAAATTAAGCCTT
Organism: Phodopus roborovskii; assembly: GCF_943737965.1. Taxonomy (NCBI): domain Eukaryota; kingdom Metazoa; phylum Chordata; class Mammalia; order Rodentia; family Cricetidae; genus Phodopus; species Phodopus roborovskii. The sequence goes on along the minus strand of NW_026126480.1, from coordinate 59,857,670 downwards.
TCATAACAGTTTATCAAGATTTCCTGAATTAAACTTTCAAAAATGAGTTGTGACATCCAAAGTAATCACACCCAAAAGAGCTCAGGCTGCAGAAGTCACACTCACATGCCAATAATGGTCTGTTATCATCAGCAGCCTAGTTAACACCTGAGGCAAGGAGAATTGTGAAATTAAAAGTGTTTATTGAGGTATTACAGATATATTTTTCAAAACAGAAATGGTCTGTAACTACCATTTCCAAGGCATGTGGGAAACTGGGACTGAATCCACTGGATTTAAGAGCTTTGGGAGGTACTTGGGAAAGTATAGTGCAAATCGTTTACATTGAATCTACATTGACTGTTAGAAATATAGGATACAGCAGGCCTGGCAAAACATCAGGACAGCACAGTTCCCCAAAAGACTTATTACTTCTGAGTTAGTTGGTGTTTGTTCCTTCTGAGGTTCTTGGTGCTTTCATCTAGAAAAATCATTGTAACTGGTTGGTACCAGGGGTTGACTCTGAGTTTGAGTCAAGGTGTCAACACACATTCAGGAATGTGGAGCAGACTTGTTGATTAACTTCCCTTATCTTTTCCCTTATCTGCCCTTGCCCTCTGGCCTTTGTACTTAAGTTGGCACATCTATACACTTTCTTTTAATAAGCATAACTTCACAATTGCAAGAGACTCTCATCCAGACCAATGTCATATTCATCATAGGAAGTTCCCAAAATATCCATCAAGTCTTCAGTGGAAAGCCCCCAAAGACAGTGTTTGCTCTAAGAGTGAATACACTTACCTTGTTTTGCCCTCAAGTTTTAGACTGTGGTGTTCTATTGCACAACCACAGCAAAACCTTCCCTTGTTCTCTTGACAGAATTGCCTTAAAAAGTTTCCACTTCCCTGTAACTTCTCATATTGTGTGCTGAGACCTTATCAAATCCCTGGTAATATGTTCTGTCTTCAACATTTATAATCATGATAATTTGTAGCCCCTAGTCACTATACACAGTGAACTCTGAGAGATACTGGATAAAGATAGGCCAAGTTGCTGTGCCTAATGGTCAAGGTCCTAGGTGATCTGAACACACCTTCACTTCAGATCCATTGTTCATTTTTTTTTTAAAACCTGATGCTTGAAACTATCCCAACCTCTTACATCTCTTACATGTTTATCAGCTTTGTGCTTTTATCCATGCTTTATGCTCTATTCTCTTTAAAATTTTATTTAACCATTCACTGAGGATGTCATGCATATATCCATCCCACACCTTCCCTTCTAATTTTTCCCAGATCCCCCATGACTCCACCAATTTTATCCTCTCATATATATATATATATACACACACACACACACACACACACACACACTCAGAGAGAGTCCAGTTATAAGCATGGTATAAGTGAAAATGGGGCATGAACAACCTTCAAGAAAACTGACTCTCCCTTCTTCAGCAGCCATCAACTGTCAATAGCTCTTAGCTAGGGGTGGGCCTTTTGATGCCCCTCCCCTACCTACAGTGGAATGTTGACTGACTTGATCTTTTGCTTTCAGCCATCACTGTTGTGAATTCATGAGTACAATGACTCCTTTGTATCAGATGGCACAATTTTGCAACATTTCCCCTGATCTTTGACTCTTATAATCTTTCTGCCTCCAATACTATGATGTTCCCTGAGCCTTAGAAAGAGAGGGTGATATAGATATATAATTTGGGGTTATCATACTCTTTTCTTCCATCAACAGCTAGATACCTTTTTAATTTTTAAATTATTTATTGCCTATATATGCACACATGTTTCAGTGCCTACAGAGGCCACACACATTGGATCCCCTGGAAATGGAATTACAGGTGACTGTGAGCTGGTTAGTGTGGATCTTGGGAATCTAACTGTTCTAGAAGAGCAGTATGTGCTCTTAACCACTGACCAGTCTCTAAGAATCCCTACTGGTCTTCAAAACAGTACCTTCTTAATCATCCTTTGCATCCCTTTGAATCCTCATCCCACAGCAAACCTGCTCTGGTCCTATGATTCATTTTAACTAATTCAATATGGTAGACCTGAGCCATCTCTACACCTAGAACAATCTGGAAGATTCCACTTCTGGGAACCTGAGCCATCCAGCTATCTATGAAGAGTAAGAGGCCACAGACTGTTTACAGAAGGAATTTCAGCCCTGCCCATACCTAGCTCATCTCAGCCCTCGTGCTTTTTTCACACAGGTATCCAACATGTAAGAGCCATTTGGACACCTGGTCCCAGCTGAGCTCCTGGCTAACATACTATGACTCAGAAGTGCTTTCCAGGTAAATTGAGTTAGACCACAAAATCATCAACTTTTGCTTGTTGTCTATTTTTGTGCTATGAGGATTGTACTTAGGGCCTTGCACATGCACCCAAGGCCTTGCACATAAATATATACTTTACAGTTGGTTATATTCCTAGACCCCAACCCACCAAATTTTGTTATGGTCTACTGTGCAGCAACACATACTTAGCTTGTTGCACTGTCCCAATACCTCCCCATACCACAGCTGGAAGCAGAAATTGCTTAGTTCATTCCCTGTTAAGTCTCCCTAAGGGGAAACCTTCTATCATTTCCTGGTCTCCTGGAAATGCTCCATGAAATCAATATATTTTATGGTCAATAGACTTCTGCTAGTCTGGATGAGATGTTCTCCACAGCCTAAGCATGTGACTACTTGGTTCCCAATCAGTGTCTGTTTGGGGAAGGTTAGTAGGTATGACCTTGCTGGAGAGTGGGTGGATTTTAAGAGGCATAAATAAAGACTTGTGCTGTTTTGAGTTTTCCATTTCTGCTCCCTCTTTATGAAATGAGATGTAAGCACTTAGCTTTCAGCTCCAGTAGTTATTGCCTGTCTGCTGCTATTGCTGCCATGATGGTGACGGACTCTTATTTCTCATGGAACTATATGCCCCAAATAAAACTCTTCCTTCTATATGCTGCCCTGATCACTATGTTTTATCACAGCAGTAGAAAAGTTACCAATACAGGGAGCGATCATATATATATATATATATATATATATATATATATATATAATTTTTTTATTTTACATATCGATCCCAGTTCCCCCTCCTTCCCTCCCTCACTCCCTCCCTTCCATACTGCCCTACCATCTTCCCATCCTATCCCCCACTATTCCACAGGGAGGGTGATGCCTTCCAGGAGGGAGCATCAACATCAAAATCTGTCAAGTCATTTGGAGTAGGAACTAGGCCTTTCCTCTTGCCCCTGCCCCTTTTTCTTTTCTTTTTGTTAAGCATCAGAACTAGTGATGTAAAATTTCTCTCTTAGTCAAATGTATTGTATAAAGAGTTATGGCTACTATCTAGATTTGTGTGGCTACATGGGTTGAAGTTTATCTAGTAGAGATGGAGGTGATAATTAAGAAAGTATGCAAAGACTGGAGGGATGGCTCAGTGGCTAATGGTGTTTTTTTTTTCCTTCCAAAAGTCATGACTTTAGTTTACTTATATGGAGCAGTTGACAACTCATGTAACTTTAGCTCCAGGATATCCTTTAATATAAAAGAGCATACAGGAGTGTCCATATGAGCAAAAATTGAGGTGAAGCCATTCAGTCATTTTTGGCTTATGACACATTTAAAAAAAGCTAGGTTACTATCCTAGTTTTAGAAAACACTGGGGCCCCTAGGAAAAAGAATTCCTCTGCTGGTGAGCAGTTCACTTTATTTTGGAAGCTTGCACCACCCCATTGTCTGCATCATCCTCCAGCAGAGGGCAGCACCAATGAAGTTATCAGCCTAAGACACCCCTTTCTCATGGAAGGTGATTTTGTGTTTGATTGGTTGGTGAGGTGTGTGTGTGTGTGTGTGTGTGTGTGTGTGTGTGTGTGTGTGTGTGTCTGTGTCTGTGTCTGTGTCTGTGTCTGTATGTAGAGCACTGCTTGTTGAGACCAGAAGAAGGCATCAGAGCCCCTGGAGCTGGGGTTACAATCCCTGATGAGGGAGCTGGGGACTGAACCTGGGTCCGCTGCAAGAGCATCAAGTGCTCTTAAGTGCTGAGCCACCTCTCCAACCCCTTCTCCAGATAGTTTAAAAAGCAGAGAGACATCACTTTGTCAGCTGCTTTACAATCCAAATTAATTAGTTTTGTGTAGAGAATGATGGTCAGAGCACTTTTCTCACCACTTTCTGGTCTTTGTAATTAAAGTGAGGACATCTCACACTTTGAATTTCATCAAATGTAACTTTACTGTTCCAAATGATGGCATCTCTGTGTCCCTTCAGTTCCTTCTGACACCTGCTGCATGTACATATTTGAAGGATAGTCTGGCATTTAAACCTTGGGCTAATTAAAGGATTTGGAAGGAGCAGGAAAACTTCCTTCACTGGGGAAAGTCCCCAGAAAGGGCAATTTGTTGTGCCTGTGAAAGAGCTTTGACCATTCAAGCTCTTCCTTCAGTTAAATGTTCCTTTGTCTGGGAATCATTCAACAAGAAAGAAACTGGAAAGTTAGGTAAATACCTCCCCACAAGGCAGAGTCTGATCTGAGGGCTGCAGTCAGTGCACGGCCTCCAACTGCTCCGCAATAAGCCTGTGTAGAACTAAAAGAAACCTCTCTTGAAGAGCCTTTCATGAATACTCAAAGGATAAATTGTTTGTAGTGTCTCATGTTTGTAATCCCAGCCAGCACTTAGGAGTCTGAGACTTGTAGCAGCCCAATGGATAAGGAGCATCAGAACACAGGATCAGGGCAACATAGCATTCTTGAAATAAATTCAGGCTCTCAGGATACTAGGATTGGAGAATAGGCATCACATGTCCACCATGGGTGGTATCTGATTGGACATCTGGAGGTACAGAAAACTCTGTCTTCAAAGGAAAACGAATCATGGAAAGTAGAAATGAGTCTCCGGAGCTTGTGGTGGTTTGAAGGAGAAATGTCTCCCTCAGCTCATGTATTTGCATACTTGGTTGCCTGTTTTTTGTGCTTCTGGGGAAGGTTAAGGAACTTTTAGGAGGTGGGGCTTTGCAGGAGGAAGTATATCACTAGAGTGAGCTTCATGGGTGCAGTCTGGGCCTACTTCCTGCTCTCTTTGCTTCAGGTTTGCAGATAGAACTTGATCATCCAGCTTCCTGCTTCAATCATTTGCTTCCATGCCATCCTAGCATGATGGCCCTTAACCCTCTGGAATAATGAGCCAAAATAATCCTGTTCTTCCTTAAGCTACCTTTGGTCAAGGTGTTTTTTCACACCACAGAAAAGTAATACAGAGCCATAGTGAAAACACTCATCTCTTTATTTTCATCTGACAGGGTTTCAGGTAATTGAAGACTACCTAACCACTATGTAAGAATTATAATTAACTCTAATACTAATTGCTATTTAACCATTTCCTATTACATGTGAAATACTGCCACATATTTATGGCGGAATACAAGTTAATCTTTATAATCATGGGATGATACAGGTCCTACTTTTCTCATTTTAGAGTTGACAGCATTGAGATAGGAAACTAAGAAACCTGCTAGAAATCTTTGTAATTAGAATTCCGTTCAGATTTGTGCATTTGTCAGCTTTGCACTCTTTTTTTTTTTTTTTTGCCACGTCATGCCCCATATATCTACGATGGCTCCATTGGATAAAAGTGGGGCATAGTGGAGAACTATTGATGAGAAGAACAAAACCATACTAAGATTTTAAGTAGTGAGAGTATGTGAGATTTTAAATAACAATTTGTGAGGTCTAGAGAGACAGCTCTGCTGGTAGAGTGCTTGTCTTATAGAATAAAAATTGGGTTCCATTCCCAGATCCCATATAAAAACACCAGGCATAAAGATGAGTGTTTTAAATTCCAACACAGGGGAGGCAGAGATAGGCTGATTCCTGGATGCTGTGGCAAGCAGGTCTATCCTACTGGAGAGTTCTGTCAACTATTGTAGAGATCAGTAATACATATAATCAGTAGTATAATGATCTATAATTAAGAGAATAATTACATAATGTCGGACAAGCTTGAAACTAGAAACTGATGCAAAATACTGAAGAATAAATAAATTATATTTAAAGTTGGATATATATTCAAACTTAGGGAAGAAAAAAATTTTTATGAGAGTAAAAGTAACCACCAATTGTAATATTATTTGAAAGATATTCAAAACCAGGAAAGTAAAAGGAGTATTTGTGACAATATTTGTAATTAGGCAAAAAATGTTTAAGGTGTTGTAGGTAAGATACCAAGCACTTTCAGATATGAGAGTAAGAGCAATGAACAATTTAACTGAAGTACCACCACCAATAGCAATTTTTTCATGCTCAGCCAGTAAATGACAGGGATAGGATTCTGAAATACAGGGCACAATTCCAAAGTCCACATTCAAAAGTAGACAACGAAATTAAAAGATGTATTATGTCAGGAATCCCCAGTAACAATCTCAGGTTTGACAGTTTTCTGTGAAAATTCCCAGACCTCAGAATAGATGTCTTAGCCATGGTGATTACAGTCTAAGGACACAGGGTATTAAAATCAACAAAAGAACAGAGGTACATAGACAAAAGCCAGTTCTGTTCTCCAAGGGATGTCACACAGTCAGTGATTCATTATCCTACTGTGAGTCTGCAACAATACCCAGGAACTGTATTTGGGCAGAGCATCTCAGCTGAAACTAGACATCTAGAGTTTTTATTGGAGTCACTCACAGAGACTTAGGAGGAACATATGACTGATAAAAGTTCCCCAGTCACCAGTTTCAGCTCTACCCTATAAGTCAAAATAATCTAGTATGCTCAAGTCTTAGGTGATAGAAACCATAGCTCAACCATAAATCATATTGTTAACATAAACTGGTATGGACCAACTTCCCAGGTAAGTCAATACATTATTCTCAGTCAAGATATTCTAAGAATTCAGCGGAACTTGACAGAGACCTGAGAACTTTCTTGCTTCACTCTTTGCTATGGTTGTATTTTCTGCAAGAAGTAATGAGGATTAGCGCTCCAAAGAGCTGTAACATATCCTGGTAGCATCTATAGAGAAAGTCTCACACTTCATGTATTGAAACTGCAAGTGCAACCATGGATGAGAATCTGTGGTCACTCTGAAAGAGATGGGCCAACTGAAGGGTCAGGCATGAAGGGAGTGTTTTAGCTATTAGAAGGAAACAGGCTATATCCTCAATTGGGCATACCTTCACAGTACTTCAGTCCATTCAATAGGGGCCAATAATAGTCAGCAGGTGAGATTACCAGAGGCCAAATCATGCCTGGGTAAAGGTTATATCTTAGTTCTTGCTTTATCTTTGCCCTTATTCTTAATCAGTTTATTATGAGACATTCAACTCCGATTGACATTTTGTTATCACATAGAGCAAGAGACAAGAAAAGCAGGTGCCTTACCTGATCACCTTTAAAAATCTGACACTGAATTTTTAAAAACAAACTAGAAGCTATGTTTGAAATATGTGAATATAATGTCTATAAAGATTTTGGAGATATCAAGTTTCAGTGGCCAAAGAGAATGAGGGATGCTGTGGTGGTTTGAATGAGAATGTCCACCATAGGCTCACATGCTTGAATGTTTACACTCCAGTTAGTTGAACAGTTTGAAGAGTTAGGGAGGGGTGGCCTTGTTGGAGTAAGTATGACCTTGGAGAAGGTATGCACTGAAGCTGGGCTTTGGGCTTTAATACCCCATGACAGGCCCAATCTCTCTCTGCTTACTATCTGCAGGTCAGGATGTGAGCTCTCAGTCACATTCTTACCTGCCTACCTCCATGGACTAAACCTCTAAAACTGTAAGAAAGTCACAATTAAATACTTTATTAGAGTTTCCTCGGTCATGGTGTCTCATCACAGTAATAGAGCAGTAACTAGAACAGATGCTTTGGAGAAAGATTAACTAGAGAGAGAGAGAGAGAGAGAGAGAGAGAGAGAGAGAGAGAGAGAGAGAGAGAGAGAGACTGTATGAGGTGAAGCAATACCGTGACCAAGGCAATTTATAAAAGGAAGCATTTAATTGGGAGTTTGCTTCCAAGGCAATTTATAAAAGGAAGCATTTAATTGGGAGTTTGCTTACTTGAGGTACTCATTGCATTTACAACTCAGCATGGCTGCAGTCATGCTAAAATGAGTTCCTACAGAGTGCCAATTACAAAATGGAGCACGTAACTTCCAAATTGCTTTGGAAAAGAATTCTAGGGAAAGAGCACACTTGGCCTTTTCTCATTTGCTGAATTGCCAAGAATTTTTAAAATTACCTTTATTCTATTTGTCTGAATATACAGGTGTTTGTATCTGCATGAATGTATCCACCCATGTGTGCTTGGGTGCTTGTGGGAGCCAGTAGGAGGAGTCAAATCTCTTGGAGCAAGAGTTACAGGTGTTTGTGAATCACCTGATACGGGTGCTGGTTCCAGACTCTAGTCTCCATGGTTAAGAAGAAAGTGTTATTAACCACCAATCTATGTCTCTAGTCCACAGTGTTTTGTGTAGTGCTACGATTTCTGTTTTGTTTGTTTGTTGTTTCCATAGTCTTTTTAACAGGATTAAAAACTGGCCACTGAGCTCCTCTTCCCTGAAAGAGCAGCTATTAAGAAGCCATATTCAGTGAAGTTTTGGTAATCTGGCTAGGTGTCATGACCCCTTTTCAGGATAAGTGACAGGCTACTAAATAAATAAGACACATTGATTATGGAAAAAGCAAAGTGGTATTGAAGTACAGTTATCTAATTTGAAAATGGTGACTAACTCATTAGCTAATACAATTGAATGGCAAAGTTTAGTAGCGGGTGCAATTATTTACTAAATAGTTATTATGTCAAATATGCAAAAGTAGATGATGTTTCAGTTTATCCTCAGCAAAACGGCAAAAGAAATCAGACATGAAATCATCTTTTCACCATTCAGGGCACAACCAGCAGGAATAAAAATTTACTGTGATTTTATGTATACATTCACAATAGAAGAAAACGCTAATGTGTTACTAATGTGTGGCTGGGAATTGATAAACCTCTCTCTCTCTCTCTCTGTCTCTCTCTCTCTCTCTCATGAGTTTAAGTGAACCTCTGGGAAATTTTCTGAACCACCGCAGAGCTTCTTTCTGTCAAAGCATGACTTCTAATGCCACTCCTAGAAGCCACAGAAAGGTGCATTCCTTCCAATAATTGAGAGAGCAACTCAATTCATCACCCCTTTCTTCCAATCTAAGTACTAACAAGGTCAACTCTGCTTGGTTTCCAAGATCAAAGGAGATTAGACACAGTGTGGTATGGCTTTGGTGCCTATTTTCTTCTCAATAGCAAATATTATCAAATGGATTTACACAACTCTAAAATAGGGACTAGTCTGGTGATTTGAGTGAGAATGGCCCTCAGAAGCTAACTTATTTGAGTGCTTGTTCCCCAGTTGGGCAAAACTGTTTGGGAATGATTAGGAGTGTTGGTATTGTTGGAGTGGTGTGCCAGTAGGAAGGCTTTAGGGTTTCCAAAGCCCAAGTCATTCCTAGTTAGTTCTCTCTGTCTCCTACTTGCCAATCAGGATGTAAGCTCCCAGCTACTCCTCTAGCACCAAGCCTGCCTGTCTGATTCCATGCTCTCTATCAGGATGCTCATGGACTCACCCTCTGAAACTGCAAGCCCTGGATAAGCTGTTTCTTCTGTAACATGCCTTGGTAATGGTACTTTGTCATGGCAATAGAAAAGTAAGACAGTGGTAAAAAGCTTTGCCATTATAGCTTTATTTTTTCTTTTAATTATTAAACAATTTTCATTCTGATTCTTTTATTTCTAGTCTTTATATATATAATTTCAACTTTACTTACTCTTTGATAATTTCACACATGTAAATATTTTGATCATATACACCACCCATTTCCTCTAGACCTTACCTCAGCATGTCTCTTCCAAATTTCTCGTCTCGTGTGTGTGTGTGTGTGTGTGTGTGTGTGTGTGTGTGTGTGTGTGTGTGTGTGTCTGAGCCCCATTAGTACTCTCCCCAGATGCACAAGGCTGTGGAGCCATCCTTTGGGGTATGGACATCCTCTCCAATGGAAACTGACTCTCCCTTTGCAAGTATCCATCAATTGCCAATAAATTCACAGGATGGGGCTTCATGAACCTCTGTCATGTCTATGCTGATATTTTAACTGCTTGATCTAGGGCAGGTTTTTTGTAGGGAATCACAGCTGTTGTGAGATCATGGGTGCAGCAGACAAGTCACATCCAGAAGAAAGAATTTCATAGCTCTCCTCCCCATCCTATAGTTCTTACATTCTCTCTGTTTCTCAACATTTTAGTTAAATAAAAATCGTTCTTATAATATGTATGGTATAAGAATTTTTACATTTATTATGTAATAGCTGAATATTAGCTATGCAAACTTATGTATGTGAAAAGTAAAGTAAAATGTAGCTAAAAGAGCCTTGATTGATTGATTGATTGATTGATTGATTGATTTTTTTGAGACAGGGTTTCTCTGTGTAGCTTTGTAGACCAGGCTGGTCTCAAACTCACAGAGCTCTGCCTGCCTCTGTCTCCCCATTGCTGGGATTAAAGGCATGTGTCACCACTGTCTGGCTAAGAGCCCTTATTTTACTTTATTTTGATTCATTCATTTCTTAGTGTATTTGGTAATTATCTCTATACAGTTCTCACTGAGAATAAGGAAGTTTGATGGGTACAAGTGGGGAACACTGACACTGAATTACAATTTCAAGAATTTCTAGTTAAAATTTCTGCTTGTTATTTTCTACTCTGAAAACAGTGATTTATGATTAAAAAAACCCCACCCTCATTTGCATTCCTTGTGTATTTGCAGTCCTCAATAGTGATCCCTGAAACACAAGGAAGGAAAGATAGATTTATTTCTTGCAGACTCTACTTTAAGACCCTTATTTGGGGAGGTAGCCCCTCTTCTAGGCCATTTTCTCTTTTTCACCTGATGGAGCCACCAATGTGTCTTGAGGTCATATTTTCCCAAAGATTAAGCTATAATAGAAGAACTAAGAACTATTTAGACTAAAGTCACTTGGAATTTATTCCAGGAGACAGCCACTCCTGCTATAGGACTTGGCTATGACTGCTGCCCTCTGCTGGCATGGTGGAGGTATCCTTTTGGACTATCTTTTGCAACCTGGCCAAAAAAAAAACCCAACTCACTTTCTGCAGAACTTAGGTAAATGGCCAATCACTTCTGTACAACTTCTTATTGTTTAGTTTATTCATTTTAAAACTGTGTTAGACAGGCATGGTAGACCAGTCCTTTTATCCTAACACTTGAAAGGCAGAGACAGGTGGACCTCTCAGAGCTCAAGGTCCACATAGTAAGACCCTGTTTCACAAAAAACAAAAATAACAAAAAACTTTATTTTAACCTAGAAAACAGTGTCACCGAAAGACTTTTGAATTTTCAAAACTCTTTCAAGAATTCTAATAAGTCTCTGAATTACATGCCTTCTAATTCATTCACAAAAGATTTCTCAGTTTTTAGTTTATTTTTTGTGGTTCCTGAGTCACTGAAGACACTATTCACACTAGGCAAGTGAATTCCCAGTCCAAAATTTTCAATTTTATAAAGTACTCATCTTTATAAGAACTTATAATACACTGCACAGAAATTTTTCTACCCTATTAGCTAGAATGAATGGTGTCACCTATACTGTAAAGAGAAGCTTGGACATGTCTGTTATTCACATCACAGATTAGCTATGTCTGAAAGCTAAGTTCTCTGACTCCAACAGGAAGAAAGACAATTCTTTGGTGTCTGCCATCCTATTGACAAAACAGTGTGAGTTCTTGACTTCAACTAATTTGGTGTAGAAATATATTTTATAATTTCTTTTGAGTTGTACTACATATACAGAATGACATCTCCCATCATCTCCTCTTTTCTGTCTAAATAAAAAGAAGGGTTTTAACCTTATCATAGCAAAATATATAGCACAACAGTTATCCAATAAGAATCACAGTTAAAGCTGGACAAAACAGTCCTACAGACTACAGCCAGGATATCTGAATCTTCTTCGAATCCCCCAAGACAGCGCCCCTTACCAGCAGGAAGTAGTTTGGAAAGAACGACGCCCAAATTCCCAAATATTGTGTATAAATGTTTGTTTTCATTTAATTGGACTTTGTTATAAAAAATTAAACAAAATAAAAAAATTTATATGGCAAAAAAATTTGATGGTAAGACATCAGGAGAAAATGATATACAAAAAGTCATTAGGTTACAATTTTGTAGATTGGAATATTTATTTTTATGCATTGTATTAATGTCATTTATATTATTTTGAGTATTTGTGCCTTAAAGTATAATTTTCACTTTAGTATTAGTATTTATACTTTGAGAAATTTACTAGCTGGTGATTATACTCTCCATGTCTATTGGCTCATCAAGGATATTTTAAATACACTTTTTAATTTTTAGACATTCTAAAAAAAAAAGAATCACAGTTAACAATATTTAGTCCATTAACATTTAGTAAGATTTAAGAAAATATTGAAAATATTGAAAATATTGTCTATAAATATTTGTTTTCATTTAAATGGACTTGGTTATATAACATAAACAAATAAAAAATAAATAAATAATATCTATTTAAAGCATTAATAGCTCATTGAAGTATTTTTGACTCCCCCTCCCAGACCTTAGGGTTGACTTTGAAGCCCTGTTTCTAGCCCTTCTGTCGTATGTTTCTGTCTGAGGGTAGTGGACAGGCTTCCCAGAGCTGCCTGATGGTCACTGAGCCTGGTTTCCATGGGAGAGCCCTGCAAACTAAGTTTTTCCAAGAGACTTTCACGTCCTGGTTATTAACAAAGAAAAAAAGGAAAACAATGTAATAATTGATATGATTTTGTGAAAGTATTTTTCTTGAGATAATCTAACATTTAAAACATTATATTAAATAACACACGTGGGAAGGTGAAAACAGAGAAATAACTTGTAAATTGGTGATTGTTCTCTGTCCCACCAACTGGGGGGGGGTTGACTTTCCAATGCATAGCTTAAAAATCTGACTTATTAAACCATTTGTATCTAATATGTACAGTGTAAACTTGACTTAAAATACCACAGTGCTATTTTTTTCTTTTTTAGGGAGAAATCTCTCAATGCCTTTTGAAGAATGTAAGATGATGGGGATGTAAACTTGTATAATTGCTCCTGTGAAGACAGACTGTAAAGAAGGTATTTGTAATCTTTTATCACTTGGGGTTGCTTTTTCTCAGAATTCATCAGAACTTTGAATCTCTCTTTTTTAAAACAGGCTGTTTTTACTGAAAGGGTTTTTCTTCTCTAGAAACCCAACTCTACATAGAAAAAGAAAAAAAGGAAAACACACACACACACACAGACACAAAGACAGAAAAACACTATAAAGAGTTTTAAAAGAAGGCAGCATTCATCTTATGTCTTTTGTTTAAGTTTTTTAAGTTAAGAGAAGCTGGTGACATACACTTTTTTGTGCAAAAATAAATGAATGACAATAGATTTAAAAATTTTATTATGTTCTTCTATGTGAAAAGTCTGTATAATATTTCCCATGAATATGCATTATTTTACTTGTGCTTTTTTTTTACAGAATTAATCTGAAATGTACAAAGCCTGGATTTCCTATAGAGTGTAAAGTTACTTTAATTTTAATTTTTAATTTTGGAAATTCTGCAGAAATTAGAAGTGGGGAGTTGTGAGGGGAGCAGGGAGGGCTTGATGGTATACCTGTATGTGTATTTCAGAGCCTTTTAAATATAAAAGCTGTACATTTCTGGGAAGTTCTGCTTTTATGTTTGTTTGTTTGTTTGTTTGTTTCCTTTTTCCTTCAAGCATTTTTTGCAGTAAGCTTCTTATGTATATACCAGGTAATTAGAAAGAATGCAAAAATATGTGATGTTCGTTCAAGAACTACAGCTCAGTGCTGGTTCAATACACTAAAGACTGTGATAAAAAGAAACAATGATAAAGGCCTCCATTTTAAATGTCATTCATATATACCTTGTGGGTAAGAGCTTTTACACACTTTTTTAGAGAAATAAATTGTTGAATTACTGAAAAAGAAAGTAAATATTCTGTCATTTCCAGGAAACTTGAGGCGGGGAAAACAACTTAAACAGTTGCTTGGAGCCACAGGACTAGCAACTAAAAGCTTTGAGTGCTAGATAGAAGATCTCAGAGATGGGTGTCTACTCTTTAGATGATTGTTGCTGGCACATGTTCAGGAAAATTTGTTTGAACTAAGCTAATAGGAATGCAAACACAACATTCATCTTCTCTACTGAAGAAAGGGTCTTTCTATAACCTAAGATCTCTCCCTCTCTCTCTCTGCCCACCTCTCTCCTCCCCTTTCCTCAGCCACCCAGTCTTGCTTCTCATCCTATTCCTCAGTCCCCCTCTCCTTCTTCCCCTCTCCTATGTAATAGACATTTGAGTGCTGTTATTGCCTCCTCTCCCTACAGTGCTTTGCCTTCCAGCACTTAAACTTCCATAAAGAAGAGATTTATTAAATATAAACATTAGAATGAAGGAACAAATCTCAGCCAACAATGCTGATTTCTCTTTCCTGGTGTGGGAAGTAACAGTAAAAAAAAATCATTGAAAAATACACAAAACTAGTCTTTTTAAAAAGTCACATTTATTTATTTGTGAATGTACATGTCACAGAATAGCTATAGTGGTCAGAGGACAACTTGATGGAATTGGTTCTCTCTTTCCACAATGTGGGTTCTAGAAATCAAAGTTAGGTTGCCAGGCTTGGCTGCCAGCAGCTGTACTTGCTGATCTCAGTTTCTTTCCTAACAATTTTACTACTGCACCACACACATTGTGCATCTGTGTGTGAATGTGTAGTAGTTTTTACATACTAACAATATAACACCTAGGGAGTGACCTGGGGGAGAATGGTTTTGAATAGAACTTTTTAGATGAGAAGGTACTTCTTCAGCCAATAAAAGAAAAACTACAGAAATCCAGAGGAGGTGTGTGTGAGTGTGTGAGTGAGTGTGTGTGTGTGTGTGTGTGTGTGTGTGTGTGTGTGTGTGTGTGTGTGTGTGTGTGTAGTGGGGCAGGGCACAAAACAAGCCTACTGGCTAATGGGCACGGATCAAAAGCCAGCAAAGCAAAACAGAAAAGAATACAATTCAGCTAAATGTATTAGAGAGGTGTTCTCAACCTGTGGATTGTGACTCATTTTGGAGTTGAGTGACACTTTCACAGGGGTCGCTTAAGACCATCAGGAAACTCAGATATATACATTATGATTCATAACAGTAGCAAAAATATAGTTTTGAAGTAGCAACAAAAATAATTTTACAGTTGTGGATCTCCACAACATGAGGTACTGTATTAAAGAGTCACAGTGTTAAGATTAAGGGCCACTGTGTTAGAGGGATCCTGAGAAAGTGGGCCCTGTAACAGAATTGGAACAGGAGAATGTTACCTTTTGCATGAAGAGGAAACAGAATTGCATGCATGAACATTGTGAAGACAGAGAAACAGTATGTGCAGTTCATGATGTACCCCTGCTTTCTAGAACCCCCTCCCCCACCTAATGACTACTTATTACTTCTCTCTGTTCACTCAGCCATTTCTCCATGTACAAGCATGGTCCCCTCACCATTCTTTCCCAGCCTTATAGAGGCACATAGTTCCACTGATTCCAGTCACAGGGCATGCGGACATGAACCAGCATGGCAGACACTCTATGCATTGTGAAGTTAGATTTATCCACATGTGCATACATGGGGAAGCCAAGATTTCCTAGAGTGTGAATCTGGTGGCGAGCAATATGGTAAATGAGACCCTGGCTCCGGTACTGAGGCAAGGTGCCTCCCATTCTCAGTTCTCCAGTGTGGTCCATCAGGCTCCAGGACACAGGGGTCCCATCTGGCCCCATAATACAGAAGCTGGGGAAGGTGTGGATACAGCGCTCAATGAACTTCTGGCTTCTCTCATTGCCACCAAAATGCCAGATGCTGTTCACCAATGCAGCATGTGGAACATCCAGGGAGGTGAATTTGAACATCTCTTTGTTACTATTGAGAAAAACAGAAAAAAAAAGCAGTCCTTAATCACATAGGCTATGAATAATTTTATTTATTTCCCCCTACATTGCCCTAAGAGGCAAAAAAGTAGAATATCTAAGATTGTGTTCTCTGTAGCCAGATTGCCTGAGTTCCTATCAACATGGTGTGCGTGAGTCTACTGATTAATTACTCTTCACCTTTTGTAATTTCCTCATCTAGTGAACAGGGCTAAGAAGCAACTTGCATTGTAGACTAACAAGTCAGTGTGATGTGGGCTCAGATTCCATGCCAACAGGTAATAAAATGCTCCAGGTAACATTCCCAGTTTATCTACCTGTGACCATTATATTTCTAGTTAGAGAGTTCAAATATGATCTTTCAGTTAGGGAGTTCAAATATGATCAGTCTCGTTTCATGAAAAAGGAAACAGTTTTGCAGACAAGCAAGCTTTCTAAAAACAAATGTAGCAAGCAGAAAAGCCCCAGTTCAGAATCATAGACTTTGGTATCTTGTGGTCCTTAGGCACTGTGGAGCACAAAAGATAAAGTCAAATGCAAAGAAGGGCAGCAATGTGGAATGAAGATGGTCCTTGTCACTGGGTCCCGATTTCTGAAGACATCTGCAGTGGTGTGAGAAGGCTTCAGGAGTCATTTTGGAATGAGCTATGGAGGTAGATCTAGGCACTCTACTTCAACTCCAGTTACAGGTTCTGTCATCCATGTGCTGAGGAAGCTATTCTGGATTCTGCTTTCTGTCAAGAGGTTAGGCTGTCCTCTAGCTCATAGCAGGACAAAAGTTCCCAGAAGCTTCTAGATGGGAGTGTTCTCCAGGTTACAATGTAATATACATAGAGAACATGGTTCTTTCAGGTAGAAAACTTCACAGAGGGTTGTAAGGTTGAACATCCTCAAATCATACTCTTCAGTTTTTGGTTCTATTCTGCATTACATTAAACAAAAATGGGGACAATATGAAACCTATTAACATATTTTACTAGAATATTTTTATTATTCCAGTTGTTCTATGCAGAAAATTCACTGAAAAAATATTTGTTTAAAACCCACTGTGTGCCAGCTACTGACAATCCCAGCTCTTGCAGGGTTTTCCTTGTTGTTAGAGGATGAGTCAGACATCAAGGCTGTAGAATAAATTACCTAGTTTCAAATACTCAGAAGTACTCTGAGTAAAATAAACCCGAGTCCTGTGCAAGGGTGATTTTTCCTCTAGGACTCTGCTGAGGTAATTTGTGAACAGATCTAGAAAACAACAAAATTAGTGAAAAGATTGGTCTGCATAGAAGAGAGACACATTGACAGAGAGGAGATAATATTAGAAGTCTGATCTCATGAAGGTCAAGTAGAAATGGTAGTAAAGTTATGGCATAACATCACTGTACATTAACTTCTGCATTAAGTTTCAACACTAAAAACAGCATGAAATTATTCGAATAGATATTTTATGTCACTAAACCAATAGTAGATTGTTAATTGACTTTCTGAGAGGCAGAGGGAGAAAGAGAAAGCAATCTAGCAAAATAGACAGATAAAAATACGAATGAGGTTCTCTTTGCTTTAATCCTTACCAAAATTATTAACTTGAAGTAACCTGAAGTTAACCAATATATCAAATTCTAATGTTACCTTTCTTTCTTATTTTACATAAGAAATAACATTGAAATAACAATGTTTTGTTTGTGTTATTTTAGCTTTTCTCAATCTATTAAATCAACCTCATCCTCTTTAGATTACCTCCATTAGAGCACTTCATTTGAAAGAATAACTCAACCTCTGATTTTAGACTCATGTTTACAAGACAGTTCATGCTTTTAATATGAACTTGTAATTTTTTTTAACAAAGGCTAGAAGCTTCGGAGTGAATAAACAAGATAAAATATAAGGTCTGAGAGGTAGATGAAAATTCCTCTTAGAAGGCTGAGAAGTTCAGAAATATTTAAAAGTATGTCAGGAAGCCCTGAAATTAATTCTGAAAGCAGGAGAGAGACATGGTCTTAACTTAAATTTTATTGTGACTAGATAGCTACTCTGCAGAATATTTGTTATATAGTTACCAGGGCAAAAACTAGCAGAGGGCATGGCAGGTTAAACCGTAACCCACATTCAAATTGTATAAGCAATTAAAATTTTAATTGCATTTATTTATTTATTCACTTGTTTATTTATTTGGATGGTGCATAGTCCTGTGTGAAAATCAGAGAACAACTTTTTGGAGTTGGCCATCTTCTTCATCAGGTAGGTCCCAGGGTTTAATTCAGGTAATCAGACTTGCCAGCTAGCACCTTTAGCTGCTGAGCCATCTTGCCAGCCCTTTATGCAGATAATTTTGCTTAGAAAAGGAATCTTTGCGTAAACAAGTTTAGGACTTCAGTATAAACTTATCCCAATCATTCAGTGGATCCCACATCTGTTGATAAGTGTCCTCACAACAAATGGAAAAGACACAGATGATAAAGAAGGCCATGTGAAAGTGTTTTTGTGAGTGAGTCAATGTGTCCCAAAGCCAAGGTAGTCCTGGAATGGCAGTGGGTGTTAGGGGAGATCAGAAGAAATTCTGTTCTGTGGATTCCAATGTAACATAGCCCTGCTCAAGTCAAGTCTTTTACCTAGACTCCAAATCAATGATAGATCACATGTGCTTTGATTTTAGCCCAGTGTTTTTTGTTTGTTTGTTTTGTTTTGGGGGGAATTCAAGACAGGGGTTCCTTGTGGCTTTGGAAGATTTTCTGTATGTAACTAGCTTTTGTAGCTGGCCTTGAACTCACAGAGATCTGCCTGCCTCTGCCTCCCAAGGGCTGGAATTAAAGGCATGCACCACTACTGGCCAACTAGCCCCATGTTTTAAGGTGACATTTAATGATCACCTTGGAAATCTAACACAGGAAATATGTCACTACTAAGAGAATTAATGGTGCAGAACTGCTTCTGAAACACTTACATGGGCTTGGGCTTGTCACTGCTGTGTACTAAGTTCTTGGTATCCACCAAAGAAGGAAGCAGTTTCTTTGCTGTGTCAAATATCATGTAGAGAAAGCATTGCGTATGCTTGACCTTGCCCAAATTAATGGCTCCAAGATGTTCTATCACTTTGTCCAGGCTTGACTGTGAACCTCGATGGAGAAAATGAGGAAACAAATGACATACCGTTATTCATCTTAACTTTCAGGAAAGGCTGTCCAGTGGAACCAAAGGGAATATGAACATAGAATCATCAAGTCTTGTATTAAATAATGGACAGGCTTAATATGATAGAGATGATATCCCTTCCATGTTTTTTTAAAACCTAAGTTTTGGATGGTGTTAGGAACTAGCAGCCAGCTGACCCCCGCCCCGACGATGGGCGGGATGCTCATGGCCATGTCAATCCCTACAACAGCTTTACCTGGCGGCCAGTTACGCATGCGCAAGCCTCTTTTAAAGCAAGTGTCCCACCTCTCTCTCTCTCTCTCTCTCTCTCTCTCTCTCTCTCTCTCTCTCTCTGGCTTCTCTCTCTGGTCACTCTCTGTTTCCTCTCTTTCTCTCTTTGCTCTCTCTCTGGTTCCTCTCTTGCCCCCCTGCTCTCTCTCTATCTCTCTCTCTCTCCTGCTTTCGGTTGGCCACCAGCTACCCCCTCTTTCTCTCCCTTCTCTCAATAAACTCCACGTGAGTGCTGAGTCTCATGTTTGTGTTTCTTAGGCATTAGCTGCAGCAAAAGAACAACAGATGGTGTCACAAACCCTGAATACTTAAGAGTCCAGTTATAGCTACCAAAGAAGACGAGTTAGAAGCAAGGTAACTGACATTGAATGGACAAAGTCTATGTATTCGATCCATTAAAATGTTACTATACAGTTCTCAGTTCCTTTCAATTACACTGATATGACTTCCTTCACCATGTCTTGACTTTGGTTCCCTCATAAACCTTGTTGAGACTCGTGGGAAGAGGGTGATCTAGTAAACATGATTCAAAGAGTGCACTGAAGTTGACTTTCACTTTCTGTTCCTGATCCTGTGACATTCACATGTCACCCAATCAATTTCCATCCCTGAAATTCAGAGTTGGCACAGTGTTATGAAATACCAGGCTTGGGATCATGATGAGCCTATTCCTGCTAGCCCACAAATAACCCTCCAGGTGACTGAGTCCATATGTATGAATCTAGGTGAGACCAGCAGAGCCACCTAGCTGAGCCCAATCCAAATTTCCTACACATACAATTGTAAGCTAAAATAATTGTCATTTTGGATCGATATTGAGGAAATTTGAAATTCTACACAACTAGATAGGTGATTCCTAAGAAGTTTCCATTAAATGTCTCATTTAATACTTAAGGACTCTATGTTTTGAAAAGTATTATAATCATGTTTTCCTCACAAAAACTTTGGTCTCCATGGCAGAAGTGACCTAGCTTTTACTACACAGCTAATAACTGGCTCAGCCAGGTTTCAGTCTTAGATCATGTAACTCCAGAAGACAGTCTTGTTTACCAAAACATTCTTTTGAAAATGTGACAATGTAATAAAACATAGATGGAATGGTAAGATACATTGCTCTCATATTTATGTTCCTAAATAAAATATGGGCATACTAAAAAATAAATCTCAAGAGGTGGTAAGAAATTTCCTTTGTGAACCTTAAACACTGCAGCTCTTACCAGACAGGGTTTCTCTGTGTATCTCTGGATGTCCTGGCACTTAATCTGTAGACCAGGCTGGCCTCGAACTCACAAAGATCCTCCTGGCTCTGCCTCTGGAGTGCACCACCACTGCCTGGCAACACTAAAGCTCTTAAGAGTTCCATTTGGAGGTGGTGCAAAAATTTGTGTGGCATGTAAAGTACCTGTTCAAAAGGAATAGTGACTTCCACCAAGTGTACACAGGAGGTAACAATAGCCTCCACATACCCAGGTTCTCTTACTTTGAATCTGTAAATGTTGTTTCCAGTTAATGACTTCTGATGAACCAAGGAACTTCTGGCAGTTCATGGGATCCTTGGAGTATATTATATAAGTGTTGATGTAGTGGTCAAGGTCATCTACCATGTCCTGTTTTAGAAAAAAGAATACACAAAAATGTTTGTGGGTGGTGTGGTGTTTGGTTATATTGGTACCCAGTTACATTGTGAGATTTGAAAACATCAACAGTAATGCTTCCTGTGCATTTATGTTGTAATTATTTACAATGTAAAATCAAGATAAAAAGGCTTGACTCAATTCAAAGTAAAAGCACCCTGAAAAATATTATCCCAGTTCAAGGGAAAGTACAGTGTTACAAAATTCATTTAGAAGAATCAAAATAACAAACTCAAAGCAAAATATTTAGCTAAAGGATTACCCCTTGCTCTGGGCTATGATACTCTGGTATTAAAGTCTATAATGAAAACAGAATTAGAATATACATGTACACATAGGAAACCAATGATAAAGCTAATGAGTAGGACAGTCCTTCAAAAATCACTATTATTAAGTAAGTGACGAACTCCTGAAACAAACAATGAGTGTGTGTGTGTGTGTGTGTGTGTGTGCGCGCGCACTCTGAACAAGTTTACAAACCCATAATGGGACTACTTAAATATCAAAGAACATATCACAGAAATAGACTTCCACTGAATACTTTTATTCCTCTAATTTTAATGAAATATTATGTAATATTTTGTATACTGTATAATGATACTGTAGATCAAACTACTGATTCTCTTGCTATGCCTTATAAAATATTTAAGTCATCTTCAACATTCACATTAGCAAAAATTTTCCACTTGGAATCACGACCAAACTCTTGATTCTTTCCTTGTAACATTAACCACCTGTAGCCATCCCCTTTTCTACCTTCTTTTATTGACTTTGTTGGAGATAGCTGATATAGAGGCAGAGCACATCTCAATGGGAAGCCAACATTACAATGAGTAGTTGTAACCGAGTGAGATGAACTGGAAATTTGTTTTACCCTAGGATAATAGTTGACAATAGAACTACCTTGTTACAATACACAAACATAGCTTAGGAAATATCCTTTTCTATAAAGACTTACTTATTTTTATTTTATGGGCATGCCTTCAGACACCAGAAGAGGATGTCAGATTCCATATAACTGGAGTTACTGACAGTTGACAGCCACCACATGGGTGCCTGGAACCAAATCCTGATTCTCTGCTTCTCTGCAAGAGCAGCAAGTGCTCTTAACCACTGAGCCATCTCTCCAGCCCCCAGGAAATGTTTTAATGTTGACAATAAAAGATCAAACTATTCTTTTTTGTCTCCACATGATCTTAAGTTGATGTTACTTTCCATCAGCTGTCTCTAAATCCAACAAACAAGGTGTAAGAAATAATGAAGTGATAAATTATGCTTGCTGTTCAAATCAGCCAGTGCTGCCAAGCAAAACAAAAGCAAAGATGAGGGTGAAAGTGTACGGTCTGCACCTTTAGTTAACATTCTCCTTGGGTTATTACTATATCTTTGTGTAGTTCCCTTCTTGTTCATTTTATAGCATTATATAATTTTGTGAACTTTTCTGTGTTATTCTTCAGGCAAGGTATTGGTTGACAATATTACACTTCACTTCTATTACTATTTCTCAGGATATGAGTAGGCTGTGGCATCTACCATATAGCCAGACACATGCTAGGAATGTGAGAAATGTGGAGATACAGACATACTTATTTTATATTGCAACTTACCTGCTCCTCGGGTCGAATAACAACAGTATTAAAATCAGGCCACTTGTCCACCAGAGCCTTGACCTTGAATGGGTTTCCCCGATTCATGTGGAAGACAGTCCCATAAGCCTAAATATTTCAACACAGTAGGAATGTCACCACATTACAAAGAGTTAGAAAACTCTATATAGAGTTTTCTCTATATGGAAATAATATATTTGACTAGAACAAGAACAATTACTATGAAATTACATTTTTTGTTAGAAAGATGTAATAGATGAATCTTTCAAATGGTTTTTAGGATCTAGTTGCTTATTCCAACAACATTAAAGAAACAAAATATAAAGAATGATGCAATCTATGAGTAAACTCATGAATTTCCCTGCTGTAAAATCTAATAGAATGTTTTCATGGATTTCTTTTTTTTCATGCACAGAACAAATTTTATGAAGCAAAGACATTCCAGAAATGTTTTCCACTCATTGCAAATGTTTTCCATACTACTCCTTAAAGCATTTTGGTGATTGTTGTTTTAAGATCCACACTACGCCATTCTTAGGTCTATGTCGTCTGGCTGTTGATGTGTGCGGACTGTTGTTTCTCCTCTAAGTTAAGATTTAGTCAGGCTTAGTGATACATAACTGATATCTCAGCTAATAGGGATGATGAGGCAGTAAGGCTGAAAATTCAAGGGCTGCCTGGGATTATACAGTGAGTCCAATGCCAATTTATTAAAATTTGGCTTCTGTGTCACTTGTATATTTTATGACAGATAACTTTACTTCATCTCTTCTGAGAAAATGTTATAGGTCAAATCCTAGTTCACAGAAAATTATGTAGTGAGTTATGTGATACTTAAAAAGAGAACTGGAAATTCTTGTACATTAAGTCTTGCTTCATTGAAAAAATATATGCTACAAAAGGCATATGATGATCCGCATTCTAATTTATTTTATAGTTTAAAAAAAAATTTTCCCTGATAGAGCCACCTCATGAACACAACTAAAGCAAAATTTAAATAAGATAAGATTCCATATTACTTGATATCTAACATGATTTCAAGTAAATAGTGATTAGTTATTTAAGAGTTAGGAAAATTCTTTTTTTTTTCCCCTTTTGGCAGTTAAAACTAGGACCTTGCATCAGCTAGGCAAACACTATTATGGACCTATATCTCCAATTTTCTTTCAAGCTTTCATTTTGTGATAGGGTCTCACAAAAATTGTGAAGTATCCTTTGCAAGTAAACAGTGACATGTGTTTAGTCAGTAGGGAGCAGTAACTTGCTTTTTAAAATATTGGGTAAGTGACGTTATTGAGACATCTTTCTACTCTGGTAGGATAAGCATATGTGAGAGAAAAGCCATGGTGTCAGTGCTATGTGTCTTCATCTCTGTCCCTCCTCTGCCATAGCAAGGTGTGGTCCACAGTTACTCTGAGAATGTTCTACTCTCACCTTTAAGGACTCAGGGAGGTGCTTCCTCAGGGAGTTTTCCAGAAGCTGAAGCATCTGAGAACCCTGTAAATAGAACATCTCTTCTGATACCTTAGATGAAAAATAGCAGAGACAATAGCAAGTCAGGAGAGGGAAAATACTTTATACAGCATGTCCAGAAGGCCTCTAAAAATTAGGACTCACAGGCTCATAACATCAGGAATTTATTTCTCCCACAGAAGTCTATGCTCAAGACACTGGTATGTTTCTTATCCTATGGAACTCTGCTTTCTACCTGTTAGGTACACCTTCTAGTTGTGCCTTTTTGGGATGAAAGTAGTAGGCTTGCTCTCTGGAGCTTAACCTATGAAGACATCTGAATATCCATAACATGTGAAAAAAATGACACAATCGCCTTCCAAGGGACTTCAGCTCCTTCTATTACCTATCATATTGATGAGACCTCCAATATAGGACCCTTGGAGAGGCACAAACATTCAGACCATAGCAATGCTAAGCAGTAGGACCTGGATATACACAAGCTTTTCCTCATATCTTTTTAGGTCATATGATTTTGTAGTCATATGCAGCCACTATGCTACTAAAGGTATATATCAGCTGTAGGAGTTTCCTGGAAGAATTTTTGGGGTCACTTATATATACTATCACATCACCTGTGAATAGTAATATTTTGACTTCTTCATTTTCAACTTATATCCCCTTGATCTTTTTCATTTGTCTACTGCTCTAGCTAGAACTTCAAGTACTATATTGAATGTATATGGAGACTATGGACAACCTTGTCTTGTTCCTAATCTTACTGGGCTTGCTTTGAGTTTCTTTCCATTTAATTTGACATTGGCTACAAGCTTGCTATAAATTGCCTCTATTATTTTAAAGTATATTTTCAAAACTTTTATTATTAAGAGGTATAGGATTTTTTTCAAAGTTTTTTTTTTTTTTTTTTTTGCGGGGGGCATCTAATGAAATGATAATGTGATTTTTTTTTCTGTCAGTTTGTTCATATGATGGATTACATAGATTAGTTTTCATATGTAGAATGGCCCATATATCTCTGGGATGAAGTCTACTTGGGCATGGTGGATGATCTTCTTGTTGTGTTCTTAGATTTGTTTTGTATTTTAAAAAGTATTTATGCATCTATACTCATAAAGAAAATAAGTATATAATTCTGTTTCCTTTGAATCTTTGTGTGGTTTGGATATTAGGGTGACTGTGGCCTCATAAAATGTACTTGGCAATGTTCTTTCTGTTTATACTTTGAGGAGTATTGGCATTAGCTCTTCTTTGAAATTCTGGTAGAATTCTGTGCTAAAAACCATTCACTCTGGACTTTTCTTTTTTTCTTTCTCCTTTTCTTACTTCCTTCTTCTCTTTCTCCTTCTCCTTCTTTTTGGTTGGGAGACTTACAATAACTTTTTATTTCATTAGGTGTTACTATATGTCTATTTAAATTGTTTATCTAATCTTGATTTAACTTTGGTAAATGGTATCTATGGAAAAAATTATACATTTCTTTTGGATTTTTCAATTTTGTGGAGTACAGGTTTTTAATGATTGTTTGGGTTTCCTTGGTATCTGTTTTTATGTCCCCCGTTTCATTTCTAATTTTGTTAATTTGGATATTCTCTCTATATCTTTTGGTTCATTTGGATAAAGAATTTTCTGTCTTGTAGATGTTCTCAAAGATACAACTCTCCATTTCATTGAGTCTTTCTATTATTCTCTTTGTTTCTATTTTATTGATTTTAGCCCTCAGTTTGATTTTTTTGCTCCCATACATTCCTCTTGGATTTGCTTGTTTCTTTTTATTTGAAAGGTTTCAGGTGTACTGTTCACTAATCTCTCCCAGTTTTTTAAAATGTAGGCACTTAATGCGATGAACTTTCCTCTTACCACAATTTTCATTGTATCCCTTAAGTTTGTCTATGTTGTGCACTCATTTTTATTGAATTCTAGAGATTCTTTATTTGTGTCTCGATGCAGTTTTCATTTAGTAGAGAGTTGTTCATAAGAGATAGTTTCCATAAGGTTGTAGACTTTTTTGTTTCTGTGTTGATGAAATCCATGGTGGTCTGGTAGGATGCAGGAGGTTATTTCATTTTCTTGAATCTGTTGAGACTTGCTTTGTGACCAAGTATGTGATCAGTTTTGGAGAAGGTTCTGTGTGGTGCTGAGAAGGAATATTCTTTTGAGTTTAGGTAAATGTTCTGTAGACATCTGATCCATTTAGTTTATAACATCTGTTAGCTCCAGTATTTTTCCCTGGTTAGGTTTTGATTGTATGACCTGTCCTTCTTTGGTAAAAGTGGAATGTTAAAGTCTCCCACTATCAGTGTGTGAGCCTGTGGTGTTAGTAGGGGGTCTGTAGGCAGGCAGCCTGCCTGCATTCTAGCAGTCAGTGTGTGGCCTCTGTTTAGGCATAGGGTCTCCTAATTTTATATTTTATTTATACTTATTTAATTCTTTGGGTGATATTGTGAATAAATTATAAGAGTTAAAACATTTATTATCTACTCATTATTATACAATTAGCCCTACATGTTATGAATTTAGTGTTCTAACATATTAGGTCTAGTATTTGCTACTACTACTATTAATCTGAAGATTATTTTAAACTTGCATTTATGATCAATGACAAGGTATGTGTGTGTGTAAGTTATTTCCCTTTGCCCTTTTCTGTTTATTTCATTCTCTTGTCCCACTGAACTGCATAGAAAGCTCATACTTTTTTTCAGGCTTTATTTACTAAACTCTATTTTCCCCCATGGGAATCACAGCTGTGAATTTGAAAAGTTTTAAATATTTTAAAATTTTAACATGGATGGGATAATGGTCTCTTGGGGCCCACTCCTGACTGATGAGCTATTGGCAGTTAAAAGCTGCTAAGTGAAAGAAATAGTTTCTGTTTGGAAATGTGGACACTGGTAGGTCTCCCATGTCCCAGTGGATGGCCACACACTCATTCAGCACTAATTTGACTCAAGAGCCTTTAAACTTTAACTTTAAAAGTGTCATGAGATAAACAGGAGGGTTTCCCCCCAGGGAATTAGAAGAAGGTAGTAGGAAATGGTTAAGTTCAAAATATGTTGTATACGATTGACTCAAAAAAAAAAAAAATCAGTAACCCTCCTATATACAAATCATAAATGGGTTGATAAAGAAATCAGAGAAACATCACCCTTTACAATAACCATAAATAACATAAAATATCTTGGGGTAACTCCAAACAAGTGAAATACCTGTATGGCAAGTACTTTAAGTCTTTGAAGAAAGAAATTAAAGAAGTTATCAGAAAATGATCTACCATGCTCTTGGATGGGTAGAATCAACATAGTAAAAATGGTAATCTTACCAAAAGCAGTCTACAGATTCAATGAACTCCCCATCAAAATCCCAACACAACTCTTTACAGACATCAAAGGAACAATACCCACTTCACATGAAAAAACATAGAACCCAGAATAGCTAAAAACAATTCTGTATAATAAATGAACTTCTGGAGGCATCACCAATCCTGACTTCAAGCTCTACTATAAAGATACAGTAATAAAAACAGCTTAATATTGGCATAAAAGCAGATAGATGGACCAATGGAATCAAATTGAAGACCCTGATATTAGTCTACACACCCATGAACACCTGATTTTTAACAAAGAAGCCAAAATTGTACAATGGAAAAGAAAAAGCATCTTCAACAAATGGTGCTGGCATAAGTGGAGGTCAACATGTAGAAAAATGCAAATGGATCCATATGTATCCCTATGCACAAAACTTAAGTCCAAATGGATCAAAGACATAATTACACTGAACCTGATACAAGAGAAAATAGGAAGTAGCCTTGAGGGCATAGACATAAGGGACCACTTCCTATATATAACACCAGTAGCACAGACTCAGAGAAACAATTAATAAATGGAATCTCCTAAAACTGAGAAGCTTCTGTAAAGCACAGAATACAGTCAATAAGACAAAATGAGAGCCCACAGAATGGAAAAAGATCTTCACCAACCCTACCCCTAACAAAGGACTGCTCTTGAAAATATATAAAGAAGTCAAGAAACTAGACAGTAAAATACCAAATAATACAATTAAAAAATGAGGTCCAGATCCAAACAGAAACCTCTCAACAGCAGAATCTCAAATGGCCAAAAGACACTTAACTAATTGATAAATATCCTTAGTCATTAGATAGTTGTTTTAACTCTGAGATACACTCCAACACCTGTCGGAATGGCCAACATCAAAATCTCTGATGACTGCTTTTACTGGAGAGGATGTTGAATAAGGGGAATACTTCTATTGCTAGTGGGAGTGCAAACTTGAAAATCAGTATGGCAGTTTCTCAGAAAATTTGGACTCAGTCTACCTCATGACCGAGCAATACCACTCATAGGCATATACCCAAAGAGTAAACACTCATACCATAAGGACATTTGCTCAACTGTGTTCAAAGCAGTATTATTCACAATAGCCGGAATCTGAAAATGACCTAGATTCCCCTCAACCAAAGAATGGATAAAGAAAATGTGATACATTTACACAATGGAGTACTACTCACCAAAAAAAAAAAAAAAAAAAAACAAAAAAAAAAAAAACAAAAAACAAAAAAACAATGACATCATAAAATTTTCAGGCAAATAGATGTAATTAGAAAAACCCATCCCAATTTGAAGTAACATAGTCTCAAAAAGACAAACACAGCATGTACTCACTTATAAGTGGATATTAGATGTAAGGCAAAGGATAATCAGCCTATAGTCCATAACCCCAGAGAAACTAGGTAACAAGAACACTGAGAGAGACATACCTTGTTCCCCCTGTGAAGAGAAAATAGATAAGGTCTCCTGAAAAAAAAAATGGGAGCATGCTTTGGGGAGAAGGGAAAGCAGAAGGAGGAAAGGGAGGGTAAAAGGGGTGTGTGGAGGATAACATGAGGGAACAGGATAGTTGAGATACAAGAAGGACAGAGAGAGAAAGGAAAGAGATATCTTGATTGAGGGAGTCATTATGGGGCTAGTGAGAATCTTGACACTAACGAAAATCCCAGAAATCCAAAATCATGACCCCAGCTAAGACTCTGGATATTAGTGGGGAAGGTGCCTGAACTGGTCTTCCCTTTTAATCAGATTGATGACTACCTGATTATCATCATAGAACCTTCATCCAGCAACTTATGGAAACAGATGCAGAGATCCACAACCAGTCAAAGGGAGGGAGGAACAATAATATGAGCAAAGGGGTCAAGCACTTTGGGGATACCCACAGAATCAGCTGACGTGAGCTAATGGGAGCTCACTGACTCTGGACTGACAGCAGGATTACGTGCATAGGACCAAACTAGGTCCTCTGAATGTGAGTGACAGTTGTGTGGTTTGGGCAGTCTGTGGGGCTACTGGCAGTGGGACCAGGAGAGGGTGTCTAAATGGGCCCTGCCCTTTAATCAGATTAGTGACTACCCTAATTTTTATCATAGAACCTACACCCAGTAACTGATTGAAGCAGATGCAGTGACCTACAGTTAAGCAATGGGCTGAGCTCTTGAAGTTCAGTTGAAGAGAAGGAAGATGAATCAAGGAGGATCAAGACCATGCTGGGGAAAACCACAGAGACAACTGACCCAAGCTAGTGGGAGTTCATGGACTGTGGACTGACAGCTGGGGAACCTGTATAGGACCACACTAGACCCTCTGAATGTGGGTCAGGTATGTGGTTTGATTTGCTGGGGTGGGGGGCCCTGGCATTGATACCAGGACCTATCCCAGGTACATTAACTGGCTTTTTGGAGCCCATTCCCTATGGTGAGATACCTTGCTCAGCCTTGATACAGGGGGGAGTGGCTTGGTCCTGCTTCAACATTGTAAGCCAAACTTGGTTGATTCCCCAAGGAAGACCTTACCACCTCTGAGGAGTCTATGAGGGGTGGGAAAGGGATGTGTTGGGGGGCAGGAGAAGGAGAGAGAGGGGGAGCTAGGGTTGGTATGTAAAATGAAAAATTTTTAAACAGAAAGAGAAAAAACATGCATTGCACATAGGTGTCAAAACTTCAAAGAATAAGTGAAAATATTATTTTAAAAAATAGGTAAGTCCTCCTAGAGTTAAAAGATAGATTTCTCACAATGTAAGTACACAATAACAATAACTATTAATAACTGAATAAAATAGCTATTAATAAAAGTAATGGGACAAGGAAGAGGTATCCTTAAAAATACTTAGGACTGTCAGATAGTGGTGGTGGCACACACCTTTAATCTCATTATTTGGGGGGCATAGGCAGGTAGATCTCTGAGTATGAGGCTAGCCTGGTCTACAGAGCAAGTTCCAAGACAGCCAGGGATCCACAGAGAAACCCTAACTCAAAGAAAAGTATAGAGCTAAGGTATTGGGTCTGGAGAAATGATTCTCAACAGTTAAGAGCACTTGTTGTACACAGGATATGAGTTCAGTTCAATGCAGCTGCATGGTAGCTTTTATCCCTCTGTAGCTACAGACCCAGGGAAGCCCAATTTTTCTTCCTTTTTTTTTATTAAAAACTATTATTCATGCAACATATTTTAATCATGTTTCCTCTCCAACAATTCCTTCCAAATCCTTCCCACCTCCCTACACACTCAACTTTATATTCTCTCTCTTTAAAAAAGCAAGAAACAAAAATAAAAAAACAAACAGAAAACAAAAGTGAATTTTTAAAAAAGGCAATAAAACAATAAAAAAATGCCAAAAGGAAACAAAAGTTCTACAAAAATACCAGGGAGCTTGTTTTTCACAGTTAATATACGCAGTGACACTTCCTTGGAGAAAGTTGATTTTACTTTTGAAAGAGGCTGTCATTTTCTGATAGCTAGCTCCTTGGTTGGAGGTGGGACCTTGTGTTCACTGCACTTCCCTGTCTCTCTGAAGGGACTCCATCCCCCCCTTACCTAACCCTATATAAGTCTTGAGATGCTGCCACAGTCTTTGTGACTTCATATGTGCATTAGTCCTGCTGTGTCTAAGGATAGCATTGCCTTGGATTCATCAATTCCTTCT
Source organism: Phodopus roborovskii (assembly GCF_943737965.1). NCBI lineage: Eukaryota > Metazoa > Chordata > Mammalia > Rodentia > Cricetidae > Phodopus > Phodopus roborovskii. The sequence goes on along the minus strand of NW_026126480.1, from coordinate 59,826,553 downwards.
GGCTCTTAAGATCTCTTCCACGTAGATCCCTGAGTCTTGAAGGGAGGAGTTTGATGACTATGTCCCATTTATGACTGGGAGCTCCAAAATCTTTCATCTTCAGCATGTAGTCTAGTTTTGGGTCTCTGTGCTAATTGCCATATACTACAAGAAGAGCTTTCTATGGTGTGAGTTGAGGAAACTACTGATCTATGGGTATAGCAGTATGTCACTAGGAGTCATTTTATTGCTATGTTCCTTTAGCAGAATAATACTATTGTGTTTTCTGCTAAGTTCATGATCTATCTAATTTTGGGTCTTGAACATTATAGCAGTATCAAGCATAGGTTGCACTTCACAAATGGGCCTTAAATCTAATTTTAAAAATTGATTGGTTACATATGGGTGTTTGCTCCTATTTTTAACAGGCATTAGTTGAGGGCTCAATGGAGAAGTTAGTTGTTGATCTCACTTTCCGGGAAGGGCATTTATGATAGCCTTTCCACGGAAGCTGAGATTGTTAGTTGGGGGCAGTCTTGTAGTTCTCTCGACCTTTCTTTGTGTTCAACTTTATCTTCAAACCAATATTGGCTCCCTCTTTTATGTTCTCTCTCTCTGTCTCTGTCTCTCTCTCTCTTTCCTATCTTCAATTCCTAACTAGGCTCAATCCTCAAGTCGAACTAGAACCCAGAAGCAGATGGAGAGGACAAGACCATGCGGTAGAAGCACATAGAGACAGCTTACCTGAACAAGGAGGAGCTAAGGGCCACTAGACTGATAGCTGGGAAGCCAGCAGGGGACTGACTCGGGCCCCCCTGAATATGGGTCTCAGCCAGAAGGACTAAGCAGTCTAAGAGACCTCAGACAGTGGAGCCAGGATGTATCCCTGGTGCACAAAAGGACTTTGCAAACATATCCCCCATGGAGGGATAACTGCCTTATTCTAGAGCCAGGAGAGAAGCCCTAGTCCCTACTTCACAGGACCTGTCACATCTACATGACCCCAACTGGATGGCATTCCCCTACATATGGAATTGTGGTGGGGGGATGGGATGGGAGGGTGTTTAGAGTGCATATGAGAAGGCAGAGAGGGTAAAAGGGAGGGAAGGAGGGAGGGAGGGCTGGAGGGGAGAGAGGGAGGGAGGGGAGGGAGGGAGGGAGGGAGAGGGAACTGGGATCAACATGTAAAATAATAAACTTAAAAAAAATGCTTTGACTCCAAAATTTAACTTGAAGAACAAGTTACTGGGAAAAAGGATTTCTATTTTTGTTTCCACAGAAAATGAAAAGATGTGGATTCCTTCCAGACTAATGTGGTTTGATCACGCCAGACCGCCTGAAACAGAGTACAAGCTGATCCTACATTCAAAACAGCTGGACAAAACAGCCCTACAGACTACAGCTAGGATATCTGAATCTTCTTCGAAACCCCCAAGACAGCGCCCCTTACCAGCAGGAAGTAGTTTGGAAAGAACGACGCCCAAATTCCCAAATATTGTGTATAAATGTTTGTTTTCATTTAATTGGACTTTGTTATATAAAATTAAATTAAAAAAAGAAAAAAAATTGACTGGTTACTCCCATAATACTTGTGCCATTATTGTACCAGTATGTCTTGGAGGTAGGTACTATTTTAGGTTACAGGCTTTGTAGCTGGGTGATTTTGACAATTACCTTTTTCTTCTAGTAGTGTGAAAAGTATTTTCTAATATCACAGACACTATTTAGTAAGGATGAAACTTCTAGTTATGCACCAACTCAACTTTTGTGTGCTCAGTGCAATAAGGAAGTATAAGCCTTGGCAATATGGCCTTGCCGTCACAATATAGAGAGTAACTAATAGCCTTAGCAATAGCCTGTGATATTTCAGGATTCCGTGGAACCCCTTTTGCCACTAACTAAACAAGATGTTATGCAGTCCTGGCAGTGGAATTTTAATTTGATGACTTATGATATCTATTTGGGGCCCTGTCTCCCATATAATTTGGAGACTCAATTTAGATTCATTTCATATACACTTATATCCTAGGAAGCTCTATAGCAGTAGGTTTCTATGTTTTTCAAGTAACATTTAGTATTACTTGTTTTGCTATTTTCTTATCATTCTCTTATTGTCTGTAGTTTCTGTATAGTATTCCCTTACTCGTTTATAATATGTTAATATATGCATTTTTATTTCTTATAGCAGGGATATTCTAATTGGACTCTATTATGTTTTGGTCAAGACAATTTATTCTTTTTTTTGAAGGCATATAACAGAATCTCTAGGCTTCTAGTAGATCTAGAACTTAATCACTCAATAAAAGAAACAAAAAGTTTCCTACATTTATTCCAATGCCCTGGAGAGGATCAAAATAGTGGGCAACTAATATCCTTATAGTCAATCTGACTTTTTCTCTAGAAATATTTCTGAGAGTGGCACAAACAAAAGGCATAGTAAATTTGGTATAAAATTACAGGCATTGTTATATTTCAAGCAAACTGAATATCATGAGAGTTTTTGAGAAATGTGAAGGCACACACACACACACACACACACAAATAAACAAATAATAAATGATCAAATGCAATGACAATAATAAAAGCATGATGTCCAGTTGATAGTGTAGATTGAAACCTAAAGAGCCTGTAGAAATGGGGAGTCTTAGCATAGTTAATGGGAAAAACCCACCATGGTTTTAAGACTCTTCAGATTGAGTTTTCCCATTAGTGAAAGTATACCTAGGTAGAACAATTTGGAGAAAATTCATTCAAAGAATAATTTTTACGAAAACTTTAAGGAATAGAAGAAAAAGTTGCAATGATTGAGTCCAAAGTATGATGATTATATAATCAAAAGTCCACAGTCTATCACTACTTTAAGGCACTATTACAATAAAAATTATGATACACATGTACCACTAGAAAAGTACGATATTAAAAGGATAATACATATAAAACAAAGTGTTCCACAGATCTCAATTATGCACGAATTTATGCACATTTCATATGCATCAGAATATAGATGAATACAGAAAGATAAATTAAAACGGCATCAAAATTTTTACAAATAGTTCATCACGTGAGCAAAATAGACCAAATCTTTTAAGTTTGCTTCCTTTGTTAGATAACATCAATTAGCAGTGAAATCACTTTATATTCTTCTTCATATTTATAAGCATATTTCATCTTAGATTTATTGAGATATTTTACCCTCCTGGCAAGTATTTTTCCAATGGAAGGGCTACCTCCTAAAGAATTAAAGGCATCATCATCTCCCCAGCATCCCTGTTCCATAGGGACTGAATTAACATGAGCTGGAGCATCATGCTTCTTTACAAATATTGCTAACCGAATGTACTAGCCAATCTCTCCATAGTGCTTATCTGTTTGGAATGGAAACCTGTCATGTTCTCTCAAGAAGTTTGACACCAATGAACACACCAAACTGGATGGAGAAAAACCCACAAGGCCTCAAAACTACACCAAGAACTACAGACCAGGAAGGAAAGTTTGGCACAGAAGAGGTTGCCTTCCCCATGTAAGAGCACACTAATTGTTTGTCCATTGCCAAATGGTCAACTCTAAAAACATATTTTATAAGATACAAACAGAACATTTTACAGACAGAACAAGTTATATTTAGGAATATGTATTTATATAAATATTTACATGCAATAAAAATTAGTTTCAAACAGAGGCCATGAATTTCAAAGAGAGCATGTATATAGAAAGTTTGAAGGGAGGAAAAAGAAAAAAGAAATAGTGTAATCAAACAATAATCTCAAAATTAAAAAAATATTTTCCCTTTAGTACATATTAGCAAGTATGTATGCTTCTTAAGTTGAATAAATTGCCCCCTTTTCATTGTGCATGCACCCACAAAAAGATCAGTACTTACTATCTAAAACCACCAACATTTGATTTTTCCCACCCTGTATGAGGGATAGGATAGGGAATCACCATTGTTCTATAAGCCCTTACCTATAAATCTGCATCCACACAGAGAGCCTCCTCAGAACAAATAAGAAACAGCAGGTTACCCCCCCCCCCGAAATGGTAGCATTCACAGTGTTTTGGTAAATGTTTTACAGAAATCTTTAGAGTGGAGATGTACTCTGGACCTTGCTTTTTGCTGGAAAGCGAGAAAACAAAATTCTGGGTTTCTTGAAGGTCAGAAGTATCCAAGTTCTCCCCATTGATGTGTGCCCAGGAAGATGACTGTGCAAATTTAAGATCCTGATTTTGAGATCTCAGCTTTTTATGCATTGTTTTCTCTGCCCACAGGAAAACAACTGGCCAGGACTAGGAAGGCTATGTGACTGTTTAGGAAATATTGTTTTCATTTAATTGGACTTTGTTATATAAAATAAATTTAAAAAAAAGAAGAAAAAAAAGAAAATATCGTTCATTTCTTCACTCCCAATTGCCTGCTGCAGTAACAAGATTGAAGCCAGAGGTGTTGGGTGGAATTAGTAAAAAGCAGAGTTCCTTATCTATTTGCATACAAAGCAGACTCCTCATGTATAAGGCAGCTGAGAATTTCCTCCATATTTCAGCCTCATGGCTGTGTGTGCCTCAAACAGCACACAGTAGTGCAGACTAAGCAATCAGCAATAGCAGTCTTTTGACAAAGATATATTTGTTTTATTTTGTGTGTATGAGTGTTTTGCCTGCATGTATCTAAGTGAACCACGTGATTGTCTGACACCTATGGAAGCCATAAGATGTTTCAAATCTACCAGAACTGAAGTTACAAATGGTGCTGCCATGTGGATGCTGGGAACTGAATCCGGGTCTTCTGGAAGAGCAGCAAGTGCCCTTCACTACTGAGTCATGCCTGTACCTAGTAACATTCGTGATAGCAAAGGAAGTTTTGGCACAGAGAGGCTGGATATCTCGACATTGGTTATGTAGACTATGAGTTAGGAAAATGTCATTTCACCACAGCGATCACCATCCAGAGGACTCCCTGTACTCACCTTGTTCTACCTTGATTGTTTGAAATCAGGAAAGAGTACAATAAACACAAAGGGAAATATTCTAACAGATTTAGGACTTATCTGTTTTGCTTTTTAAATACTGGCAGACTAAAGATATATTTAGTAAGAGGAACAGGGCTACAACTGTGCCTGTATACAGTAGACAGGAATTGTTTCTGGAAAGTTTTCCCTCTAGTCCTGAGCACCCACCCATGTAAGAGGCTGGGTGACATGGCGGCATGCACCTGGCATTGAAGTCAGGGTCAGGAAGATCCCTGGGGCTGACTGGCTAGCTAGAGTAGCCGCTCAGGGAGATGCAGTTTCAAAGCAATCTTGTCTCAAAAAAATAAGCAGAGAAATGTAAACGAAGACACCAAATCTTACAGACCCATAGCCAGCATCTGGGATGGACTTCTGATGGAATCCCTGAACTCCAACAGCTTTAAGTAGCCTGTCCTCTCTAGCTCTGTTACCTGTAGTACATCTCTCTTAGGCCAGTTCCACGAATGTTTGCAGCTTCCATTAGAGACTGATGTTAACACTTCTAACATCTGTGGGTCTTCACTGTAACTTAGGCCTCACACTCACAGCCTCATGCAGTGTCTTCTCAGGTCCTCTGCAGGGGTTCTTAGCCTCCACACATTGCTTGGCCTCAGTAGCTGTCTAGAATGTTGGTACAAGAATGTATGATTCCCTTCACTTTGGTATTTTGCATTCATGAATAACCTACAAAGTTCTGCTGAAATTTGTATAGTCTGGCCTCTTTCTCTCTACTACAGTGGCCTTTGTATGCCTCAACACTAGAACCCAGGAAAACATCTCTGTGGGTGTTTTATTGTTTTTGTTGTTGTTTTATAAATACAACAGCATTGTTACTTCAGGTTTTCCCTTTGTAAGTGAAGCCTCATCTCTACAACCTGGATCCTTTAGTAGCTGAAGCCTCGTCCTTAAGGTACCTTTCGTGTTTTCTCAGTGCAAAGTGTGAGGTTTCTCCTTAAGGCACCACGTCTTTCATAATTATGAATGTGTTTTCCAAACCTGTTATGTTTGCAGCATTTAAACTCACTTTGCTCACTAAACTGTACATTTTGCCATATTTCTGCTATCTGTCATTATAGATATGAAAAGGGCAGTGAGTATAGCCATTCCTTAGCCCAAATGTTCTATTTTTTTCAAATTTCCTCTGCCAGACAATGATTCACATTTTTAAAATTCACCGTGAGTCCTATTTCTAGGATCCCAGCAGAATAAAGCCAAATTACTTGCCAGCATGCAACACGAATGGCCCTAATGCACATCTCAATAGAGTCCTTATTCTATTTTGAAACTTAATGAGCTGGACTTTCACAGTCTGCATTTCTACAAGCATTTTTCTCACTCTCACAAAACTGGCCCATTAAGATCTTCTGACAACATTCTAGTTCTTCTGTAGCCTGCAGCTCTGAACTCCCCCATTCCCTTCCCAAGAATCAGTCCTATGAAACACGATCAGGTTTATCACTGCAACACTCTACTTTTTGGTACCAAGTTTTAGCACTTACTTATCACTCTGATAACAATATTAACATAAGAAGAAGGGTTTTTATTTTAGCTCATGCTTTAAGGGTACACTC